>NC_062225.1:7879797-8215754 GCF_902686445.1 Sciurus carolinensis
CTCGATAAATTCCTTGGACTTGGGGACGATCCTGCTCAGACCCCGCGTGCGCCGCTTCTCGCAGGTCACCGAGGAGCGCAGCTCCTTGCGGTGGCTCGTTCTGCTGTTGGCGCAGGGCCTGCTTTTGGCGGGCTCCGGGGGCACCACCGCGCCGGCCCCTAGCGCGTCCGCGGCCGCGGGCTCCTCGGGCCGGTGGCAGTTGGCACCGTCCCCAGCCGAGGTCCTCTCGGTGCGCCTGGTGGGCTTCTTGCCTGCGGACCTCCGGGCGGGCGCAGGCGCGCTTTCTGCCGGGGCGCCGGGCACTGGGGGCGGCGGGGCGGCGGCGGTCACGGCCACGGCCACGGCCGCGGGCGGGGACTTCTGCTTCACCCCTTTGCTGCCCGGGGCCTTGTTCGCTGTCCTCGGCCGCTGCTCCTCCTTGCAGGCACTCTTGAGCTCCTTCTCCCGCAGGCCGGTCTGGCAAAGGTCGGGAAGCTTCCCGCAGTCCTGCGCTTCATCTTTCACCGGGGTGTAGTACTGATTGCTCTCTGGCCCGTGGTTTTCATTTTGGATCAGAATAGGAGGCTTGTGGGGATTCACTTTGTTGAGCCATTTGTCCAGCTGCCACTTGTTAGAGGATGCCGGTTCGGCCTGAAAGAGAAAACCCGCGGCAAACAAGACATCTTTTATTACAGGTTCGCCCAAAAGGGGCCTGACTGGTTTGATCTCCACTCTGCTCCTCTGGGTGGTTATGCAGGAAACCAGCGGGCTGCGAGCGCACGGGGCCTGTGGCAGCCCTTTGGCCCTCCGGCTGTCTGGATGGTGGTGCTGCTCTCGCTGGTCCTTGGCACTTAAATGTCTGCACTAAATGTCAAGCAGATTGGAGACTGCTTGAAAAAATAAGGGGCCAGCTCTGTGCCTCAGTGGAAACCATTTCAATCACTTGTTTGCCTGTCTATCTATCTACCTGCTTGAGATAGAAATTTAAGTGGGGAATAACAATTCAGAGACCCTGAGCATTAAAGCACCCATTTTTGGCAAGACCAAAGCCTTTAGGAAAAATCAAGATACGTAGGATCCCAAAAAGAATGAATATATAATTCCTGTGAAAGGCAAGTCAAGGCATAGTTATTTAGCAGTAGAAGCACTAACTTTGGGAAGATGGCTCATCTAGCAGTAGAGAACTCTCCTGTCTCAGAGGAATGTTAAAAAGGGTTCAGAACCAAGATCTTACAGGGAGTAAATGTTAACTCCAAAGAAAAGTCCACTTATGCAGCATGGTGACTATTAGTAGAAAACAGGGGTATTGAGAAGGGTAGAACTTCCGCCAGAGTATTTTCAGGTGGAGACTAGAGGTGAAATGGGGAGAATGTTTTGAGGGTCAAGGTGAAGTATTGTTCCTTTCATATGGCCTCCCCACCCGTGAATCTGTTGTATCTGTTGTTTCAGGGGGAAAACAGATACCAGTCTAGAATAAGAAGATACTGCTCAACATTTCCCCCCCAGTGCTGGGGACTGAACTCAGGGCCTATGCCTACTTGGCAAGCACTCTACCACTGAGATTACACCCTCATTTAAACTTGTTCTGTTAAAATCTAGAGTCAGTCAGGTTCCATCTGGGGAGAAAAATCTGCTTTTAAAATAATAAATTTCAAAAGCTTCCTTTGATATGTGAAAATCTGTTGTTTTGAACAATTAAGAACAGCACTTGGGGCTCTGGGTGTGGCCACAGATCTGAGATGGGTGAGACAACAGGGTCCTAGCTGAGCCTGGAAGAGTCAGGGTGGAGGCAACTCAGGGACATGGGAAGCTTCTGATGGGCCAGAAGAGCCTGGAACCAGGAGAAATTGGCCACACAGTGTGGAGATTGGCCAACCAGAGCTCTGGCAGGGACTGTGGACATCCTGCTAGTTGCCCCTAACATGTGAGACTGATTACATTTCAGGGAAAACCAGCACGGGGGCATCCAGTGACATGAAGGGACAAGAAAAGTTCAGTGGAGGCCAGAGTAGGGGCTGTGAGGATAGAACATGGGTTTTAAGGCCTGGACAGGGGGTCTTTAATTATTTTCATGCCACCAAGAGAACCAGGGCTCCAGAGCAAGATGCAAAAGAACAAAGATATACTGGTTGAGCCTCCATATCCAAAATGCTTGGGATCAGAAGGGTTTTGGAATTTGGATTTTGGAATATTTGCACATCCGTAATGAGATAAGTTTAGGGATGGGAGCCATTTCCCAAAACAAAATCCATTTATGTTTTGTAACACCTTATGTATGTAACTTGAGGGTAATTTTATATAAAATCTTTAATAATTATGTATATGGAAAAAAGTATCAGTATTTCCACTTGTGGCCTCATGTCAGTTCTCAAAGTTTTGGATTTTGGAGCATTTCAGATTTCAGACTGGGGATGTTCAACCTGTATCTTTTTTGCACCTCTGAGCTGTTATATATGTTCTCATTTTATTTTGGCTTCTCCTCTAGAGGAAGGGATAAAGGGTCTCCTAAAGAGACTTCTTGTAGTCAGAGAAAGCAAGAAAGAGGGATGCACAATGGCTTCTTTGTCAACGGACACCCTCGCCTTCCCTGAGATTAGCAGAGAAGGCCTAGAAGCTAATTTGGTGGCAAAAATCCATGGCTTCTAATTTTCTCTCTCCATCCCCATTTTTCTCCTTATGTGACCACTGGAGAGTCAATGTCTTTTAAAGCTGTGCCTCAGTCTCCCTAGACAAATGGGCTGGCACCACCTTGCAGAAGGGGGCACGTACTGGGCGAGGGCTCGCATACTTGGGGCAGAGCACACCGGTGCTGCCCTCTGCTGAGCTGAAGGCTGTTCTCTCCCATTCCAAACCTTCCATGACTCCTGTCTCATTTGGAAGAGCACATGGAAGTCTGTAGCCCAAATGCAGCTGCACAGGGTGAGAGTCACTGAAACTTCCTAGAGAGAGCTTGAACTGTGAAGGGCAGAATTTAATACTTTTAGCCTGAGTCCCACTGCCTGACCTATTTGAGGGTCCTTTTTTCTGCACTTCACAGACAAACAAATCAGTCCAAAGTACCACTTTCAACACATCACTAAATCACTCCCTTTCCCCAGGATCTATGACGACTTCCTATTGCCTCTCGAACAAAAGCCAAAGTCCCCTAGTAGTCATCCAAGGGCCATCGTCTTGTACTCATCCTTCACCGCTGGAACACCTACAGTATGCCTGCCACTTCACATGTATTACCTAATTTAATCTTCATAGATAAGAAATAGTGTCTCCCCTAATTTGTAGATGAGGATCAGAGAGGTTAAGTGATGTGTCCAAAGCTGCACAACTTCCCGGCTTCACCAAGACTGAACTTATACTTGTACAGGTTTAAAGACCAGACTGTGGTGCAGCCTCATGAAAGGTGTGTATGTGGGGGGCGGGGTGGGGGAGTAATTCCTTTGAGAAATGTAAAATAATAGCATTAGATCTGATTTTTTGGAGCAAAACAATGCCTGCTGCCCTCCATTCTACTCAATAGCACAGGTTTTGATGTTCATATTGTTCCACCTGAGTCTTCAACCAAATCCAATACTTCTTTCTGGCCAGGGCAGGCCTCTGGTTCTTTTGTATCCCTTGCAGTATCCACAGAAGGCCAGGAAGACAGATGGTTATGACTGTTCCCAGTGAGTGAGCCGTCAATCAAACTGTACTGTTTGTTCTGACCAACGCCTCACAAATCAGGCAGGAGGGCACTGCCCTCCATTCTAGGGGGAGGCATCTGTGGCCAAGGAGGGTGGAAGGACAAAGAGTAAAGTGGAAAAATGGAGGGAAAACCAGGCCTTCAGATTCGCGCGCCAGGTGTGCAGGCTGTGACCCTCCTCTTGGGCTTGCCATCCGGGGTTTCCGCCTGGTGTTTTTATTTGCTTTCTGGCTTGCTGCTCTATGGGTTCAGCTGCAACTCTCTTCCCTGGTTCTCTGTCTCTCTGACCTATGCACCAGCTCCCCACCATGTCTGCGTTTCTTCTGTGTCCTTCCTAGCACCTACTGCTGTGGCCCTTAGAGGGGTCCGATTAGCAAGAAGCTTGTGGAACAAACCTGCAGTCACACTGATTCTTAAGAATGCTCCGGGGCAGCATCTTCCAAAATATGCTTTCACTTTATATATTCCATGAGGAAAGGCTGCATGCTGAGATCCATTTGGGAAAACTACAGTTTCCATGAGCAATTTTTAGGGCAGGTTAATGCCCTCTGCAAAGACGTGGGTTCGACTGGCTTACTTTATCCCAGAACTCACAATGACCTGACCAAGCTGGATCCCCACTCCCACCCCCATGTGCCCGGGTCAATATGCCCGTCCAGTGAACTTCTTCCTGGCACAGGAGGGTGCACAATGCCAGGAAAACTCCTGAGATAAAGCTCATGCGAAAGAAACGAGGCTGAGAACTGAGCACACGTCAGGCCCTGCAGAGAGGATTCACAGCAATGGAGATGTTTACAGTGGCTCTTCCCCCCAGTCTGCAAATGTGGCCTTACACCATGGCGATTCACGTAAAAGGAAGTGCTGTTCAACAATCAGGGCCATAAAGCACAGCTCCTGTGAAATTCAGTGGAGCACAGCAGGGGTTCCAAGCTCTGGCACATGGAGAGGGAGGACAAGTGCCTCGAAAAATCAGAATTGCCTCTCTTTATTCCCAAATCAGGATGGTCTGGAGGGGGAGGGAGGGCCAGAGTGTTTTGCTTCAAGGCAGCACCAGCGGGTCTGAGCAGTGGAATGTGGGGGTAACCACTAGGGCCCCAAAGATGTGTGGGGTTTCAGGAAACAGGCTGCATTCCTTATAAGGCGATGGGGGCAGCTCCCCCAGAGCAGAGCAGGGGCTGGAGGAGGAGCAGGATCTTGCTACTTCCCATGGCTTCGATTATCAACCTGCAAACCCATTACCCTGCTCCAGGGCACATGTCTGCATTAACCTTGGGGGAGACGCAAGGGAACCTTACTTGGACTCCAGGGAATACACCCTTTCCAGCCAGAAGGAACCACATCTAGTGTGGCTGACTTCTGCACTCCCTGCCCTGGGAGAAGCTAGGAAGTATGGCCTTGGGGAACTCAACTTTCTAGAAGACTCACTCCCTCTCCTTTGCCAGGGTTTCTGAGAGCTGCCATGAGAAGGGGCAGCAGTTCCCTTTCACGACCCAAGAGGTCAAGGCCGAGTACCGATCTTGGTGACTCTTAGCAAGACTCTGCTTAAAGCACTTTATAAATGTCCTGCTCTTGGCAAGGTTTCAGCCTATCCAGGAACTCTGGGATTCACATCTCAGTGTGTAAACAAGACTCAACACTCGCTCATGAATTCAATGTGCAGAAACAAAGAAGAGCCCGGATAGGGAGGGCTTCACAGACAACAGCCCTTATCATCCACCCAGGGCCCTCACCCCTGGATTTTGCACTGAACCTGTGAGTTATTTCTTATAATTTGATATTCTGGAATATTTCAACCAATTGTAGCACAAAGTAGGGTTTAGTAAAGCCTGCTTATTTCCTCTACTTGATTCTTCTTAACTATTGTATTTTTCTGTTTCAAATGATCCCTGTAGAATGTTAGATCCATGAGGACAGGGCATTTTGTGACACATTACTGCTGTATTCCAGAGCCACACCCAGTGTCTATGACCATTAAGTATTGGTTGAACAAACATGGAAGGAGTGAACGAATGAAACTGTGAGGGGGGAATGATAATTTAGTTTCTGGAAAAAGCCAGGGTTAAAATAAGCTACATGGCTTTCCTAGGGTCACGTCGCTAAGGGCCTTTACCTTATGTGGGTGGGTAGGTGGGTAGATAGAGAAATAGGAACTTCACAGAAAAAAATGCTGGAGAGGTGGCTTATTTCTAGATGAATGGAGAGCTCTGTCTTAGAGCAGAAAGGTACTGAAGTGGAAAGGGGGACTGTGGAGAGATTAAAAAAAAAAAAAAAAAAGAAAAAGAAAATCCAAAGGGAATGTAAGAGCCCCTCTGTGAACTTGACCAGCGTGATCACCTGAGGCACAGGTAGAGAAGTGGCAGCTCCCCTCCCAAAACCCTGGCTTGTGTGAGTGGCTTTGGTTTCACATCAGAGCCTATTTAGGAATCTGGCCCCCCTCAAATGACACAGAGGGTGGTAAGTAAAAAAGAATCAAACCCACAATCCACAATGATGTCACCTGTTTATACACCCGGGAAGAAACTGTCTTTTATTCCTTCTTTAGAAAACAAAACCTACACTCATGGCTCCCAGACTTGAGAAGTTTGCTCTGGGCCCTCACCCAAGAATCTCTGTGCTCTGAATTACTATTTAATTTCCCCCTTTCCACTTTAAAGTAGAAACAGCAATGGTTTTTATTAGTACCTTATAATGTTTTTATACGAGGCACCTAAATCTTCCCCATAGATACTGATCATGGTTGTAAAAGGTTTCATTATTATTTGTAGGTTGATGCTAATTTTTCCTTTTATATTTTCACAAAGAAAACACAGTTAAGAAGGTTTTATTAATATTTATAGCCCTCGTTCTTCTGATCCGTGACAAACTGCAAAAAGGTAAGATTCTAAGCATGCCTAATCCATAAACCTTCTGTCCCTGTGATTTACTGGTGGTCACACTTCCCAGGTGGTGAACTTCCCTGTCTGGTTATTGCCTCAGCTGACCCCCAGGGAGACCCCATCCATAGGTTATTTCCTGTTGGTGATGTTTACAGCATACTTGGAAATTTCTGGAAGTCAAATAGAGAGTTTTGGACAGTGAAAGACGATGCTTTGAACTTCAAAAGGGACTGGGGGGTGGGGACAATGAGGAGCCCCAGGCCTTCCAGGCTCCTTGTGGTGCCCGAGGTCGAGGTCGGGGGCAAGGAGGGAGGTGGCAGCCGGGCGCCGCGCTTACCTCGGGGCTGGAGAAGTGCGGGGGCTTGCTCCCCTCGCCCTCGCCCTCGCTGGAGCTGCTCTCTGTCTCCGAGTCGGATCCCGAGCTGCTCTCGGAGTCGCTGGAGGAGCCGCTGCTGCTGCTGCTGCTGCCGCTGCTGCTGCCCTTGCTGGAAGGCACGGAGGTTCTGCAGTTGGTCTGCTGGACCACAGCGCTGCCAGCCCGGCGGGCCCCCCGGGAAGGAAAGGGAAGGAAAGCCAAGTGAGCAAACAGGAAAACAGCGGCAGGCTGCCACCCAGCCCAGGACAGCGGAGGCGCGGTGCGGGGCCGCCCACCGGACGGCCCGAGGAGTTCCCCGAGGAGGAAGCCGTGCCCTTGGCAGCTGGGCACGGGTTGTCCGTGTGGGCGCTTCACAAGGGAAGGTGGGATACCGTTGCTGCTGTCCCTGATTCCAGCCACCTACTTGCAGGGAGGTCCCAAACGCTTGAAATGTTTGCAAAGGGTGAAAAAATGACTGCTTTATTTTTCCCCAGAGGAAAGAGGTGAAGAATTTGGACTGTAAAGAATGGAACAGTGCTCTGCTCTGAGTTCTCATGGCCTGCTGCTGGAAGGTTCTGGAGAATTGGGGACTGTCAAAATTAAACATCTTTTTAAAAAAAATATTTCTTAGTTGTCAATGGACCTTTGTTTTATTTATTTGTTTATACGCACCATTGAGAATGGAACCCAGGGCCTCCCATATGCCAGGCAAGCGGTCTACCACTGAGCCACAACTCCAGCCCAAAATTAAACATCTGATTCCCTCCTTTTTCTGCCCAGAGCTCAGCACTGCAGTGGTTCAGGAGGCTGGCACGGTGGACACACAGCAACCTTCTCCGAGTCCTTTACTAAACAAGTGAAGGTCCCTCGTGGCCACACTTTTATCTATCCAGACTTTAAAATTCAACCCTGAAGTGGCTCATAGAAACAGCATTTCAAATTTACACTCGGCGTACATCTCCACACTGAAATTTGCCACAAAGTCCTTACAGACTCAAAGACAACAGGAAAAAAAAAAAAGTCAGTCAACACTTTCCAATGGTAATAAATGAACCACCGAAATTCAAATGGCACAATCTACCCAAAGAGTGTTCAAATTGAAGAAAATTTCAGTACTTACATAACATTCAACATCTTCCACGTCTTTTATTAACTGGACTGAAACACACCTGAATGTGTTCTTTTGAGGTTAAACCCAGAAAATGCAGATTACCTTTTCATGCTGAGTCAGAAAAAAAAAAAAAAAAAAAAATCTGCCTTCTGCTTCCCACTGTGACCACTGCATCAACAGGACAGGACGGTAGTGAAGGTGGGGGGGCTGAGTTCATTAGGGTTTAAGGCCTCAAGTGCAAAGCAGCCTGGAGAAGGGAAAGGGCCCTTCTCACCCATCCCTTAAATCTCTGACAGATGCTCAGTCCAAGGAGAGACTCTCATAAATCTTGAGAGTGGGGTAGGGGAGGAGGACAATCCTCACTGGAGCCTGTGCTTCTCTATATAAACCACAAGACAAGAAATGATCTTGGAGGAAATCTGACAATAAAAGCACCTTTTTGCACGGCAGGGTTGGGGAAACTGGCCCTTGAACGTAACCTTCCTTGTGATTTTCATCTCTTCCCACCAATGTCCCGATCCATACCCACATCTGCCCAAAATTTTCATTGCATCACATCTGCAGGCTCATGCCCTGCCTGAGCGGCAGGGTCTTCTTTACCGGCCTGTTGTCTGTGTCTGGTTTTGAGGGAGGAACCCAGGATCTTGAGACTGAAGAGGGGAAGGGACAGTTGGTACTCGAGGGATGGTGCCATTTCTTTCTTTTTATAAGAATGAAAATCTATCTTCCTGTTGGCTGAATGAATGGAGATGGCTACTATCAATGGAGTTATACAAAAAACACAACACTGGATCCTGGCCAAACGTGAACATCTGGGATCCTCATTGATGGTCTGTTGGTAGGCCCACAAAACACGGAGAGGAAAACACAAAAAACGAAGAAAAGCAAAATAACACATGGCCCAACGACTTCCTTGTGGAAAGGATGGTGGGGACCGATAGGGAGGAAAGAGATTTGTCTCCCTGCCACACACTGGAATGACATCTGCTGAAGACCAGGACATTAAGATGAACAGAGAACATTTGACTGGCTTTATAAAATGATGGTCAGTGGCCTTGATCTTATGTTCTACCTACTTGAATTCACACAATGAAAAAGCACCTGGAGCTGGCTGTGTGTGCCTGGCCTTTGTATGTGCAGCAGAGACAGCCAGGGGCAGGGGACTCCTTGTGGCTGCCACCATGGAGTGAATGGATATCTAATGAAAAGCAGCATTTTAATTTCGGGGAGAATGTCCATTAAACAGCGACTGCACTGCCTTCTGGTCATGACTGCTATCCTTAGTAATCAGACACACCAGCCCCAGGAGACAGAACCTCCCATCTGAGTGAGATTGGCAGAAAAGCCTTACACTCCTTGTTTTTCTTCCTTAAATTAGGAAACTGACTTAAAATGACAGTTTTACTGGCATGGCTATTATTTGTTTTTAAAACAACGGAACGAGCCAAGAATTTAGATTTTCCTTCATGCTTTGATTCTAAGGGTTGAGAGGCTCACAGTGCCTCTGGGATCAGGACTGAATAGAGTCAGTCCCTGATTTATGATGAGTGCTTGACATAAGATTTTTCAACTTCACTGTGGTGCAAAAGCAATATGCAATCTGTCCAAACTGGCTGTGGGATTTTGTATATGGGAAGAACTCTGCTGGCCGGTTGTGAGATCAGATCTACCCCTCTACCTCCGCATCCATGGAGGCACCTCTGCCAACGGGTCCAGCATGGGTCCTTGGGGACAGCCGGTCATCCTGGCCGCAGTATCATGCCTGCTCTTGCCCCGAGTGCACGCAGCTGCTGGGGTAGCTGCAGCAGTGAGGCAGGATGAGGACTTAGGAGGCCAGGGTGGTCATCCCTGCAGGTCGGAATTTAATGTGAGGCTTTAGATATTTAAAATTGCAAACTGAACATGCTAGCGAGCCAACCGGCACTCATGTTTACAAACTGAAGAGACTTAAAAAAATTAACTCGGTGGAACTTTTCCTGAAATGATGACACAGCCTGGTTGACATGAGGACACAACTTTGAATGATTTTTGGGATACTTCCTGCCAAGCTCTTGGACCAAGTGCAGGAACACTGTGCCACTGACTCTGGAGAATGTCCCTGATCACGGACTAAAAGTCCTTGTGTCACCAAAGCTTAGCACAGCGCTTGTTCACATATGATTACTGGTTGAGAAAAACGAAGGGGAAAAGAATCTATCACTGAGCTAATGAGTCTTTAGAAAGGAGCCCCACCTTTCAAAAAGGCATCTCTCATACTCTTTTAGTTTAAGCCCCCTTTTTTCCCCTATCGGAGAATGTATTTTTTAAATGCACTCTGAGTTTCATCTGCTATAATTTAAGCACAGTTCCATTGTGGACGGTTTGTTTACTTTATGCATTCTTATTTCATGAACTGTTCTCTGCTGGTTTTGTGAGTGGCTGGGGCTGAAAAGCACCTTTGGGATTGGTCCAAATTTCTTCTAAACCATGTGCTTGTCATTTCCCTTCCTTTGGCTGCAATGACACGTTCTTTTCAGAATCTGGCCCGGGCTAGGTTTTCTTTTACAGACCATAAAAGAAAAGATCTGGAATCGACATGACAAATCCTGGATCTCACAGTGGAGGGTGCTCCTGCCTGCCAAACGTATTGTGGGGCCTTTGGATGTTTATCCACAAGCTTTTAGCTGACAAGTGACTTAGAGACGAGCTCTCTGCCTAATCCACTGTGGGGATGCCAAGCTGCCCAGCTTAGCACCGGCATTCCATGGGCATTCATTGGTATTACCCAAAGAGTAAGATTTTGCTCCTTCTCACTGTAAGAACTCAACAAGCATTTGATTTCCAAACCGTCATCAGTTCTCTGGCCACAGTGTCCCATCTCTACCGACATCAGGTGACCTAAGACCATGACTGCATTAGAAGTATAAATGATAAAAGTTGGCTTTAACAGGTTCACTGGGGATAGATTATCTTTCATAAAGCAAAACTGGTATGCCTATTGGTTCTGAATCCAAGCCTTTGTCCCCGAGGGGCAGAGTGGCAGCTTGGGTGGGCTGGTGTGCACAGTGAATGCGGGCCATAGCTGGGTGGATCCTGTCATTCTGGGGCCCAGGTGAGCCAGGGTGAAACATGGCCCCATCAGTGACAAGAAAATGCCAAGTGGGGGCAAACCCAAATGGAGATGGCAGGGAGTTTACCCAAGGGCTAAACACAGCAGTGATACTTTCCAAGACCTAATTAGCATAGAATTGGACCAGTCGTGTTGGCACTTTCCCAAAACCTGATTAGTATAAATCTGTACCAATAGCGTCAACCCAATAGTTATATAAACCCCTAGACTAACACGATCAAGCAGCAACCGGCTACTGGGTCCCCTCTCGCCCTGCAGGATTCTGTTTCTGCTCTTGAGTCTGCTGCAGCCCTGGAGGACATGGCCATCATCGGAGCTGCAACATGCTGCTCGATGTTAGTGGAGAAGACTCAGGTGTTGCTGGATGTGACCCTCAGAGCTGATACTGGTGGGCATTCCCTGCCTTGGCTGGCTGCTCACATTGGAACAGGCTCTCTCCGCTTACGCAGACCCCGCCTGCCAGCCAATGCAGAGAAGCTTCGGTTTTGGTTTTATAGTGAATGTGTCTGCTTGCTCTGATGTCACTCCAGAAGCAATTTCTCCCTAAATGTGGCTTTTGAAGCTCTTCATGGTATGGCCTTGATCAGCTCTCCAGCTACACTTCGACGGGTCCATCCTGACCCTTGGCCGTCATATATTTCCCATGATATTGACAGCTTACAGCTTGTAGAACCAGGAGGGCTTCACACATGCTATTTTTTTGTGTTAGAAAGTCCTTTCTCCCTTTCTTCTTTTGGCTGCTGTTATCTCTTACTCACTCTCCAAGACCAAAGGACAATGATAACATCTTCTGCCAGACGTTTTCAATTCCCCAGACATAACCGGCCTTGTTTTCCCTTTGAGTTCCTCTAGTACATTTCTCATTTCGTTAGTATAAACCTTTAAGGAGAGGAATCATCTGATCTGTCCATGCAATGCATCTCCAGTGCTAGTAGAGAGTCTGGCCTAAATAGATACTTGATAAATGTTGATTAAAAAAGATGACTCTTAAGATAGTGTGTAAATCAATGGATTTTGGTATACTATGAAAGGGCCTCAAAGAATTTGTACATATATGCATGTTTTTTCCCTCTTGTCTTGGGGATGCGTGGGATTTCATAAAACAGCACTGACTTTAGAAAGCTACCCTCTATACAACAGTTTGAGAATGGTCCACCTCCTGGGGCCAAGCAAGTTACATAAGTAAATGAGGTGTCCAGGTATCAAAAATACATTTGATGATACATAGCAGTGAACCTTTAGCTCCCCAGAGGGGACACTGCCAAACTGGAGCATCTTTCTGTGTCTAACACTTCTCCTCCATGCCTATAATCAGTCTGCCATGTGGGAACGACCTCAGTTTTATAAAATATTTTGATTTTCCACATAAGGTCCCAAATTCCAATGTGTGCTTGTCAACTTTCTGTCACTGTGACAAAATTCCTGAGATAATCAACTTAAGGGGTGAAAGACTCATTTTGGCCCATGGTTCCGGCCTGGGGTCAGCTGGCCCTGCTGTGGCAGAGTACATCAAGACAGTCAGAGCACTGAGCAGAGGAGGTGTGCTCACCTCACGGTGCCACGTTTCCCTGGGGACTTGAGTCATTTAGCACTAGGTAGTGTCCTGCTCAGTCCCTGGCAATTTCCTCTGCTCTTAAGTTGACTTGATCTGATACTAGTATGGCCACTCCTTTCTTTCCTTTTTGACTTCAATATTTCTTTTAAAACTTTTAATAAATTTAACCGATACATAGAACTTGGGTATATTGATGGGGTACCATGTGATATTTCCATATATGTTATCTGTTATGTCATATTGCAATCAGGGTAAACATACCTGTATCCTCAAACAATTATCATTTCTTTATGGCAAAAACATTCTTCCTAATGACTGTTAACATACCCTCACCTATGTTCACCCTCTGGTATAATAGCACCCCAGAATGTCTACCTCTCATCTTTAACTTGGTACCCATTATCCAACCTTTCCCCATCCCCTCTCCCACTAAGTCTCAGCTTCTGGAAATCACCATTATACTTTTGACTTCTATGAGATCAACTTCTTTATATTCCATGATTGAGATCATGCACTGTCTTTCTGAACCTGGCTTATTTCATTTAATATAAGGACTCCCAGTTACATCCATGCTTTCTTTTGACTAATGTTTTCACTGTATATCTTTTCTATCCATTTGCTTTTCATCTACTTGTACTGCCATATCTGAATTGATCATATAGATAACATACAATTGGATTACATATTTTTAATACCCTTTTTCAAAATATGTTCTAATTAATGAATTTAGGCCTTTTACATTTAATGTACTTATCCATGTATTCAGAACTTAAATCTGACATTTAATTCATTAATTGATTATTTTTGAGACTTGGGTCTACTGTCTTCCCTAGGCTGGCCTTGAACCTGTGATCCACCTACCTCGGCTTTCCAAATACCTGGGATTTATGGGTGTGTGCCACGACACCGGGGTGACAGTTTATATTATGTTTATCTATTTGATCCTTCTGTTTTGTTTTTTTCCTTCCTTCCTGTTCCTTAGAACGTATTTTAGGATTCTATTTTTTGAATTTACTTAAGAGTGTTTTTGAGTTTATCTCTCTGTATAGATTTTTAACTTTTATTTAGATGTTACATTTTGCGTAATCATCACAATAGAGTGGGATTTCCATTTTACTAATTTGGGTGGAGTATAGAAGACTTACTTCCCCAATCATCTTAAGTATTTCTTCTGCATACACCAAGAACCACAGCAAATGATGCTTCCAAGAAGGAACGTTTATTGTATTAATTACCCTTATTTTTACTCGTTCTGTTGCTCTTTTCCTCTTGTTTCCACCATCATTATTACTCCCTCTCTGTTTCAAGACCTGCCATTAGTCATTCCTCTAGGGTGGATCTGTGGTGACAAAGGCTCTTGGTTTCCCTTCATCTCAGGTCTTTACTGGCCTTTCGTTCCTGAAGGACTTCATGGGAAAGAGAATTGGGGCTGACAGTTCTTCTCTTTCAGCACTTGACAGGGGATGTGCTCCTTCCTTCTAGCCTCTATGGTTTCTGAATACTGTGTCATTCCAATTGCTGGACCCCTCATGTGTGGTGGTGTCCGTCTCTCACGGTTTTCAGGGGATGGAACCCAGGGCCTCAAACGTGGCAGGCTACTGCTCCAGCACTGAGCTACAACCCCAGCCCCAGGACTTTTTATTTGCCTCTTATTTTCAGAAGTTTGACTATGAGATGTCTTGGCATGGATCTCTTTGGATGTATCTTGTTTGGGGCTCGTTCAGCTTTTTTTGAATCTATATCTTCATGTGTTTTGTAAACTTTGGCAAATTTTTCACTCAGCGTCACTTTGGAAACTTTCTAAATGATTTTTTTCAGCCCCATGCTCTTTCTCCTCTTCTTCTGAGACTCTGATACAAACATTAGCTCTGTTGTCTTACAGGTTCCTGAGGCTCTGTCCTCTCCTCCTCCCCAGCCTATTTTTTCTCTGATGTTCATCTTGGGCCATGTCTATTGTCTATTGTTCTGTCTTCCATTTCACCGATTCTTTACTCTGTCTTCTCATTCTGCTATTGAGCTTATCTACTGAAGTTTTAAAATTTCAGTGACTGGATTTTTCCCTTTGGCTCTTCTTTATACCTTCTACTGCTTCACTGAGACCGTTTGTCCTTTGTTTTATGCATATTCTTAATGGCTTACCGGAGCATTCCATGATGATGGGTTGAAACGCAGTGTCAGGTAATTCTAACATCTGTGTCATTTCAGTGTTGGCATCTGTTGATGGTCCTTTCTCATTCAAATTGAGATTTTCCTGGTTCTTGGTATGAGGAGTGATCTCTATTGTATTTAGAACATTTTGGGGATTATAAAACTTTGCACGAAAAACATGAAAACATTGCCTGTTTTATCAGGCTCCTACTAGTACCATGCCGGCAGCAGCTGGTGGGGGGCGTCTCTTCACAACTGAGCAGAGGTGGGAGTCTGGACCCCCACTTGGCCCTTACTGATGGGCTGGCCGCTCTATTTTTCTATGGTGTTTGTCTGGAATACGCTGGTAATGGCTTAGGGTTTTCTTCTTGCTAAGATACGGGTTTCCCGTCCTTTGGCTAGAGAAAGCTGGATTTCCCGGGGTTCCTTTTCATCTGTGCTTGTTGCCAGATCTCTGGCTTATCTAGCATCTACCTGAAGCTATTTGAGATAAGCAGAAAACCCAGAAACTTGTCACGTGTTCTTCCTCAGGCCTGGAGTCCTAAGCTAATCTGTCTTCTCTCTACTTTCCTGTCTTCTTATGCTTGTTTGACATGTAATGGCCACAGATTTTAGCTGTCCTCAGCAGGAGGAATAGAGAGAAGCACACCATTTTATCCCAGAAAAGGAACCACCCACTTGATATTTAGCAAGGGGAAAGGAACCCTCTGTCAATCTTCCCAGCCTCCAGCTCTGGTGAAGCCTATCAAAAGCTGATGAATGAAACAGCTAGCCATGTCTGTCCTACAATCCCTATTTCATCGCCAGGTCAAATTCCGCATTTATTCATTCAGTTAAAAACTTCTCATAATGGGAAGCAAGCTCAGATTTTAAAAGGATGTGTACCAAAGCTGAAAAGGACATGCCACCAAGGATGTCTATGGTCCTGTGAGCAAAACCACTCAAAGGAAATGGGTCATGAGCATATTAAGGATGGAAGGTGGGTACATGAAATGCTATGTTCAGAGTGAAAAATTATCTCAGCAGGCTTGTGGGGGAATGAGCTTTCCAGATGCCAGCTAGCTGCAAACAGGAATCTGTCAGGAATACCCAAGTCTTGATGTCGCTTCTTCCCCGGGGGAGGAGAGGACTTTGCTGACTCTGGGTTTTGTTCAGGATTGGGTCAGAGGCCCCGACAGGCACCTGTGCTGGTACACCTGTCTTTGCCTCAGCTGCGTTTCTATGTCCTTTGCTAAATAAGTCGACCTGATCTGAACTCACAGGGTGTGCGGGTGGGGTCTTTCTCTGCCAGTCTTTTGGCTACAAAGCAGAATGACTGCGATTATGTAAAAATATAGGTATGGAAAAAAAAGACCCTGGAATGCTATACCCTCACATGTCAACTGTGGATATTTTTTGGATGATGAAATTATGAGGATTAAATAGTTTTTAGACTTCTGTATTTTCAAAGATTTTTTTTTTTTTTTCACTAATAGGGTACACGTTCCCCTAAGTCCACTTGAATTTGGAAGCTGACTCTACCACTGTATTATCAAATGTAGCTTGCTAGTATTTCCTTAAGGAGTTAGGGATGGTCTTGATATATATTTATAGTTTTTACTTTTGGGAGGGAGATTTTTTTTATTTTTATTTATTTTTTTGGTACCAGGGATTGAACACAGGGGCACTTAATCACTGAGCCACTTCCCCAGCCCTTTTTTTGTTTTATTTAGAGACAGGGTCTCACTGAGTTGCTTAGGGTCTCACTATATTGCTGAAGCTGGCTTTGGACTCATGATCCTCCTGCCTCAGCCTCCCGAGCTGCTGAGATTACAGGTATGCACCACCATGCCCGGCGGAGGGAGCTCTTTGACATGTTTTGTAACACAGTGCTTTTAGCTTAAAATAATACACTGGAGAGTATTTTACCTTTTCATAGTGTTCTGGGAAAGTTTAGTGTAAGAGTTTGACTATTTCTAGAAAGCTCAAAAGAACCAGTAAAACCATCTAATCTTAGAACCTTTCAGAATGACAATTCTTTTCTACAATTTATTCATTGGTATGTGTCCATTTTAAAAGTGAATTTTAACTTCTATTTTCCAGATTATTTTATAATACTTTTACAAACTTCTGGAGTCGAAGGCTGATTTCAGCTCCTTTTATTACTAACACAAGCACTGGGGCTATCATTTTGCCTCTGAATATACCAATGGCTACACACCATCATCCTTATTAGGTTGAGTTTTTATTTCCTTTATTTTCTAAGTAGGTGGTGGTTGTGATTTTCAAATCCTTCTCTGGTCAGATAGGGATTTTGATTGCTGCTTGCTAGAAGACGACATTATACTGAGGTCCCAAAATAAACAAAAGAGGATATGGCTTAGTGTCCTTGAAAGTTTCGGGGACCAGTGGTTCTATCTGGTAAGGGGCCTTGGCCCTTTTAGAAGGTGACATGGAAAAGACCAGGAGGTCAGGCAGGGGCACAGTTCACTGACTCTCAGCCAGGGAAAGGCCTGGGGAAGGGAGTTAGGCCATGAAGAAGACTTAATGCAGCACTGTGTGTATCCCAGAAACCTTCTGCTGGCCTTAGCGAAAGATAAAGATGACAGAAACTGCCACATTTAGCAGGAAAGAAACTCAGTAATAAAGGAGTTCCATCAAGTTAGATCTAAGTTATGTCTTTCAATATTGATGCCATCAGAGTATCTGGAATTCTTTCCATTACGAACCAGAGTCCAGAGGTCCTCCTGCTCAGTCCACGGGACCATTTGTATAGTCCTGTCAGGGAATGAGGAGTTCAAGTCCAAATTACAACTTAAGCACTTCGGGATGTGTCCAACCAAAGAGAGAGTCATTTCACAAATTAAGGAAAAATACAGTAATGCTCACTCATGGGTTCCCCACACATCTTTGGGCTTGTTGGCACTTTTTCTGTTTCTAATATAGTATTTAATAATCAAGGACTATCAGAGAACAGTCTGTGTCTCAGAAACAAAGTCTTCACATGGAGCCGAGCCCTCCGGTCCTGCCTTCAGATGGATGCATTGGGGGGGTTCTGTAAATATCACTGGGGGTGCAGAGAAAGTTCTGTGGCTTGTTTGTGTAATGGACGTGAATTAAGCTGGGAGATGAGATGGGCCAGGGCTCTTGGGAATGCTGGGCTTGTCTCCCTGCAGACGGCACCTCTGAAAGCCCTCAGCTGGTTTGGCCAGGTCACCTCTGCCCTGCGCAGCCAGGCAAGACCAACCTGCAGCTATGTTTCCCTCCTGTCCTGGGCACTTTCTGAGCATCTGCCTTTTGGTGACACCAAGTGCCTTCCTGCACTCAGGTGGGTGGTGCCACAAAGACACTGAGATGAAAAGCCCTTCTTGGCCCAGATGGCACCCCAGAGTGGGAAAGCCAGCACCCTTTTCCTGGCAGTGGGGGCAGGAGCTGCGAGGTGGCCTGGGCCCATCTGCCAGAAACCCGGAGAGACCTGCTAGGGCAGCACCACCCCTGGCAGAGGGAGCTGAGAATATGGAGGGAGGGGACCCAGGGTGTTGGGATGGAGGGCCCCGGCCTCCAGAGGCTGTGCTGGCCGGCAGGAGGCAGGAAGACCATCCAAGGCCACCGTGTGCTCCCCCTCTGCTGCCACCGTGGCTGGTTGCCCCCACGAACGACCTTAGCAGTGCTTCATCTGACCCGCTCACAGGACACAGGCAGGCCTGTGTCCTCCCATGTCTGTCCCTCACTTTGCAGCTGCTGGATGTGGCTGGGAAATGTCCCCACTTGACTCTTTCTCAGCTGTGGGGTCTATGACAACAGGTTGGGATTCTGGGCCACGGTCACTTGCTTCTTTCTAAACTCTGCTCAGCACGGAGATCCCCGGCGCGGCTCTTAGGGGAGAGGTCACATTGCTGGGACATCTGCACAACCTCCCGCATGCCGTGAGTCCCGGGTTTCAGTACAAAGGTCCTCAAGGAAAGAGGTTCTGCTGGGAAGAGCCCCTCTTGTACCCTGAAGCAGCCAGGGCCTTTTAAAGCCCTGGTCTGTTTGACAGGCTGCCACTCATGACTTATTTATAGGGTTCTTACATTTATTTACATGCATTTCTGTCCTGAGATAGGAACTACTGCCCTCATGGGAACTCTATAACCCAACCAACCCCAGCTCCTGGACTACATTTTGAAGAACAGCTTCACTGAGGTGAGACTCACAGATCAGACCATTCGCCTACCATCTTTTCTTTTGTCATCTGTCCTTTGATGACTTTTAGCAGCAATGGGTTCTTAAATTTATATGGTTCTTTAAAAATTTTTTCAAAGCATTTTCAAACTCCTCCCATTAATTTCATAATAAGTTTATGAAGTAGGCAGTTCAGCTGCAGTTATGTCTACCTTCTAGAAGGCAGAGCAGGGTGGTTCCTTGGCTTCCCCAAGGCTGCACACCAAATCTCGGACTCCTGCAGCTAACCTGTGTTCTCTGGGAAAACATTTTTGTTATGGTTTAGATATGAGGTGTCCCCAAATTGCTCATGTGTGAGACAATGCATGAATGTTCACAGGCAAAATGATTAGGTTATGAGAGGTGTAACCGCGTTAGTAGATTAGCTCACTGATATGAACCAAACCAGGTGGTAACTGGGGTGTGCCTCTGGGGCTTCTATTTTGTCCTTGGTGAGCAAAGCTCTCTCTGCTTTCTGGCTGCCATGTCCTGAGCTGCTTTCTTCTGCCACACGCTTCTGCCATGATGTTCTGTCTCACCTCGGGCCCAGAGCTACAGAGTTATCCGAACATGAACTGAACCTATGAAACCATGAGCCAAAATAAACTTCCTCCTCTAAGCTGTTCTTGTCAGGTCTTTTAGTCACAGCTGACTAAAACACTTTTCAACAAGTGGGGTAAATTATCAGTTTTTCTGGCCTGAATTAGGCACATTTAGATACTTTTGCCATGTAAGATGAGATGAATTTTAGACTCAGAATGGACATTTTACCTCCTCTGCAGGCTGGTTGTGTGGCCTTGGGGAGTTACTGCACCTCTCTGGGCCTTGACTGCCTCATTGGTATTAAAGAGCTAATTAGGGCTGGGGATATAGCTCAGTTGGTAGAGTGCTTGTCTCACAAGTACAAGGCCCTGGGTTCAATCCCCAGCACCACACACACACACACACACACAAAAAAAAAAACCTCTAATAAACAATGCCAACTCCTAGTGTTGCTCAGTGGACTAATTGGGAAAATGTTCTTAACGATCTTAGTCAATGCCTACCACATAGCAAGTGCTCAGTGAAAGTGGTTAATATTATTTTTTATTTTAAAATAATTGCACTGTTTCTTCTAACATGGTAGCTTAGCAAGTAGGAATTCCTCCAGTTTACTCAGATTCTCTTTAGTTTTTAAGATGTATTTTTACTTTGTTGATTCTGGGGATGGAACCCAGACCTCGGCATGCAACGCCCAGGCTCTACCGCTGAGTCACACACCCAGTCTGGGCTTACCTGTGTTCTCACCTGCATGTCTATCTAGCCATTTTGCAGGATTATAAAATGTTCACTCAGGAAGGAACTTGAGAGATCAGCTCCCAACTTCCCTGGAAAGCTACGTCCCTTCTCTGAGGGGGACATAACTGGGACAGGGGCAGGGTGTGGCTTTCCCAGACCACACAGTGAAGGGGCCTTTCAACAAGACCTCTCCGAGACCGTGCTTATTTTCATGAACCTGGTTGTACTCGTGCAAAGCTATAGGAACCACTGACCTTGAGCAAGGTCAACAGAGGCTGGAATGCCCAGAGCAATGGCAGCTCCTAAAAACCCATCTGGCTCCTGAAAACCCTCCTCCTAACTCCAGCTCACTTGGAACAAACCAGTTCCATCTCTCTCCTGTGTTTAAAGCAAATAAAACGAGCTGCTGAACATCAGCAGCCTGCGGTGTTTAATTTGCATCTCACCAAGGAGCACACGACTTCAGCGTGCTGAGCGGAAGGGGTTTTTATGGAACCCAATCACAGCATCTGAGACGCAGACTTGGGGCCACAGCAGCTCAGGTTGTGATCTTGTTAGCTGTCCTAAACCAGGCCGGGGGCGCCCCGGGGGTGAGGACTCTCAGGGCAAGCGAGTACCGTGTTACCCAGCGCCTTCTGCAGGAGTGCTGGTCCTCAGGCCTTTTCAAAGGCTGTGTAACAGAGCATCCCTGACAGGCCGAGTCTGGAGACAGAGAACAGGAACTGCTACTAACATAAGTGAACACAGTGAGGATGTGCGCGGCTCAAAATCAGAGGCCCCAGGGAGGGACGTTCCCAGGACTGGTGAACTCACAGGCTCCCCGGCCTCACCAGGACCCAGGCTCCTTCCATCTCTCCCCACTGCCATCTGGGGCGAGCATTCAGGCTGCCCATCCCTGCTGCCCCAAGACGGCGGCCACAGTTACTGCACCCAGGCAGCAGTGTCCCGTGAGAGGTTATTCCAATCTGGCCTCCTTGCTACGCAGCTCTCGCCTCGTTCACATGCCCACGACTAAACCAGGTCTGTACAGGGGTAATAAGAACCATCCCTGGCTCAGACTCCTGGGCACTGGAAAGGAACCAACCCTCCAGGAACCTGCTCACTCACGGCAGGGTGGGCCCAACAGGGATTCTCTTGGTGAGGAAGTGGGAGGTGCCACCAGACAGGCAGCCACAGACGTCTCTCTCACCCCAGCAGTTGCATTAATGAGACCCCAGACACAGGAGACCAACCGAACCGTCATTTGCCGGCTCTGCGACTGCTCTGGCCAATACATGGCGTGTCTCCTGAGGCTCCTGGTGTGGACAGCCTGGTTGTCAGTGTGGCGGTGCTGAGAGGCGGCAGACTGTTAAAGGGAGCTGAGTGGAGGGTGTTAGCTCATGAGGGTCTGCACTTGGGAGGGTTGAATGTCATGCTTGAAGCACTGGGCTAGTTATGGTGGGAGTGGGTTGTTACAGAAGACCAAGGCCGGCCCCTCTCTGGCCTCTTGCTTCTTTGCTTGCACACCCTGCCTGGCCCCCCTGTTGCGATGCAGCGGGGGCAGGGCTCTCACCAAATGCTGGGGCCACACAGTTGGACTTCCCAGCTGCCAAAATCGTGAGCCAAATCAGCCTCTTTCCTTTATAAAGTAATTTCGTCATAGCAACAGAAACAGACTAAGACAATGACCAACGGTGAGCAAGACAGGCCAGCCCAGGCAAGATTCCAGGGAAGAGTCATTCAGCCTAGGCATACGCACACCTGGACTTTAGACCTGGTTTTGCTAATAATTTCAACTCCTCATCCTTTAAGAAGTGGGCTTGAACTGGATGATTTCTAAGGCCCCTCTCACTTTTAAGAGCCTTCAATAAGTCCGCCGTAAATAAGTAAAAAAAACTAATAAAATCTAATGATCCTCATTTTATTTACTTATCTCTAGAACTAATACCAGAATTTCTAACTAGAAATCATGTCAATTTACATTTTTAATTCTTTTCATTTTCCCCATACAGGCTGAAAAACTCGGGGCAGCCAAGAAAAGACCAGATTAATACTGGGGTGAGAGTCAAGGGTGATTCACTAGTTAATCCTGAGTTGACTGTAACATGCGACTTGAGTTTTCTTCCTAAATTTGTAGACAGTAATATTGGCTAACAGTTGAGCATAGGCCACTTTCCTGAATCCACTACCTCCAGGAGTCCAGGTAATGAAGAGACATCCCCAGCACCAGGAAGCAGTCAGCCCTGCACCTGTGGGTTCTGCCAACACAGATCAAAACTGAACATTCACACACTTTCCTCCTCCTTAGTCCCTAGACTATGGGTTACAACAGCTGAGAGCGCACTAGCATAGTACTGGGTGTTAGAAGCAGTCTAGAGATTACTTAAGGCACGGGGGAGGATGGTGCTATGATAATACTGTGCCCCTTTACACGGAGGACTTGAGAGTTCACCGATGCTGGCGTCCATGGGGCGGGGCCAGTGGGCACTGAGGGAGGACCATTCTGAGCCTCTGAGACACCCGGTACCATGTCACAGGTGGAGGCTTCCTGTGTCTGGCTGTACGTAAAGTGATTTCAAGTGATAAGGCTGCTGCTGGTCTCACCCAGAGCACTTTTGATTTTAGTTGTAGGTCGGTGAGAATTTTTCTGCCACTTGAGACTTCTGACACTCCCTGCCTTACACTTCTGGGCTGTACTCTCTACTGGCACTATTCTGAGAGGAGTCATGGCAGGAAGCACAGGGTTAACCCACATCCTCATGGTTGGAGGGTCTAGAGGAATGTTCAAGAGAAGATAGGGATGCCTGTAATCTCAGCAACTTGGGAGGCTGAGGCAGGAGGATTGGGAGTTCAAAGTCAGCCTCAGCAGATTGGCAAGGCACTTAGCAACTCAGCGAGACCCTGTCTCTAAAAAAAATATAAGAAAGGGCTGGGGATGTGGCTCAGTGGTTAAGTACCCCTGGGTTCAATCCCCAGTACCCTCCCTAAAAAAACAAACAAAACAAAAGAGAAGATAGGGAATAACAGGTACCCAATTCTGTTATCTAATTCTTAGTTCTCTTTAGAGACCAAGGGGAGAGGGAGGAGGGCTGAAGTTTCAGGAATGAGTCTCTGGAGGCAGTGGGACCCACGGGGCTCTAAATACCAAGTAGGAATTATCTCCAAATCTTCCTCCAGAAGAGGGTAAATTCTAGGCAAAAGGGGCAGAAAAGAGGAAAACTGAGACACCAGGATTCACAGGTGCTGGGTGTGTAGTGGGAAGGTGAAGCAGCCTCAGACCAGGCATGGAACTCTTTACCCTTCATTTAATTTTATAAAGCCCAGCACGAACTAGTCTCTCTATTTGCAAAGATAGGTGACAATGAACCAAACTGAAAAAACAGATGGAAAGTGACTCGTGTTGTATATCACACGGAGCTGAAATTATACAGTCGTCATCTTCAGATCTCTGGGACCCTGTGAATACCGGAACGCATACCTGCCCCCGGCCCTCATGTAGAACGCTGTTGTATTTTCACGTGACCGACGCACTTCCTCTGTCCGCTCTAAGTCATCTCTAGATGAAGAATGATGCCTAGGGCAAGGTCAATGCGAGGTAGATATTTGACATTCTGTATCATTCAGGGAACATGGACAAGGAAAAAGGCCACATGCGTTCAGCACAGACACAGGTTTACTCTCCTGAATATCTCTGCCCAAGGCTGGCTGACTCTGAATGCCAGGCCTCCGAGGTGCAGGATCGAACCCAAACGCAATTCAAGTAAGAACCCACTGGGTGGGGCTCTGAGGAGAGCCACGGGACGAGGGGGCTCCAGCCCAACTTGGGTGCAGCTGTTGCCGGCGTGGTGGACAAATGAGGACAGGAAGTGGGGATTCTCCTGTGACCCCCAAGGCTCCCTCTGCACCACTGTCCCCTCCAGGGGATGCTGGGACCGGGTGCTGCTGATTGGAAATGACACCCACACACAGAAGCTTGGAATGGGCCCAACCCGCCAGGCCAAAATGACAACGCGGGCATTTTACGTCAGGGGAGGAAGGGGAAGGCCAGGCCTCTGTTCCTCTAGGGCGTGTGGCACATAGGAAGGCGGTTTATGGCAGCAGAGAGGGAGTGAGGCAGAAAGTTGCTGGGACTGAAATAAAGTGGAGTGTGGTCAATACGGTTTTATTTGCTTTATTATTCTGAGTATCGTGCCAATAAGGCTGGGTTCTGTGACTCCCAGCCGGACCGCCACAGAGAATGTGAGCAACCCGCTCCCAGAAACGAGCCGCCCGCCAAAAGGAGAAGCACCGCCATAGTGTGGAAGAGGCCCGCAAAGCTCTCTGCCCAGCCTGGCTGCATTTGGTGGGGTGGAGCCCCCCAGCGGGTCAGAGGGCCGGTGCACCAGGGCGGGGCCGGGCCAGGTCTGCAGAGTTGCAGCCACTGTCTCAGGGCACACACGCCTGGGGACAGGAAATGCAGAGCCACAGGGTGGACACGGGTAAGAGGCAGGCGACTCAGAGGAACAGAGAGGAGAACCGGCAGCTCCCTGTGGGGGTTGTGGCTCAACTCTGATCAAAACGACTCTCTTCAGACAAAGGTCGTCTCCTTTTTAAGGAGTTCCCAGGAGACTTCTGGTGGTTAGAGAGAGAGGGGACAGGAGGCAGGCACACCTGTCAGTGTGCTTCAGTTAATGCCAAGGAACATGATGCATTGGGACTCTGGAATGCCCAAGTGAAAGATGGATTTTAAAAAAACACTCCTTAAGATTTTTTTTTTGGTGGGGGAGGGGAGGTACCAGGGATTGAACTCAGGGGCACTTGGCCATTGAGCCACATCCCCAGCACTATTTTGTGTTTTCTTTAGAGACAGGATCTCGCTGAGTTGCTTAGCACCTCACTAAGTTGTTGAGGCTGGCTTTGACTTGCAATCCTCCTGCCTCAGCCTCCTGAGCCACTGGGATTACAGGCGTGTACCACTGTGCCAGGCAACACCCCTTAAGATTTTGAAACCTTAAAAGATAGGCCTTTCCTGATGCCAAATAAGCACAATGACTGGCTTTCCCCAGCTCTGGAACCAGGACTTGTGGCATCATTTGTAGGGACAGAAAGAAACGCAAATGTGAGTCCATGGTTCAATCAGCAGTAGAAAAGTGTTAGTCACACCCTTATATATAAGCTCTTTCTTTCCTCCCTGGTCTCTTAGTTGGTCACGGCACTTTTATTTGCTATTTCATGTGGAACTCTCTGGGTGCTAGATACTCTTGGGGTAAGCAGAGGCACCTGGGGGCCTCACCCTGCAACTTGTGCATGGTGCCTACCAGTTGCCGGTCGCCTTCCAGCTAGTCCAGGGCAGACACGGGGTGCTCTGCCCAGGTCTAAAGAAGTCAGGCCAGCCACTTCTGTGTTCCATGTGTGGTAAAGCAAAATGGAGACCAGCAGTTTAAAGGCCGACAGGCTGAGGCTTTGCATGCTGACACGCAGCAGCTCTGCACAGCGACATTTAACCATAGGGCTTGCAGTGGCTAACAGGAACCTGTACGTGATAACCACAGTAGCAGAAGCAGGAAACAAAACAATGGGGACAGAACAATCCCTCTTGAGATAGTGCAGTAAAAGTTCCTATGCTATATGAGCTCAGGGTCCCCAGGCTGTTGACAAGCTTGTACCCGCATAAGGAATGTAGAATGCACCTCCAGTAGAATTGCACCAACTCCCTTGCCTTGATGCGCCCCAAACCTGCTTATGTATAAAAGTAAAAGCCCTGCTGTGCTCAGGGCTCACACTTCGGGAATCACCTCCCTGGGCCGTGGAGCCACGGCTTCCAGATTTCAGTGTCCTGACCCTCCTTTACCTCCACACAGGGGCCCAACCAACCTGGGAGGAAAGGCACTGGAATGCGCGCAGCTTCTGGATCAGGGCTGCGGGTGGTTCACCCCACCCAGCCGCCCACTGGATGTGCCATTGCCCAGCGGGTCTGAGGCAAAACGCTGCTGTCATGCCCTGGCAGAGGTGCCCTACCCTAGGCTGGCACACACCCGGCCCCTGTCAGAGCTGCAGAGTGGCATTAGTCACCACGAGGGTGGACAGAGGAAGGCTGGCTGGGGCCAGGGCACTGGGCGAGGGAGCTGGCCTCCGAGAGGCAGCCCACGTGAGCAGAGGCTGTGTCCTGGTGCACGTGCCACTGAACAGTTGGACCTCACTTAGAAAACACAAACCCAAAGAGAAAACTCTAAGAATTTCAAGATGGCACCCAAGGTCGTGAAGTCACATGGGGGCCATCTCAGCACAGGGCCCTGGGGACCATGCAGGTCACTGGTCCTGCCAGGAGCCACAGGTTTCTTCTACTTTGTCTTCCCCTAAAAGTACAGGCCCTGTGCACAGGTGGGTGGTCACCCAGGCTCCTGGGGTTGTGGTCTTCCAAGGGGCGAGTTGTGCCTATTATCTACCCGCTACTCAGCTGCCTGCTCACTGGTGTTCAGGTGGAGAAAATTTCCCAGACTCTCCAGGTAACCCAGGTGCTGACAGCTTTAGAAGCTCAAAGGAGGCTCTGTAGAGACAGGATTTTAAATAAGTTGGAGTCCTATATAATTAAAATAATTTTGAGTGAAAATTACCACTTGGGTAATTGCTTTCCTATTATAATATTTACTCCCATTCCATTGCGTAACTTAGCTCATTAATTACTGCTGGAAGAAAGTTAGTCAATGAATAATTAACACCATGAGATAACCAAGGGAGTAACAGTGCTTAAGAAACAGACTTTGAAAGAGTGTCACCCCCACCCAGTCTTGTTAATGAGAGCCCAGCAGTGCAGTACGAGGGCCACCTGCCAGTGGGGAGCCCCTCGGCCCATCACCTGCTGTGAGTACAGGTCAACAGAAACATCTCTTTAACAGACCTGGAATCCTCAGTGGCCTCTGCTCTATGGAAACAGACAGCTCTTTGCACAAAAATACAAATTAGAAATAGCGCCCCGAAGTCAGTGTGGAGTGGGGGCCGCAGCTCATGCTTCATCGAAAGTGGGGGTCGGATGTTTCCCATTAGGGCATGTTTGCTGGGGAGGGAGGAAGCAGGAGCTCAGCCAGGTGCCTCCAAGCTGCGCCTGGCTCCCCCTCCACCTGAATTTCCACAGCGGCCCAACCAGCACTGAAGAGAGTCTAACACACTCTCCGTGCAAAGAAAGACGCACACTTGCATGGAAAACCAAGAGGAATGGCTGTGTAATGCTTTCACTGGAAATGTGATGCTTATTCTAGCGCGCGCGCGCACGCGCGTGCGTGTGTGTGTGTGTGTGTGTGTGTTGGTGCTGGGTGCATCCAGGGTCTCATAGGTGCTAAGCACACATTCTACCGCTGAGTGGCACCTCCAGCCCCATCCCCTGAGTCTGTCATATGAAAATTAGTTTTCAAGGCAGTTCTCTGGAAGGGGGAGGCAGAATTTGGATCTGAGTTGCATCCCTCATTTGTATATATACGGTCCTTCGAGGTTGTGACATTTCTTATGCCATTTCCAACAAAGATCAGATACTTTTACTGAATGTTGTCCTCTTAAGGGTCTTTGTGTAGGCTTGCCAGATAAAAAATACAGGGCATGCAGTGAGATCTGAATTTAGAGTCACTGATAACAGGCAATGTTAGGAACCTCCTCACACCATAGGGTTATTTGTTGTTCCTGGATTTCTGTCTGCTAGATCTGGCAACCGTGGGTTTGTGACCTTTCTTATCCATGCAGTGCAAAAACGGATGGTACTGAGCACACGTGGCACCCAGCACAGAGGAGTGTGCGTGGATGAGTGACTTAAGAAAGATGAATGACGTCTGGAAATGGTTTCGCCATTAAGTAATGAGTGGGAGATTTCCCACTTGAGTTTTTGCAGGATGTCTTCTGGGCTGGATGACAGGATTTTAGATGGAGTGACAGGTGAGAGGATTAATTACAATTAATCAGAGACTGGGAAGTTTGGGGACGTGGGAATTCACATTTCAAGTATGCAGAGCCATATCTGAAAAGCAGCGAAATACCACAGACATTGTGAAGGGAGGAACAGAAGATGAAAGAGAAGCGGTGGGGAAACATCCACTGAGTGTTTCAAAGTCACAAAATTCAGGGTCAGAATACTTTCCTTTAGAGCTTTTGGATGAGTTGAAAGGAATGAAAGGCAAGACTGATGTGACCACTTTTCCAATGAAATAAAACCTGTTTATGTCTTGATAACTGAAACACCCTGCAGCTAATTTTGAATTCTACAGTGGTCACATGAAAAGATGAGAATTTCTACTAAAATGTGTACCAAGTGCATTGGTTTCAGGCAGGTGCTGAGTTAGAGGGGCTCTTCAGTGTGCGGGAACCAGCCGAGTGCCACGCACCCTCAGCTACATTCTGTTGCCTCTGGATAATAAGACAATGGAGGATGTTACTTTATTCAACAGACCATAGTTGTTAATGAAGTTGGTGTTTACTAAGGACATGCTCTCTTCAAGGTTTTTTATTGAAAGAAAGTGGGGTCTGCTAATTCAGGGTCCATTTTCCAAGCACAAGTCTGTCATGGTTGCCAATTTTACTCATATACTACATTAAAGCTAGAAAATTCCTTTGGAAAGCCATATGCTGCACACCAGATTATTCATTTTATTTATTTCTGTGGTGCTGGGGATTGAACCCAGGGCCTTGTGCATGCCAGGCAAGTGCTCTACCACTCAGCCCTTAGAACACAGCATGTAGACTTTGCTATTGACCTGGATGCAGCTTGCCTGTTTTAGGACAGGTACGATGGTGTCTCAGCCTGCTCAGGTTGCTGTAACAAAGGACCATAGACCAGGTGGTTTAAGCCACCGAAGTTCATCCCTGAAGTGAAGGATGGGAAGTCCAAGATCAAGGTGAGAGCCCTCCTCCTGGCATGCAGATGGCCATCTTGCTGTGTGCCTGCAGGGCTGCTCTGTGCATGCTCACAGAGTGCCCTGGTCTGTCTTCCTCTTCTTGGAAGGATGCAAATCCTGTTACGGGGGCTCTATCCTTATGAGCTTAACTAAATCTAATGACCTCTCAAAGACCCCACCTCCTAATACCAGGCATGGTGGGTCAGGGCTTTGGTGTAGAATTTGTGTAGGAGACACACAGAATTCTGCCCATAACCAAGGCAGAGACTGGGAAAGCTGGCTGCCTGGGGCAAATGTCACCATTTGCTCCCTTCTGGAAGCTGCTTATGGGGGCAAGTAGCCCAACACCTCAGAAATGAGACCATCAGGGATGGGAGAGCCCACAGAGACTCTTCCCTTTTAGGAGCTTTGCCTCTCCCATGGTTTTATTAAGATTTCCAGCAGACGATCTTCCAGCACACTCATTGCATGAAGTGCTCCAAACTCCAAAACTTTTTCAGTGCCAATAGGATGCCATAAGTGGAAATTCCACACCATGAAACTCTGTCTCATGCACAGAATTATTAAAAAAATACCTACAAAATTACCTTCAGGTACAAGGTGTATTGGTAGCAGAAATGAATTTTGCCCACCCCCAAGATATCTCATTATATGTAATTCCAAAATTAAAAAAAAGACATTGAGATTCCAAACACTTCTGGTTCCAAGCATTTTGGATCAGGGGTATTCAAGTTGTCCTAATTAAAGCTTGGAGATAGGAAAGTACTGTGGGTTGCCTTTGGGAAGCTGGCCAAGCAGGACATAGAAGATGGATCAGCACCGTTGTGGGAGTGCTTGGACATGTGGCCTTAAAAGTTCTGCATTACAGCTGGATTTCTGAGGCCCTCAAGGGCTATATATTGAAGGCCTGGTTCCCAGCACATGGCACTGCTGGGAGGTGGTGGGGCCTTTAAGAGGTGGGGTCTAGAGGAAGAGTTAGGTCACTGGGGGCGTGTCCTTGAAGGGTGATTGGGCCTCTCTCTTTGACTTCCCAGCCCTCACGAGATGCTCCACCCTCTACCCTCTGCCTTGGTGTGCTGGCTCATCACAGGGCCAGAGCACAAGAAGTAAAGTCAAGAATTGATAAATGGGATGGAATCAATTAAAAAACTTCTTCTCAGCAAAGGAAACAAACAATTACGTGAAGAGGGAGCCCACAGGATGGGAGAAAAACTTTACCACATGCACCTCAGATAGAGCATTAACCTCCAGGATATATAAAGAACTCAAAACTCTTAACACCAAAAGATGAAATAACCCAATCAACAAATGGGCAAAGGCATGGAATAGGCCCTTCACAGAAGAAATACAACTGACCAACAAATCTATGAAAAAATGTTCAACTTCTTTAGCAATTAGAGAAATGCAAATCAAAACTACTCTAAGATTTCAACTCATTCCAGTCAGAATGGCAACTATCAAGAATATAAGAACAGAAAAATGCTGGGCTGGGGGCAGTGGCAGTAACCCAGCGGCTCAGGAGGCTGAGGCAGGAGGATTGTGAGTTCAAAATCAGTCTCAGCAAAAATGAAGCACTAAGCAACTAAGTGAGACCTTGTCTTTAAATAAAATACAAAATTGGGCTGGGGATTGTGACTCAGTGGTTACGTGCCTCTGAGTTCAATCCCTGGTACCTGCCCCCACAAACAACAACAACAACAACAACAAAAAAGCCCAATAAATGTTGGCAAGGATGTGGGGAAAAAGGTACTCTCACACATTGCTGGTGGGACTGCAAATTGGTGAAAACATTATGGAAAGCAGTATGGAGATTCTTTAGAAAACTTGGAATGGAATCACCATTTGACCCAGCTATCCCGCTCCTCAGTTTATACCCAAAGGATTTAAAATCAGCAAATGCAGCCACATCAATGTTTATAGCAGCTCAACTCACAATAGCTAAGCTATGGAACCAGCTTAAATGAGCTTCCACAGGTGAATAGCTAAAGAAAATGTGGTATACATACACAGTGGAATATTGCTTGGCCTTAAAGAAGAATGAAATTATAGCATTTGCTGGTAAATGGATGAGGCTCAAGAATATCATGCTAAGTGAAATAAGCCAATCCCAAAAAACCAAAGGCTGAATATGATATCTCTGACATGCAGATGCTAACTCACAATAAGTGGGGGATAGGGAAGAATAGAGGCACTTTGGATTAGACAGAGGGGAGTGAAGGGAGGGGAGGGGGTTTGGGGGTTGGAAGGATAGTAGGATGACTTGGACATTATTACCCTATGTACATGTGTGATTAGACAACCAGTGTAATTCTACATCATGTACAACCAGAAGAATGAGAAGTTATACTTCATTTATGTATGATGTGTCAAAATGTATTCTACTGTCATGTATAACTAATTAGAACAAATAAAAAATACATTTTGAAGAGTAATATTTTTAAAAAGCAATGGGGACAACCAACCATGTGCTGAAAGCCAAAACAAAGCTTTCCTACCTACATGTTGACTACCTCAGGTATTCATGGTGATGCACAGGATTAAGTTGGCTTTCTCCTCACTCGTAACCTGATTCCTGTATTAACCATTACCTAGAGTGGCACCCAGTCCAAACCATGTCCTTTAAACATGTCCCCATCTGCCTGCCAATAGGTTAACGGTGGTAAAATACAACATAAAATTTATCATCTTAACCATTTTATAAGTGTGTAGTCCAAAAATAGTAAGCACATTTACCTTGTCATGCAATCTCAAGAACTCTTTGCGTTTTCCTAGCCTGGAACTCCACACTGGCACACAGAAGCTCACCCTTTCCCTTCCCCCTAATGCTCATTCCACTCCCTGTCTCTATGAGCTGGACTACCCTAGGTCCCTCACACAAGTGAGTCATGTAGTACTTATCCTACTGTGACGGTCCTATTCACTCAGTATAATGTCCTCAAGGTTCTTCCACGTTGTAGCATGTATCAGAATTTCCTTCCTCTTCGATAACGCTCCACTCCACTGCACGGATATTCTCACTTCATTCGTCCACTCCCCTGTGGAGACTCTTGGGTTCCTTCTATCTTTTTGTTCCTGTGAATAATGCTCCATGAACATGAATTTCCAACTCCCTGTTCTCAAGCTCTTCCGAGTTTATCTGGAAGTGGAATTGTTGGATCATATGGAATTTCTATTCTATTTTTTTTGAGGATCTGCCATACTGTTTTCCATGGAGTTGTGCCATTTTACATTTCCACCACCAATACACAAGGGTTCTACTCCTCACAACTTCACCAATTGTTTTTAGTTTTCAAAGCAACCATCTCAGTGGGTGCGCTAGCTCACTGCGGTTTCAACCAGTGGAGGAGGAACTGCACCCATGGTTACACTATGGCACAAACTGCGGCGTGTGGTGACTGCAGCTAGAATCAGTCTGGGAATCCCAAGAGGACTCCTGCAGCTGTGGCCTTTTCAGATCCACCGAGGCTGGGAGACAGAAGGCCGGAGTGCTGAGCTTCCTGGAAGAGCTGAATCATCTTGAGAGGGGGTGAGGTCCTGCCTATAACCCACTCCATTATTCATCTGCTTGGATGCCCCTCCTTGTTCACTCATGTAGAGATGGAAGAAAATTTTGGGGAGTGTCTCCAGGTAACCAAGATGGCGACAGCTTTGGAAGGTCAAGGAAGTCTCTGTATAGACAGGATTTTAAATAATTTAAGTCCCATGTAATAAAAATAATTTTGAATGAAAACTGCCATTTCTGCAATTGCTTTTTTATTATAATATTTACTATCCTTGCTATTGTGAACCTCATTCCACTAGTGATTGTTGGAGAAAAACCACCAGTGGTCCCTAGGTTGGGGGTGAAGAATTAAGGGTAAAAAGGGACCATGACCTTTTATCACTCATGGGGGTTAATGATTGTTCGAGATTTTTTTTTTAAGTAGCAACTGTATCACTAAGAGATGTATACTGTTTGTAACTAGCTTTTTGTTTTCCGTAGCCCTTTCCCCAAGGTAATGCCTGACGCCATTGCTGCAAGGTGAAGAGCAGTGGGATATTACTCTCTCCCCTTGACAGATGAGAAAAAAGACGAAGAAATAAAGTCAGTCCCGCGGTACTCAAGCTCTGCATCGGGCGCTGTCCGAGGGGCCGAGATCGCACAGGGTGGGATGGCTGTCCACGGGAAGGCAGGACGCGTACGCGTGAGGCAACTCCCTACAGTAAGATGAGTGCCACCAAAAAAAGTGTGGAGCCTGCCGTGTGGACAGCTGGTGAAGGGGGACAGGCCATCTAGGCTGTGACGGGAAGGATGGGAAGGAGCTGGCCAGGTAAGCTGGAGAGGAGGAGGGCGGAGTGGGGGCAGGTGTGTGCGTAGGTGGGGAAGAACAAAACTTTCTGTGGCTGGAGTCCCCACAGGGGTCTGTGACAGAGCCAGGCTTGAAGGGACCATGCTGGCTGAGCCAGAGAGTCCCCACCCCTGACAGCCAGGCGATCTGTGTGGTCCCGGCTGCCCTGGAGCTTCTCTTTGCTCCCCGAGACAAGGTAGTTAAGAGTGAAGGGTGGCAGGTGCCCAGAGCAACAGCATATGGTGCGGTTCCCATTTGAGGACGCCTGGGGCACAGAACTGCACCTTCCTTTGCCAATGCCGGTGAATAGGTACCAGTTCCCCAGCCAGCTGGTGCGGGAAAGCCTTCAAGAAATGTACGTCTTAGGAAATAACCTTGGCTTGGCTCTTCTCTCTTCAGCATGTAAGTCTGTCTTAACCTGACTGCTGCACTTTTCAAGTGCTCTGTCCTCTTCTGCTGAAAGTGTAGGATTCGGAAAGAGGGCTGAAATTCCCAGACCTACTACCTAGGGTGCAAGGGAACTAGGTGAGGCATGTTCTACCAAGGAGTCCCCGGCAGAATCCATCTTCACGGGCACAACAGCAGCCCGAAGTCCCGTGTGCAGCCCTCAGGCTTGTGCTGTGAGCACAAAGGCAGAGCCCAATCCTGTCTTATTTTAGAGGATCCAGTACTGCAGAGAAGGGGTAAGTCCCCGTGGCAGCCAGTCTGGTGTGTGAGGCTCTCTGTGCCCAAGGCCACAAGGAAACCTGGGCTCGGATGCCTCTCCTTCTTTCCTGTGTTTGTTCGCCCTGGGTAAGTGACTCGCCTCCCTAGGCCTCAGTCTCCATGTGTAGGACAGGGATAAAGACACCTGCCCCAGAGGGCTGTCTGTGATGAAATGGGATGGTGACAGCAGCCTCCAGCATGCGCCCTGGGGCAGTGGGCCTGCTGTGGCAAGAGGCCAAGAGGTCACCAAATTCCCTAAAGACCATGTCTTTGTCAGAGAAGGCCGAGTTATCATCCGGCTTTGTGTCATCTTTCAGCAATACCCAAGGCCCACTGTCCTTTTAGGATCACACTAAACAGCTCAGGGCTGGGTCAACTGCTCACAGAAAACTGGACCTCCCTCACATGTTTCCTCAGATGCCTCAGACCTTGATCTGCTGTGCTTGGGTTCTGTTGTGCTTGGGTAGCGTCCATGGTTATTTTCCGTGGCTCCTCCCAGCACCAGGCTCAGGCAGGCTGAATAGGATCACTGTCTCCATGTTAAGATGAAGAAGCGAGGCTCCCTGACTCACTCATTGGCTGTGAACAGGCGAACAGGGCCATGCAGAGGCCAGACGGACAGCTGCCAGGGCTGAGACTCAGCCGGGGCCTGGCATCGTGGAGCCCAGTCAACTTGCCAGATCAGGGCTAGTGAGTGGAGCCACCTAGTCTGTGAAACGTGAAGGCGGCCACGGCTTCGACCTGCACAGGTAGCTGGTCTGCTTCGACATTTTAACGGAACTGACCAGTGAGCAGTGCCACGCTGGGCAATGCCTCTTGGGATAAGAGGGGTAACAGGCAGAAGACAGGGCACTGCCACGGAGAACTGCAGAGGCTGAGAAACCTGCTTGGCATCTGGTGACTCAGGTGTCTGTCTCCAGGTAGCCAGGACGCACAGGACAGGGGTTTGATGGTGCCTGGTGAGGGCGGAGGTGGGCACTGCATTCTGCCAGGCCGGCAGGAGGACGTGGCATAGCCACCCGTCATTGGCCTGAGAGCCAGAACAGGGAAGGGAGCTGAACAGAGCTGGAGAGGTCAGGCTGCTCCAGTTAGCAGGAGCACATTGACCTTCCCACCGCAGCAGGGGGGCTCATGGCTCCAGAATGCAGGCCTCGGAGGCCAGCCAGCATGGCTGGACCAACGCAGGTCCAAAAAAGCAGTTCATGGAAAGGGGAGGCCGCCTGGGGAGTGCAGGAGAGCAGGGGCAGGCCCAGCTCAGAGTGAGCAGCTGGCCATGCAGCTCGCTCCAGCTGGCTCGGCAAGGAGTCCATGTCCAGAGCGCCAAATGGGCTGGGCAGACCGTCCTGGGGTGGGATCGTGCAATGGAGAGGCCGGGAGTGGAAGAGGGTTCCGTCCTACAAGGTTCTTAAAGCCAGAGACAGAGAACTCCATGGGCTGTGGCTGGTTCTCTCCAAACAAAGGGAGAGTTCAAACAAAACCAAATGAATTGGGATCACAATTCAAATATGGTCCCTTTAAAAGCAACGGAGTGATCTGGGTTTAAACAAAACGGAGCAAACCAAACAAAATAACAAAACCCACCAGGTCGGTCAACAGGCACGAAACCACCCACAGACGTTTCTCCAGCTGGGCTTCCCTCCCCGCAGCTTGGACAGGGAAGGTGACCAAGGACAGGGAAGGTGGCCATGGACAGGGCTTCCGAGTGTTCAGAAACGCACTCGTGTCCTGAGGATGTGCCTTTGTGGACCTTCTTTTTTTCTCTTGTCAGATATATTATTTGTTGCCCTTGGGTTTCCTTTAGATTTGGTTCAGTTAGGTGCAGCTGCATGTGTAAAATTTAAAAGGGGTGGGGGACCGAGGTTCTATCTTCACCTGTGATCAGTTCAAACCTTCCAAAACCAGTAATTACGAGTCAACAATGTGTTCCGTGCAGGTCACCGAGTCTTTAATCAAAGTGCTTTCCCAGGAAAGTACAGGTATACTTCTCCTTCAGAAATGTATTTTGTTAAAAAAAAAAAAAAAAAAAAAGTGTGGGGTAGGTGGCAGTGACAAATATGGAAAATGATGATAGTTACGCAATAGTTTTCTCTCTCAACTCTGACCTTGAGACGTCATGTGCATTAAATACAGACATATGTTTTCTTTTTTTAAAATTTATTTTTATTGTAAACAAATGGGATACATGTTTTTCTGTTTGCACATGGAGTAACAGCATACCATTTGCATAATCATACATTTACATAGGGTAATGATGTTTGATTGTTATTTTTTCCTTCCCTCCCACCCCTCCCACCCCTCTTTTCCCTCTATACAGTCCTTCCTTCCTCCATGCTTGTCCCCCCAACCCCCCATTAAGTGTCATCATCTGCTTATCAGCGAGATCATTCATTCTTTGGATTTTTGAGATTGGCTTATCTCACTTAGCATGATATTCTCCAATTTCATCCATTTGCCTGCGAATGCCTTAATTTTATTATTCTTTATAGCTGAGTAATATTCCATTGTATATATATACCACAGTTTCTTTATTCATTCATCAATTGAAGGGCATCTAGGTTGGTTCCACAGTCTGGCTATTGTGAATTGAGCAGCTATGAACATTGATGTGGCTGTATCTCTGTACTATGCTGATTTTAAGTCCTTTGGGTATAGGCCGAGGAGTGGGATAGCTGGGTCAAATGGTGGGTCCATTCCAAGTTTTCTAAGGAAACTCCACACTGCTTTGCAGAGTGGCTGCACTAATTTGCAGCTCCACCAGCAACGTATGAGTGTACCTTTTTCCCCACATCCTCTCCAACACCTATTGTTGCTTACACTTGATAATCGCCATTCTAATTGGGGTGAGATGGAATCTTAGTGTAGTTTTGATTTACATTTCTCTTATTACTAAAGATGGTGAACATTTTTTCATGTTTGTTGATTGCTTGTAGATCTTCTTCTGTGAAGTGTCTATTCATTTCCTTAGCCCATTTGTTGATTGGGTTATTTGTATTCTTGGTGTAGAGTTTCTTGAGTTCTTTATATATTCTGGAAATCAGTGCTCTATCTGAAGTATGAGTGGCAAAGATTTTCTCCTACTCTGTAGGCTCTCTCTTTGCATTGCTGATAATTTCCTTTGCTGAGAGAAAGCTATTTAGTTTGAATCTATCCCAGTTGTTGATTCTTGCTTTTATTTCTTGTGCTATGGGAGTCCTGTTAAGGAAGTCTGATCCTAAGCCAACAAGTTGAAGATTTGGACCTACTTTTTCTTCTATAAGATGCAGGGTCTCTGGTCTAATTTCAAGGTCCTTGATCCATTCCATTGTGAGTTGATTTTTGTGCAGGGTGAGAGATAGGGGTTTAGTTTCATTCTGTTGCATATGGATTTCCAGTTTTCCCAGCACCATTTGTTGAAGAGGCTATCTTTTCTCCATTGCATATTTTTGGCACCTTTGTCTAGTATGAGAAAATTGTATTTATTTGGGTCTGTGTCCGTGTCCTCTATTCTGTACCACTGATCTACCTGTCTGTTTTGGTGCCAATACCATGCTGTTTTTGTTACTATTGCTTTGTAGTAGAGTTGAAGATCTGGTATTGCAATACCCCCTGCTTCGCTCTTTCTACTGAGGATTGCTTTAGCTATTCTGGGTTTCTTGTTCTTCCAGATGAATTTCATGATTGCTTGCTCTATTTCTTTAAGGTACATCATTGGGATTTTAATTGGAATTGCATTGAATCTGTACAGCACTTTTGGAAGTATGGCCATTTTGACAATATTAATTCTGCCTATCCAAGAACATGGGAGATCTTTCCATCTTCTAAGGTCTTCCTCAATTTCTTTCTTCAATGTTTTATAGTTTTCATTGTAGAGATCTTTTACCTCTTTGGTTAGATTGATTCCCAAGTATTTTATTTTTTTTGAGATTATTGCAAATGGAGTTGTTTTCCTCATTTCCCTTTCAGATGTTTCATCGCTTGCGTATAAAAATGCTTTAGATTTATGTGTGTTGATTTTGTAGCCTGCTATTTTGCTGAATTCATTGATGAGATCTAGAAGTTTTCTGGAGGAGTTTTTTGGATCTTCTAAATATAGATTCATGTCATCAGCAGACAGTGACAGCTTAAGTTCCTCTTTTCCTATTCGTATCCCTTTAATTTCTTTAGTCTGCCTAATTGCTCTGGCTAGAGTTTCGAGGACAATGTTGAATAGAAGTGGTGAAAGAAGAAATCCCTGTCTTGTTCCTGTTCAGACATATGTTTTCTTAGGATGTAAATTGAAATAAAAATTCAATGAATCACAAATGGACACACAGAGTCCCTCTGTCCTTGGTCTGGGAGGGATAGCTACACAGGCATTCAAAGGCACGTGCATAGTACAAAGATTTCAAGTGAAAAATCATTCATGGACCTGTGATTTCAGTCTTTAACATCAGGTAACTTGACAACTTCCTCTGAGAGGACGCGTTCCGGAGATAGGGAACACAGAGTGGGACAATCATGGGCCACAGTTAATAATTGAAAGTGCCGTCCCAGCTGTTCTGCCACTGGCCTATGAAGAGTCTGGCTCCCTCAGGCCCATTTCTGGGGTTTACAGAACACTGTGATGCCAATCAACCCTGGGGGTGTCCACTGGCTTTGCTTCTCCACAGTCACAGACGTGGCTGTAAGAGCAGGGAGGGGTGGTGAGCTGGGCTCTGTTTAGTTGTCCCCACTAAAGTAGACCAGGGTCACTACTACTAGCAGAAGAGGAAGGGAGGAATGTCCAGGTTGAACCTCTAGCACCTCAAACCCACTGGCTTCCCACTCTAGACCTATGGGAAGGGAGCCACCCTCAAGAATCTGGAGTCTTGGGACAGGCTGCCCCTACCTTATCCAAAGTGCTCAGGAGCAGAACAGTTTCAGATTTAGGATTTCTCTCTTTCTTTTTTTAATTTTATTTTGCAGTATTTCCATAAACATAGGGATCTATCTTGGGGAGGGGATCCAAGTCCAAATACAAAATTCATTTTTGTTTCATACTGGCCTTACAACCATAAGCCTAAAGCTGATTTGATATACTACTATTAATAACATTATATATGAAACAGAGTTTTATGGTGTGAAAATTTCCACTTGTGATACGACAGTGACACTCAAAAAACTGCTGGCCCTTGGAGCAATTTGGATTTCGAGTTTTGGATTAGGGGTGCTCAAACTGTGTCTGCGGGGGTGTACCTTCATCATTTTCTTTCCATGCTTTTTTATTGTGGCAAAATACACGTCACCTATGTCAGCCATTCCCAAGTGCACTCCGTGCATGGCATTGAGGACCTCATGGTGCCACACAACCACCATCCAATGTCCAACCACCAACCAACATCACTTCTGTTTTCTTTAAGTATACATATTTTCAGTTGTAGGTGGACACAATACCTTTGTTTTATTTTTATGCAGTGCTGAGAATTGAACCCAGCGCCTCAAGCGTGCCAGGCTCCACCACTGAGCCCCAGCCCAGCCCCGGCCCCAGTCCTGGCCCCAGCCCCGGCCCCAGCCCTCTACTACTCTTTTCTTACAAAGAGGCCCGACTCTTCTAAGCAGGCCCCGCACACGTCACCCTGACCCCTCCTGCAGGCTCGTGGCAACTGTGGCATTAACTACAAGGGTTAAAACCTGCTTTCACCCAGGGGCCCCTCCTGCCACCTCCTCCTTGGCCAGATGTCAGGCAGCAAGTCCATATTAATCCTCGAGTGTTCCCAAGCCCACTAAACCATTTTAAAGGGCAATTAGTGGCTTTATACAACTCGTTATTTATTTACTCAAAAGACGGTAACTTCTTCTGGTCTGCCCTCTTCTGTTGTATAAAATACATGTTTGGGACCTTTTAAAATGCGTATTATTTACCTGATAGGACTCAACAGCTTCTCTGGAGCCATTCTGTTTTATTGTGGAAATGAGCACCATAGGGGCTCTTTAAAAGCTGGGTTTAGACCTGACAGCCTGGCTCCTTCTCCTTGTTAATGTCCTGTTAATGCAGCCTAAGGAGCTAACAGTCACTCAAGGGCTGTGAGGGACACTCATGTGACTTCCCTGTCACAGAAGCGGAGCAGGGGGCTGAGGGTATCTACCTGGGCATGCAGATGGAGCGGGCAGGGCCCTGGTGGAGAGGAGGGCTCTGTGGAGCTGCTCAGCCAGTACCCGCAGGCTCCACATGGCCCTGGTGGCTGGGTGCCCACAGTCCCCTGCCACCTGTCATCTGAGGATTCCTCTTTGCTTTTGAAATAAGTATTAATTGCTTTGAAATAATGGAATGTGACCAATTCTCTGGAGATCAGCTGGAGGAGTGTCAGGAAATGACTCCCTTCTAGGGAGCAGAGCAGGAAGACGGTGCAGTGAGAGCGGTGGTGGCCACTCGGAGGCACGCACGCACCTCTCCCGGGACCGGGCTCAGCCTTTGTGGGGAGAAGCCGGATTAGAACAGGTTACAGAGCAAGATGGGTGAGAATCAGCAAGGGACATTTCTTGGGATCTGTTGACACCTGTTTCCCTAGAATGTCAATATGAAAAGATGCCCAGACTCTTATTTGCCAGTTGTGTCCTGTATTAAATAAACATTCTTCTATTTCTCACTCTGTTTTTAAGCCTAGGGGAGGACTCCACCAAAGAGCACCTTCAGGTGTGTGGATGAGGGTGTTTCCTGGGTGCGACAGGGTAGTTTCCAGCATGCGGAAGAGGAACAAAGCACCTTTCCTAGTTGTCACCACACTTGATGTCCCCACACCTGCAGAAAGGGCATCTATCATCACCTGCTTATGCCACTGAGGAAGTCAAGACTCAGATGTGTAAATACTTTGTCTGAAGTTGATTCCCACCCAAGTTCAAGGATCTGAAGTCCCAGGCTTGCTTGCTCTGCAATGTCTTGTAGAAAGAGGAGAGATGAGGGATGGAAGGCGGCCGGCGGTGGTGGTGATTTTCCTTTTTATTGCGAGAGCAGAATTGAGTGGTGTCATGCTCACTCTTGGTCTGTCTTGTTGGAAAAGGCTCGCAGGAGGTTAGGATCTTGCACGACGTCCTACCTACTGTTCAGGACCTGCTCCAGGAGTTGCTGGGACCAGACATGGACATGTTGAGTCAGCAGAGGCCAGAGCCTCGACTCCATGAGGTGCTGAGGGAACAGGAGGCAGTCCAGTGGCCAGGTGAGGTTTCCCTGGAAGATGAGGCTCGATCCGCCCGTGCAGGAGGAGCTTCGAGCAAAGCAAGTCCCCTGCCCTGCCCCCAGTGCTGCCTACAGCTCCAGCCTCTGTCCCTTGAAGTGCCCACCCCACGCAGAAGCCAGGACCTGTGCTCCCATCCGCCCTGCAGCCCAGGCCCACTCATGCCTGCCCTCCTCCTGAAACCTCTGCTCCTGGGTCACTGACACAACCATCTACCACACACTACTTAAAATGCCCCTTCCCAGCCCTGTCCCCTGTGTTGGAGCGTCGCACTGCTGTCCCTGCATCCTTAAGCTGCATTTATTTCCTCACACTTGACACATGAGTGTGTGTGTGTGTGACTGAAGCAGCTCAGAGTGTTGACTCCAGCATGCTTCTGGAAACTCGGACCCATGTGGCTTTAGGGAGAGGAGATGGGAACAGGAAGGGACCTGGAATTTCACTGACCAAATCGTCTCTTGAACTCCTTCTTCTGTGAAAGGCTCAGCCCAGCCCCTGACACCTGACGGTTCCAACAGGACCTACGTCGATTTATGTACGTGGCAACATGCGAACGTGCACTGTCTGAATTTTCTCTACCGCACGGTAAGCTCCTTGGGAGAAGAATCATTGGCAAGGAATTCTGGGGTCGTCCACAAAGAGCAGCCCTGTGCCTTACCCATGACAGGGGTTCAGGACTCTAAATATTCATTGACTGAATCAGGGGGGGAAAAGAAGCGTGAATAATGGGGGGGATAACACGAGAGACTTTAAGTGCTGTCGCAGCACGAAACAGAATTGAAGACGGGGCAAGAGTTGGGGGGCCCGAAGCCATCGGACCAACCTCCGCTTGGTGCAAGAAACCTCTGAGAAGCACCAGCACGATTTTCTTTTTGTTACTGGTTTCTAATTCAATCCCGCTCTAAGTGAACTGTGCTGGGTGGTTCCGATCTTTTACATTATTTGAGTGACTTCCTTGCAATCTTGGACTCGTTATTTTTCTAATTGTTCAATCCCTCCACCCCCACCTGTAGTGTTTCCTGACTGAAGAACACTCTAAACCACCTGCCTGCGTGGACCCTTCATGCTAAGTGCGGCCTGTCAGTCTCCCCCTCCCGAGGCAGCCGTCGCAATGATGCATGGCCAGTTCCACAGAAGCATTTTCTACTTCAGGCCCAAAGGTGCCTTCAATTAACCACAAAGCATGGGCTGAGTTCATTCACTCGTTTGTCCGTTGCTTTCTTTCATTTATCAAAGACTTATTGCTAGGTACTGTGACAGTCTGGGGATACAAGGACAACCAACGCAGAAACAACGTGCGCATGCGGGACACGGCCCAGGCCACCTGCCCCCGACGGCTCCAGGTCCGCTCGGTTGCCGTATGAAGGAGGACGAGGGCGGGGCACTGACTGGGAGTCAGAGGACCTGGGGCCCATCACAGCTTGGCCGCTCGCTCCCCTGTGGCCCTGGACGAGCCACAATACCTGTCCAAGGCTCCATTTTCTTGCCTATAAAATGGTTCCTCTGTCTCTCTCAGGGTTGTTGTGCAGATGATAAAATGAAGACAGTCCCCGGGACGGTCTCCTAAACTCTGTAGCTCTGTAAGAACGTGGTATTCACAGGCTCCCTCACTTTGGAGAGACTGGAGAATGCAGGCCTCCAGGGAGGTTGGTAGAGGCCTGCCTCCTTAACAATGTCCAGGCTGGGGATTTCAAGCTTTCTTAAAAACGCCCCACCTCCTTATTTTGACCCTGAAACATGAAACTGACTATGGTAGTACCTGTGACTTCCCTCTCTCACTGCCAGGGACTGGGTAAAATGGTACCCGGAAGGCACACTTCTGAGCCAGTGACCCCTCCCCAACACACTCCTTTAGATCTGCAGAAGTTGGTCCACTTGACCAGGAGGATGAGCTGACTGCAAAGCCCTGCCCTGCCAATCAGGTGCCACCTGCTGTCCCTACTGGCTGTGGTGCCCCTCTGATCCTGCTCCCAGACACAGACAAGTTCCCATTGTTCTACCTACATGGAGGTGAAATTCCCTTGATTTCTGGCTATTTCTCATTTACTTAGTATTATTTTGATTCTCCCTAATGGGAAATGAGATTTGATGCATGAGATTTATTGGAGAAAGGGCAAAACGGAGAGCAGCAAATACAGGAGCCTGAGGAAGCCCTTCTCCTTGCCAAGCCAAGGTCCCCCTGGCTGGTAAAGCCAGGAGCTCGGGGCCTCCCAGGCACCACATCCCAGCTCCAGCACAGCACCCCGCAGAGCAGGCCGGATGTGCTCAGTAAATATTTGTGGAATAAATGAATAAATCAATGGCAGTTGTTTGGATTTCAGTATAAATGGATCTTGGACCTGAGACACTGCCAGATGGGCAGACAGGTTAGAGCCTGGCGATGCAGCTCCAAGGCTATAAAAATGCAGCCACTGCTGGAGTTGCAGGCTGACATTTCGGAAGATGATTATATGCACAATTTAACCACGCGGCCATTTGTGTCCTCAAAAGTGCCATTGCTTCAACCACGATGTTCATGTTGGCTTTCCTGCTCATTCCATTTTTTTTTTTTTTTTAAATCAAGAATGATTTTTTTCCTGGCCTCTCATATTTCTAGCTGAATGTGATTTATTCATACAAAATTATGCTCCATTTTTATAAAACCCAAGTTGCTGCAAATGATGCTTGAGGTTTTGCAGAAAATATTAATTCCTGATCTGCTGCTATAAAGCAGGCCTGCTCTCCGTGCGGCGGCTCTGTCGCCCTGAGACAGATGGCAGCAGTCCCAGGCTATGATTAACTTCTTAGTCCTGGCAATTTTCTCGTGCTCCTCTGGCCCTAGATTTCAAGATTGACCTCCAGCTTCTCTGCAAATGCACAGTCGCTCAGCTTGATAAATCACACAAATCCCTTTTCTGATCAGAGTTATCTACTATTTACTACGTGGGAAGGGAAGTTAATGGTGCTCAAGGCACTTCGTATGCGGCACACGCCCCCTTCCTCCTTCCTAACAGCAGTTTGCATATTTTCCACATTACTGGGGATGCAGCAGCTTGCGGGGTGCAGAGTCCACGCCAAAGGCACACCTTTATAAATGAAGCTCACACCCGTTCATCCCTCTTCCTCTGCCTCTCCCTCCCAGCCTCAAACACCACCAGCCATAAGAAGGAAACGCCCGAGAGGCAGGTTATATGGGGTGAACAGACAAGGGGGAGAATGTCCCTAAATTGAGATGCTCTGTAATGGGCTTTTGTATCGTGACAAGAATTTTGCCACCTTGCTCTGCCCAGGACATCTGCTGGTGTCATTAGCGGGGGGTATCAGTGGGTCTCTGTTAGGTCAGTTGACTCTCAGTGGTATACAATAGATTAAAAAAAAAATCTGCAGTCAGGAGTTGAAAAGAACAAAACCCATCCCACCCCAACCTCACGCAACTATTTCTGACTGCAGGTGGGCAGCCCAGACCAGCTGGGCTGAAGCCCAGACTTGGCTTTGCTGTTGAGATCCAGCTTCAACCTGCCATGTACTATGGCTATTTTGACTGACTATCAATTAATCGCATTGCTCAGGTAAAACACCAAATAAGGCAAAAGGTTTTCTGGAGGTGGGGGTTAAACATAGATGGCTTTAAAAATTTAAATAATCAAAATATCAGTTTAAATTTTTGAGACTGTGTATTGATTATAAGGCTTTCTGAACTTTAATGTGTACAGTCTGTTGATCAAGGGATATTAAGTTACAGGGGGGATAGAAGTAAGAAGTTCTGTGTTACAGCACAGAAGGGTGACTGCAGAAAACAACCATCTACTGTGTACTTCGCAAAATGTAGAAGGATTCTGAATGATTTCAACATAAATAAATGACAAATGTTTGAGGAGACAGATATGCTTAGCTTGATTTAAACATCACAATGTATGTACTGACATATTGCAAAGCACTCCAAATATACCGAGAATTTTTATGCTTTTATCTATTGGTTAAAAATAAATATAATTGACAAAAGCATACCGTCTGAATTACCAGATATCAGATTTGTGCTAGAATGTATATTTAGAAAATCAACCATGAAACTTTAGAGAAATGAAAAGACAGACAAGATCCAACTTCAGAGGACATCTGCACATTCACTAACCCCAGAGGGATTAGAGTCTCATCTGCCCTGAGGGAGGGAATGGAAATGGACTCCTTCTTGTCCCTGCAGCTGGCCTCCCTGGGTCAGGTCCCCAGGTGGGGAAGGCTACAGCTGGCTCCCTACGAGGCGAACTCCCAGCCTCCCATCAAGCCAGTTGACCAGATCCTATTTCATTCTTAAGATGCACATCTTGTAACACCTCATATAAACATCCCTGGTTCATGAGGGAGTCAAGGTGGAGGGTGAGTGGGAGGGAAGCAGGCCCACGGAGGAGCAGATGTGCAGGACCCTGAGGCTCTGGGGGAGGACAAGGAGCCCTCAGTGGGCTGGTGAGAGCCAATCATGGGCCTTGCTGCCCAATTCCAGGATCACAGGACTCAGAAAACACGGTTTGAGGTCTGAAGTTGCTTTATTTTTCTAGGATAAATAAAAAAGTACTGCCAAATCATTATGGAATTTTGAGAAAGAGGTGATAATAGGCTGAAAACAATAATATTTGAGGAAACCAGAAGAGCTTATGTAAATGAATGTGTAATAGATAAATATCAGCTCTAAGCAGCTGGGAAAATGAGGGCCTAGGAAGACCAGGCCCGGGGGGTCTTGACTCAGTTCTGATCCTTCAGTGGGGATCCTCTGTACAGGGGTCTGAATCTGGGTCACACTGATTTTTTTCTGGAAGGATTTCCGGAAAATATTGGTTTATTTGAAATAGTAAGCAATATGGCAGAAAATGACATCTGTTACTTGTTAAATTAATGTCCTTTATTTTAAAAAAAAGCTAGAAAATATGAATCCAAGTAATTCAATAGGTGTTTTTGAGATATTATTTTGAAAAGTTTGAATAGTATCTTTAAGTGTTATTATAAATGCTATCTGCTAGGGCAATCACTTCCATGGCCCTGAGTTAGTGGAGAACACAGAACAGGAAAACAACAACAACAACAACAAACGGAGAAAGTAGCTTCCCACGGTTGCCTTATTAGAACAGCAGGCAAAGTCGATTTATCACTTTGAAATGAGCCATGTGCCCCAATTTTGAGCAGAAATATTGTTGACTGCAATGAGAATATGCCTTATTGTATGTGAAGTTAGAAAAATAGACAAGAAGAGTGGGGACCTCTGCTTCTGCGCAGGTAATGGGGTGGCAAGAGGTTTAAGTGAGACCACCAGAGAAAGTCAAAGGGAATATGGCATTCATCACTAAAGTCCACTCACACCTCTTACCCAAGATGAAGGCTCGCATCGTTTGGGAAGATGCTTGGAATGGATTAGTCCTAGCTTCTGAGGAACTGCCTTTATGTTTGCAACCATGTCTTCAGCAGGAGTCCCTATTTTCCTAAAATAAATTTTGGTTCCTTCTACCAAAGTTCAAAAAGGTTTTTTTTTTTTTTTGGACCAGGGGTTGAATCAGGAGCACTTAACTACTGAGCCACGTCCACAGCCCTTTTTACTTTTTATTTGGAGACAGAATCTTGCTAAGTTGCTTAGGGCCTTGCTAAGTTGCTGAGGCTGGCTTTGAACTTGCGATTCTCCTGCCTCAGCTTCCCAAGCTGCTGGGATTACAGGCATGTGCCCAGCTATTGATCACTCACCCTGTTCGTAAGAGCATTTTGAGTGTACATATGTGACTTTATTGAAATATAATTTATATACTATAAATTTCACCTATGTGGAGGGTGAAATTCAATTTTTTTGGTATATTAACAGGGCTGTGAAAAACCTATTCTTATAACATTGTTACTGCCCCCCAAAGAAACCTTGTGTTTGTCAGCAATGACACAGCATCATAGACGGGGGGTTTTTTGCCTTGCCTCCCAGTGAACTTTGCTGAAGGAATTGCTTACTTACAAAGAGGAGTCAAAAGGAAACAAGAAATATGTCTAGGAAAAGAATTCTTGTGTCACACTCTAAATGAGTTTTGATTTAGAGTCTCTCTTCCTCCCTACCAACAGACTCCAAAGCTCAGTTATCAGCTTTGGTGGAAACCCCAAAAGCAATTCCAGAAGCCCACATGCCAGTCACTCTTGGAACAGGCGGGCTTGTGTGGTTGTCATGGGGAAGGCTTTTCACCTGAAATAAACACGCTCAGGTTCAGCTTGCCACCGGAGAGGGAAGAAAAGCTTTCACCCATGCACGCCAGGCGGCTCACCTCAGTGACAGGTGTTCCCTTGGAGAAGCACTGAACTGAGTTGGCTTACACAGTCAATTACTGCTCATTCCACATAAAAGGAACTCGGAAGGAAGGGAGGGAGGGAGGGAGGGAGGGGTTGGACAATGCCGAGGCGCTTGCCAAGCAGCGGAAGGGGACATCTCCTGACGCTGTGTATAGCACTGCGTGTACTTCCCTTGGGGAGACACAGGGGGACTGATCTTCAACACACACATCTTAGGAATTGAAACAACAAAGGCGAACCAAACGCCAAAAGAGCCTGGTCTAGTCTAGAAAGCAACTTTACACTTCCTGTTTGACAATCTTTTTGAAGCCTTTTAGGCAAAGCAGATGTCCATCGTGGTTGGCGTCTTTTGATGAGATTTATGCATCTCATTCAATAACACAGGTCAGGAGACACAAGAGGCAGAGGGAGAGAGAAGTCCAGCGTGTGGGACCATGGGATGCACAGAGTCCTTTAAAAGAGACTCATCAGAAGACAGATCCCTCCCCGGGAAACAATATGGAAAGGGTGAGGGAAACATCGCAAAAGAAATGAAGTACTTATTGCTGAAAAATGAGCTCAGATCCCAACCAATTCCAAAGTTCAGGATTTACAGCGCCATTCAGATCTTTCCCCCCCTAAGTTTCTTGTCTCTTGTTTCATTGCACAACGAGGGATTCTTCATACTTTATGTGAAATACAACAAGGCGATTTTTTCAGTAATAAACTCCACACATGCATGACAGATCGAGGCATGCAAAATGTTTAACATCCCAGTTCACAGATACTTTAGGGACAAAATCCGATTATGAATTATATGCCACAATAAATAGGGCTCAATGTTTCATAAAGCAATTTATAGTTCATAAAAATGACAAAATGTACCTGTCAGGCAGAGCGCGGAGAGCTGTTCTCTGGGTTGCCTGCTGGAAGAAAGGGCAGAGATGTTTATTTAATATTCTGACTTTTAAATTATGTGCTCCATCAACACGTAAAAAACCTGCGTTACACACATTTTTGTCATGTGGCCAAATTTTAAACTACTTAGAAAGCCCTGTCCTGTCAGGAAATGAACATTCCTGAGGTGTTCACGGAGGTCTTGGCAATGAGCACCCGCCACCAGGGGGCGAGCTTGGGAGGCACCAGGTACCTGACCCTGGCCAGGTCAGGCAGGTCTCAGAAAACCTGGCAAAGGCCAGAGATGCTTTGTTCTTACTCCCTGAAGCCATTTCCCCATTGCTTTAATCTCCTTTCCTGTGAGAAAAAAAAAAAAAAAAAAAAAAAAAGATATGCTTGGTCTTCTGTAGTATTTTTCCCAAAGAAAGCGTAATTTTTGACTCATTTTTCAGGTCTACTGAAAACATCTTTCCAGTTGGAAAAATGAAATGCTGACTGGAAATCTTATAATGTTATGAAATTAATGATTTTTTTTCAGGCACAGTAATGATACTGTGATAATTTTTGAAGGATTTTTTGAAGAGATTTTTACTGAAGTATTTATCAATAATATGATATGATGCTGGATTTGCTTTAAAACAATATGGTGGGAGGAGGGGAAAGTGGTGACAGTTATGAGACAAGATGGCCCCACGGCAACAGCTGCTGGATTTAGGTGATGAGCTCATTGGGGGGTCATTATGTTATGACTATTCTTTTTTATCTCCTTTTTTTCCAGTTTAAAAAAATTTTTTTTAGATATACGTGAATATAGAGTGTATTTTGACATGTTATACATACATGGAGTACAACTTCTCATTCTTGTGGTCATACATTCATGTGGAGTTACACTGGTCATTTTTCATAAGTGAACATAGGAAAGTTGAGTTCAATTCATTCCATTGTCTTTTCTTTTCCTACCCCTTCCCTTCCCTTCATTCCCCTTTGTCTAATCCAATGAGCTTCTATTCTTCCCATGTGCCCCCTCTTCTTGTGAGTCAGCATCTGCATATCAGAGAGAACATTCATCCTTTGGTTTTTTTTTTTTTTTTTGGGGATTGGCTTATTTCACTTAGCATGGTAGTTTCCTGGCTATTTTTGTAGGTGAAATAAAATTTCCATTTAGTGTATTATTTTTATTTTTCACTTATTAAAGTGATAGGATGTAGTGTGTTGAAATTTTCCGTTATAAAATAATAAAAGAAAAAAAAAAAAGACTTCCATTGCTCTATCAAGATTCTCCCAGTTTTGCACACACTTTCTTTCTCTCTGCCGAGTATGTTTCTCGTTCATTTGTCTTCCATGCGCAACCAGGGAAAGGAGAGAAGGGGTCACAAAACCCACAACTGGGAGGCCACGTAAGCATGGCCTGAGGGCTGAGACTCCTCGGGTGCACAGGAAGTCAGGAGTGAGCACACAGGCCATTCCACTTTGGCTGACACACGTGACCCGTTCACTGATTACCAGGGACACCAGCTACAACCCGTGCAGCTCCCTCACCACAGTCAGAGAGCAGACGAGACAGACAGGATCGTTAGAGGAACGACATATCAGAATCCTCCTTCCTACTGCACAAACAAACATATCCTGGGTGGTAGCTCCATGTCCTGGATTAGTCTGTCAGTCAGTATTTGCTGAATTCCAGTGTGGAGATTATCACACTGGGCTCCAGGAGGGGTACAGATAAAAACAGAACCATTGTCTTGGAGAAGCTCACTCCCTAGGTAGGACCTCAGAGTCAAGGCAGAGGGCAGATGTGGACACACTGAGGACACAACAGGAAATGGAAAAGATTAAGGTGGAGTAGGGTGGGGAAAGTGCAGACAGGAGTGGGAACTAGTAACTCTGGGACCCTCGACTCCTCAGCAGTGCCTGGAACTGTTGGCGGGTGCTCCTGAGTCCATCTGCTGAGTCAGCACCAGATGAGTGCAGCCATCAGGGATCTGTCCCACTGAGACCCGAGCAGAATTTTAGACAGGGGGAGAAGAGAGGGGGAGAGCACCGGGCCAGACGGGAGAGCAAGGGGCTGCCCAGCCGCCACCACTGGCTCTCCACTGGGGCACCCCTTACTCAACCATGGGGTGCCCAGAACTGAGCATGGTACTGGCACTTAGCTCCTGGGGCCAGGGATGCCAAAGGCCTATGAACATCAGGAAGTGCCCTCTACACTGAGGAATTGTTCCCTTAAAATGACAAAGGGGCCTGCAAGCCCATCAACCTGGGAGACTGAGGCAGGAGGACTGCACATGTGAGGCCGGCCTTAGTAATTTAGAGAAAACCTGCCTAAAAATTAAACAAACAAACAAAAAAGGCTGGGTATTGTAGCTCAGTGGCAGAGCACCCTGGGGTCTACAGATAATCATTGCAGTAAAGTAGAACACAAGAAATATCTGAAAGAAAGGATGGAGGCAACATGAGCTTCGGGGATTGTCAAAAGGAACTGAGAAGAAATGAAGAGGAACTAATTTCCCCAAACAGCATGACAACATTGCCTTGGGAAACACGTCAGATGGATGTGTGTGTGTGGGGGGGGTTGAGTCCTACATTCTGGGACAGTTCTCATCACTCACTTATTACGGGTCTTGAGTGTGGTCTCCACCTGTGACTCAGTTTCCAAACTGCCTTTGCCTTCTCTGGGTAGGATGTAGGAGCCTGTCGGCCAATGTCCAGACTACTCTGGACAGTGGAAGGATCGATGGCTTCCCTAGATCCCAGTCAACGAAGGCCCCAGTGTCCTGGCATGCAAGGGCCACGGGATGACTTCCAGAGAGGATGGAGTCATCCACAGATCTTGATGAGGACAGCGGAGGCCCCGGAGAGAGAAGAGAAGCCAGGAGCTGGCTGAGCAATCTCAGAGGACCCTACTCCCCCTGCTCCAACTCCAACTCCCCAGGGTCAGCCCAGTAGCCCGCCCCTGAAGGCTCCCAGCAGTGACAGGCGCTCGCTGTTCACAGGGTCCTCTGCTAAAGGGCTGTTCTTCCTCAGCAAAACAGCTCCCACTTTGGGCAGGGATGCTTGAAAAAAAACCTTACCTCTCTACCTCTGACTGTTGGGCTGAATACACAGAAGTACTCTAACTCCCCCAAAGAAGGTGGCATGTATTACCATTAGCATTATCTCAGCTGGAGGCACGGGAGGCAGGCTCTTCTTGGAAGAACAGACATCTTAAGAAATGTGCCTACAAGTTCCATAGAAGCCTCCAGCAAGGCCCCGGAAACAGACCCAGGCTGGCAAGGCTATTGACGCCTGCTCCTCCTCATACTCTCCCCACCGACTCTTAGGATAGGGAAGCACTGCTTGCTGTGAGCCTGCTAGAAAGCAAACCAAACAAAACATAAGAAACCCTGCTTCACTACCCTGGAGGAGCCTAGGAATCCGCGCGCCCCAGGTGGTGGTAACCACTGGCAACACCCCGCAGGACCCGTGTTGGCCACTTCTGGAAGACAGCTGGGCTGGGCGCCTGGAGCAAGGGCAGGTTTCCTTAGCAGACTGGCATGATGCACAATGGGACCAAAGATCCTTCTGGGCTTCGTGGCCTGGCCTCCCACAGTCCCTGAGCACCGACTGCTGGGAATTTTCCCTTTTCTTGTCTGTCTCCACACTGATACTGAGCACCGTCGACTGCCGGCAACCCTATTTTTAATGCCCTATTTTGATCGTGCTATTTATTTGGCAGTTATTCTACATCATTAAAAACTTTACTGTGGATGGCTTGTCATCCATTCAGAAAGGAGATGAGCATAAGTACAATGTTTTAAATAATTCCGAGAGAGAGAGAGAGAGAGAGAGAGAGAGAGAGAGAGAAAGAGAGAGAGAGAGAGAGAGAGAAAGAGAGAGAGAGAGAGAGAGAGAGAGAGAGAGAGAGAGAGAGAGAGAGAGAGAGAAAGCAAGCTACTGGCATTAGATTAAAACTGTATGCTCTAGACCAAAACCCAGATCTTTTTTTCTGCCCCTTCTCTTTCAAAAAGAGCCTTCAGCTTTTGTGCTCTATTTTATTTACTGTTGGAAAATAATAAAAGAAATAAACATTGGAATTAAATAGTCAAGAAAAAAATTACTTAGGTGACTCATGATTGAAGCTGAAAAACCATGACTGTAAACGAGATGAATTGCCCAATCTCGTTCCTTCGAGAGTCGTATGTGACAGCAGCTGTATTTTTTTTTTTTCTTTCTAAATCTCTCATCATCTCTTTGTAACTTTCCTTTTATTCAGTTCTCGGCAAATCTGGTTGAGAGGGTTAAGAGAATCCTTCACCCATCCTCTCCGAGTTCATTACTCATTCATGAATGACTGTGAAGCTCGAGTCTGAGACAAAACAAGTTTTCTGTCACAGAGTCATTTCTAGGCTCTCCTCACGAGATGACATCTTTTCTCTGTCCTTATTATAACAAGCTGGGTGCTCGGGAACAGAATCAGTAGATATTCAGGATTCCACGTGTGCTAAATGAATTACAAGTCACAATCTGTTATGGAAGGCAAATCAAAGAGGAAATTAAATGCCCTTGTTGTAATTGGGTTGTACAGAGAACAAGTTCCTGGATATTGGAGTGGGGAGGAAAACAAGGGAAGAGGCTGAAATTCAGAGGCTTCCCAGAGTGATCTGACTTCTTTCTTCCTTTTTTTTTTTTGGTCCCGGGGATTGAACCCAGGGGCACTTAACCACTGAGTCACATCCCCAGCCCTTTTTTGTAATTTTTATTTACAGACAGGGTCTCACTAAATTGCTTAGGGGCTTGCTAAGTTGTTGAGGCTGGTTTAGAACTCCCAGTCCTCCTACCTCAGCCTCCCCAGTTGCTGGGCTTACAGAAGTGTGTCACTGTGCCTGATCCAACTACTTTCTTGATAGAAACAGAACTAACACCTGGAGAGGTACAAAACTCAATCTGAGCTACCTACTATGTGCAGGCACCAGGCTTGATGGTGACAGCCCAGACAGAAAAAGCCCTGGTCAGACTGCACTTAGGAGTCCAGAGGTGGGGCAGACACAAACAGTGTAGGTTAAAGGCTCTGGCGGGAGGGGCCAGGATGGTAAGACACTGATTGCTGGAGGAACAGATGGTGGAGGAAGGCCCACTACGTGAGGATAACAAGGCTAAGATCTGAAAGCTGAAAAGGGTTATGGGGACCAGAGAAACGGAGGCGGGTGAAGAAGGCAGTGCTCTGGTCAGCAGAAGCGGGAAGCAGCATTATGAGATCCTGGCTCAGCTGCAGAAGTGCAAGAGGTCACTGTGGTGCTGCTCGGTGAGCTGTGGGGACAGTTTCAAGGGCTTTGGGAGGTCAAGTGCAGGATGGAGGATATTGCCCATCGGAGAACAGAAGTCATTAAAGGGTTTAGGATGGCGGAGCTGGGTAAAGCATGCTTGTGTATCCTATGCAACTTCCTAAGACTCGATAGTTAAAAAGATGTAGGGAGTGAGATGATGTGGCTTCTATTTTTCAAATGCCATTCTGGCCTCTTTTTGGCGAATGAATTCAAGTAGGGAGGGGCAAAATCGGACGTTCTGACAGTGAACTGGGCAAGAGAAACACATGATGGCTTCGGAGATGGAGAGAGCTTGTGTCACTATGTGCACGTTTAGTGGAGGGAACGAGGCCCTGATTGACGTGGCAGGCTCGGAGAGCATCAGGAAGGAGCCCGGCTTTCCAGTTGGAGCACCCGGTACAGATGGAGAACGCTGGTGGAATGGGCGGGACAGGTGGGACTGGAACAGGGGTCAAAGGTTACTTCTGGTTGTGAAATTCAAACTGCCTATGGGATGTTCAAGTGCAGAAGGCGAGGAGGTAGTCGGGAACTTGAGATCAAAGCTGTTATATGCCAACTAAGTAAAAACCATCAATATGGTCACAAAAAAGATATATGTGGTTTCGAGTTTCTGGAGCTACATTTCATGACAGTTCTGAGAGCAGATTTAGGATTCGACTGGTTGGAATATGTCTTTTTTTCCATGACAGATGAGGGGAACCTCCACTTTTACTGTGAAAGTACCAGATTCACTCTTGACAACGAAGGGTGGTACCTCTGTAGTGGGGACCTGAATCACATTTCACCTGTGAGGGGATGGTTTCCCCGTTCAGCTTCCAGAGGCTCCTCAACCGACCTTGGGGTTTGTCTGAAGTTGAAAATATCCTAAGTCAAAAGTGCATTTCATATACCGGACCTACGGAGCATGGTGCCTAGTCCTGGAGTCCCGGATGTTTCCTCTAGTGACTGCACAGGAGTCCTGCTACCGTGCTGTCCAACATCCTGAGGGAGGATGGGACCAAGAGCATCAGTCTGGAAAAGATCAACATTCAAAATCCAAAGTCTAGTCTCTCCTCAATGCATGTGGCTTTTATACCATCATAAAGTCAAAATGTCATCAATCAAACCTTCATAGACCACGGGCCTCCTGTGATGGCCTGGTGCCACCATGGCTCCTGAGCTCGCTGGTGTTTTGCTGTGACCTGGGACGTGCGGAGAGATTTCGATCTGATCATGTATCTCTACTGGTATGGACCTTACCTTTGACAGAGGAACAATCTTACTCCTTTTTTTTTTTTTTTTTTCTTTTTTCCCTCAGTAATTACAGGTACTTTGCATCTTCAGATACCTAGAAATGCTGTTCAGGAAGCATTTTGTCCAACAGTCTTTGACCTCATCCTGTTCTCTATAGGGGTCAGGCTGAGTCAGGGATGATTATCGTTTATCGTCTAAATAAGAACTTTTTTTTGGGTGGTACTGGGGATTGAACCTAGGAGTGCTCACCCACTGAGCCACATCCCCAGCCCTTTTCTTTTGAGACAGGGTCTCACTAGGTTGCTGGGGTTGGCTTTGAATTCGCCATCCTCCTGCCTCAGCCTCCAAGCCTCTGGGATTACAGGCGCACCACTGCGCCGTGCAGTAAGAACATTTTTGAGAGCAAATGGGGATACCAACCAGATGGGAGTCAGATGGGAGGGGAAGGACTGGCTCTTTTGGGTGCCCTGGGCTGGCTATATGGTTGCTCTAATAAAGACGGCTCTGTGCCAACATTACTTGCTGTTTATAAAAACCATATTGAGTAAGAACACAATGAGAAGGCAGAATTTCAGATGCTGAAGAACTTGTCAATAAAGAAAGCCAAGAGCTGAACAGGGTCAGCAGAAGACAGTCACTTTGGCTCTTGGCGTCTTAGGAAGTTGAGCCAACGCTCGCAAGATGTTCTGGCTCTTTCCAGCTGCTCTCCCTCTATTTACACTCAGCCTTACTGTGAGGTCCAGCTCACCCCTTTCCTAAGTGCCCCTTGAAGCCTCAAGCATTCGCTGCTCTTCCTCCCCATGAGCTCTGAGTCTGGGGTGTCCGTTAGCACTGGGTCCTAGGAACTTGTCATCTGCTTTATGAAGACTTTCACTTCGGTCCCCAAGTTCCTTATAAGATCATTGAAGGGAGAGATCCTGGGTCATGCTTCCTCCATCAGAAAGAGCTTCTTCACCCCGTCGGCACTTGCACGATGGGATTAACAGGCTATCATTTGCCACTATCTCCCTTCTAGCGGTTGGTTGGTTGAACTACAGTTTTTTCATAACGGTATATTCTTTCTCTATTTTACCTTCATTAAAATCTTGCCTCTGGAGAAAGTCTGACCAGCTCCCCACTGTTTAAATCTGCCGATTGCTACTAGGAATCTGAAGATTTACTGAGCACTTACTATGCCCCATGGGGAAGACCGCTGAGGGTTTGGAGTTTGCCTAGGGAGCGCCGTCTGCTGAGTTGGCTCCAGTACCAACGCATGTGGTCGCCTTCTCTGAGGTCAGACTGTCAGTGAAGACCTTAACACGGCCGATCTTCTCAGAGCGGCCCAGAGAGGCACACTTGTTTCTGTTGAGCATCTCCAGGCTGCGTTCCCTCCCTGGGGATACTCGAGGAACTGCCTGTGACATCATTTACCGTCCCTCTTTGTCCCAACGCCTGTGCCTCTTCTAGGCCTTGGAGGTGATTTCCATTATGGTCAGAAGAAAGAGAGAGAAGGTGTGGGGACAAGGTGAAGAGGTGCCCCAGGGGCTGTCCCCCACCCACGGTGACGCCCATCATACTCCTTTCATTAGTCAGGGCTCCATGAGATCCTGGGAAATGTAAGTGAGGACCCGGAAGACAGTGTCCCAGGTGTGATACTCTGACATGCTGAGCATCCCCAATGGAAGGAAACTGGGAGGCCCAGAAGCTGCCTGGGAACCTAGCGCTCCATGACCTTCCCTCATCCCTCCCCTCCCTAAGCACAGAGTGGCCGTCTTTGAAGTTCTTTGATCTGACGGAAGGAACTTTTCCCAAAAGAAATGCAACTGTCTCATCACCTGGTTCTTGACAAAGGTGCCAAAAAATATACACTGGGGCCAGGCGTGGTGGCACACGCCTGTAATCCCAGCAGCGGGGGAAGCTGAGGCAGGAGGATCGCAAGTTTAAAGCCAGTCTCAGCAACTTGGTGAGAACCTGTCAATCAATCAATCAATCAATCAAAAGGGCTGGGATGTGGCTCAGTGGTTAAGTGCCCCTGGGTTCAATCCCTGGTACAAAACAAAAGCAAAAAACATACATTGGAGAAAAGACAGCCTCTTTAACAAATGGCGCTGGGAAAACTGGATTTCCACGTGTAGAAGAATGAAACTAGACCCGTCTCTCACCCCACACAAACGTCAGCTCAAGACGGATCAAACATCGAGGCATAAGACCAGAACTGCAGCTGCTAGAAGAAAATAGAGGGGAAACACTCCAACAGAGAGGTGCAGGCAGCGATTCCCTCAATAGGACTCCTACTGCTGAGATGGACTCAAGAGGGGCAGAATCACAGCAAAGGACAGGGCGGCATGGAGTGAGGGCCTGCAGAACGGGAGAAACCTTCGCCAGGGACTCCTCCAGCAGAGGACTGGCATCCAGAGTAAATAAAGAACTCAAAAAACTCAACACCCAAGAGGAAAATCCCCAAATAACCCATTTAATAAATGGGCAAGTGAACTAAAGAAACACTTCTCAAAAGAAGTAGGTAGGGTCACCAGGGATATGAAAACAAACGTCTAACACCTCGAGTCAACAGGGAAACGCAAATCAAACCTACGCTGAGGTTCCCTCTCGCCCCAGTCAGAAGGGCTAACACCTCGAATGAAACAGCAACGATGCTGGAGGAGAGGATGGGGCTGTGGTTCTACACTGTAGGTGGGACAGGAAATTAGTATAGTCACTCCAGAAATCAGTAGGGTTCCTCAAAAAACTAAGCATGGAACGACCACCTGATCTGGCTATACCACTCCTGGGTACTTATCCAAGAATTAAAGACGACATGCTTCAGAGGTGTTACGTGCAGACCCGTGTTCAATACAGCACCAGTCACAATGGCCAAGTCATGGAGGAGTCAGCCTCCGTGTCTGTCAACAGACGACTGGACAAAGAACGCGTGGTGCATGTATACCCTGGAGTTTTATGCAGACATAAAGAACAAGATCATGAAATTTGCAGGAAAATGGAGAGCGTCATGTTAGGTGAGATAAGCTGCACTCAGGAAGACAAGAGGCATATTTTTTTTCCCCCTCATATGTGGAATCTAGAGGGAAGAAAGAAGAAAGAAATAAAATAGAAAGAAAAAAGGAAGAAAGAAAGGCTCTCCTGAAAGCAGAAGGGAGACCAATGGTGTAGGGGAAGGGGCCGGCAGGAGGGAGGAGGGGAGATCCTGGGGAGAACACTGGTCAGACTACACTGTGTGCACGTCTACGCCACCGTGAAATGAACTACACCGTACAACTAACATGCACCAAAAACTTAAATGGTAAGAAAGAAGTGCAACGGTCTTAAGCCACTTCCCTTGGAAATCTCATCAAATAACCAGGAAAGATCAACCGCCCCAGAAGAGAAGAGACTAAAAGTTGTCAACATAGCCAGACAGACTTTTTATTGTTCTCTTGAGGGCAAAAGCCAGTTAGGAATGGAAGCCCATCAGCGGGTCCCCTGGAGGAGACCCACTGTGCCCCTGCGGCTGTAGGTGGGAAGCCCAGGGGACCAGCCCCGTTCTGAATCCTGCTAGACTCTGCAGAGGACTGGTGGGATGCCGGGTGGGTGCTGACAGACACCAGGGAGCACCTCCTACAAGGAGGAAGTCCAGGCGTCTAAGGTGCCTGCCAAGGCAGGGGAGGATCTGAGGTTGCGAAGACTAATCTCTTCTCCTCAAGAGGATCACAGGCAGGAGCATATCGCTGATTCCAAAGCTGGTCAGAAACTCCCGGGGAAGAACCTTCCTACCTCCAGGCCCCCCAGGTCAGGATTACATATGCTGAGTTAGGTCTGGGCAGGAGCAGACAGCAGGAGGCTTCTCCGGGCTAAGGGGGCAGAGCTGCGCCTTTCTAGCTGCCCGAGGAATCTTGCGAGGTAACTAGGATTTCTATTGCTTCTATTTCTTAGTGTTGGGACCATTCAGAATCTTCTCTATTAGAAATTTTGAAATATGTGATTCAATGTTGCCAACCCTAGTTATTCTCCCGTGTTCTAGAACATTAGGACTTACTAGTCCCATTCAGCCGCACCTGTGTCTGTTGCCCATCCCTCTCCATCTCCCTACCTCCCCTACTTCATGTCCCCTCCTGCCAGGTTCTGGGGTCCACTATTCCACTGTCCACTTCTATGAGATCAACTTTTGTACTCATCTTTGGTCCTGCAGGTGACATCAGGATTACTCATTTCCCACTTGGTTCAGTTTGACAAGTGTCTTTTTGGAGTTTTTTTTTTTTTTAGAGTTCTTTTGCTACCTCAGTATGGTATCCCCTTCACTTTCCACTGGCCTTGGTGAATGGCTGATGGTTCTGAAGGCAACTAGGGCCTACGTTGTGGAACACAGGTGTGGCTTTGTTTTTGTACCAAGACCAGATGAAAATAACATAAATGTTTTGGTTGTTTTGTTAAAAAATACAACCTGTGCTTGCAGAATCCAGATCTGGCTTTACATTTTATTTAAACCTTTTCTACTCAGACAAAATAGCAAGATTTGAAGGTAAAAACAGGTTTTGTAATGGCTAGGAAAGATGTTCTTAATCTGCAAACCAATCGTAAAAGAGAACACAGAACCGATTTTGAGCATGTTGCTGGTGTCAGAATTTTTTTTTAATCTCAAGAGAAACATGGTCTTGCGGGTTGGGAAAGAGTTTTGCATGGAATGCATCATAATCACACACTTTTCTTTGAACTGCTCTGGACTTTGAAGAATAAAGTCAAGGTTGAAGGGAGAGGTTCCCGGACACCTATTGCTGGATCAGACCTCCCAAGAGAGATGTTCCCGCTAACCTGCGTCATTGCACTCTTCAAGTGTGGACTTGACCACGTCTGGTGGCCTGACATTTTAGCACAGCCTGTATGCTACAGATGTGGTTCGGATAGAACTAAGAAGTGCCAAGAGCCCTGAATAACCAAAGATATATATATATATACATTGTTTTTCCTATGTAGAAGCAAGAGGCTGAGAGAGTCTCCTGAGAAAGGCTGTGCTTACGAGATAACCAGCCCCACGTGGAGAAGATCCGGAAGAACCACAATGAAACTTTCCAGCGGCGTATCTCTACCAAACACCTGAACAAGTGTAGGCCCATTCTTTACTGTCTGACGCCACCCACGCTTGGAGAGGAGTGATACCATGTACTCCAAGGAGCCACCACTCTTCAATGGTGATGCTTCCAAACAAGTGATCGAAGGACAAAACCCACTGAAGTTGTGGGACAAAGCTCCCACAACTCCTCTGAGCTGAACGGGAGTGTGCTCTGGAGAGAGAATTCCCCTTCCTCTGCCAACCAGCAGCCCTGCTGGAAGCTGTGCAGGGGAAGCGTGAGCTCATCGGTGTCGTGGGGGCCCTCGCTGCTCCCTCAATGGAGAGTCTGGGCAGGTGGCGTTGATATCTGCCAGGAACAAGAACTTGGCTTCACTTCAAAAATGTAGCTCCTTCTATGAATTCTGCAATTGAACAAAGGCCATGGTTCCCTATTTTCGTGTTTTATATTTGCCCAAATTTAATGGATCATCTTTTAAAATTTTTAGATAATTTCTCATTTTGTAGCTTTCCATGGAGGGTCCTTGGGATGAAATTAGGTCCATCCCACGGCCCAGGTGGGCTGGACAACCATCAACTGACATAAATATCCATTGGGTCCTGAAGAAGATACCTTAAAAAATATTTTAGGCAATAGTGCTGAAGTTCGGTGCCTCTGTCTTGGTGACATTTAAGTTGGCTGACCATTTCCATTTTTGGATATTGCAGCTGATTAACATGAAAAAATATAATTATGGATTTTTTTTTCATGTGTAGCCACATAGGTTTGTGCTTTTTGCAAATGTTTGTACAGAGTGGCATGACGTAATACAGGAAATTTTCATTCGCTTCTAATGACAGTAATATTTTATTTATGGTGATTTCACTTATAGATATACAAATGACCTGATAAGCTGTAGCCTTCAACTATAGTTATTGTTTTATTTCCATATTAAAAAGAAACCAGTTCATCAATGTGATCAAACTGGATAGTTAGCTCAGGTACAACACTGTTTCAAAGCTAAAACCAAAAGCAAGCATGAACAACTTTCCCCCTATGTTGCTATTAGGATTAGTATAGATAATATAGACATTTTTGCAGAGTCCTCAAGGCAGGGCATTTCCTGGCACTGAAAATTTACTTACGTTTTTTGTGGATCAATTATTGAAACGAATATTACTAATGTGTAATTCATCCAGACCAAAGAGACAGCATCTTGCATGGATGTTTGATGCTTCATAGGCATTCCAGACTGTTCTCAGAATTATTTGTGTCAAAACTGTCTACCTCTTGTTTGGCTACAAATAACAATACAGTTCATTTTTCATGAGGGAGAAACTTGATTTTGGAGTCTTGGCCCCCAAACCTGGTCCTGATTATTGCTTCAACTCCTGTTTATATAATTCTACACAATTTTGGCAGGATTCAAGAGCACATACCAGGGTGTTGGCTTTTATGAATCTCCTGGGATGTGAATGTCACGCTGACTGGATGAACTCTGGCCACAAATCCCAGACAAGCACAATGACTCTATTTATTCAGACTTGGCTGCCTGGATGCAGATTGACTCTGTGGGTAATAAATTTTCACAGGCCAAGAACTTCAGCATCAACCAAGCTGATCCCGAGAAGAAAAATGCACCTAGGGAAGCGGAGCAGGGCTGCATGGGCCTCCTGTGTTTTTATTCTGCATCTGCATTTCATTCTGTGAGTGCATTTGGTCACTGGTGGCCACGCACTATCACTGGCGTCAGAGGCTCTTTTTAAAAAGTTCTGCTTTTTGTTATGCATCAGTCATATTAAAAAGGAACAAAGGAAAAATGAAGAAGTCCCCTTAGAGTTGGTGATGGCTTTTAATGTTTTAGCACACCCCAAACCGATAAGAGCCATCCTCTGACCTCTAGGGTAAAAAGCAGAGAATGGAGATGGGCACGTTTCTTGTACCACCACATCAGGAGCCAAAGGCCACAAAATGGAGTAAGAACAGCAATCCTGGGCTCAGAGCAACCTCACCTACAATCCTGACATCTCAATGCAGTGAGACTTTAGATCTTTCCTGACAAGTGTGATTATTACTCTATGCATTATAAATAAGAAAATAATTGGCTCTTTAGCTTGCAGATTTATGTTAATGACCTAGCTATCTATTAAATTAATTGTGTGCTCTACAAATATTGATTGGGGATTAAAAGGTAACTTTCTTTCATTGTGCAAGAAGCAAATTAGGCCAACGGGGAAATTTCCCTCCACAGATTATATCCAATGATCGCTGCCTGCAAAATTAAAATAGTCACTTTAAGTGGATAAACCATGCTCATTTAAAGAGAAAAATGCATTTATATAATTAAAATGAAAAGACTGCCCAGTACGTGTGAGTAATGTAATTACCAGAAGCTGCAGGCATGTGCAGAGCTGTTCAGTTTGGATCCCTGTTCCCTTCCTCTCCTGAGCTATGTATTTGTCATCTTGGGCACACTGTCTGCAGCTGATGCTGTCTCGGCTGCCGCTGGCTGAAAGTGCTCACCGTGGTCCCTTGCCGCAGGGCTCAGCCCTGACGATCCCATCTAGATGCTCTCTGTCTCGCCGCCCAGGACCTCCTCGGCTTGAGAGGCAGAGCTGGTGGTTTTCACCCAATGGCAAGCCATGCTCCACAATTCCTCTCTCCCTTCCACGTCCATGAAAATTCCCTTAGGGCCGAGTGCCTTCAGGGAGCATCTTGCCTTAAGTCTTCTAATTCCTTTACATTCTCCTATGGAAATACTGGCCTTCCGAACTGCTCACAGAAGAAGAGATCAAACGAATCTGCTCCACGATTCACATAGTCTTCATTTGTCCAAAGAGGAAAACCGACTCTGCCATCTTTTGTGCTGCTTCCAGTTCGAAGTTCCTCAAGAATAAGAATGGCAGGGGCGGCCAGGAGACGACCCTTCCATTTCGAGGACACCGGCAAACATTCCCAGTGGACGTCGTCACAGACCCAGCTTGAGAGGCCGCAGTCAGAATTCCATTAGCCTTGGAAGGGAAGGCAGTGGAGACACCCATCTGCTTGGGTTTGGAGGTTTCCCTTTGACATAAGCTATCAAAACGTGTGACCTCCCATGGCCTGATGCCAACATGGAAGAAAGTGGCTAGAGACCCTGGAGACCCTGGAGGAGGGACAGATGCTTTTCTCCAGGCTATTTGTGCACTCATCGACAGCTGACTTAGGGTCTTGGGACTTACATTTCTGTCAATACTTTAAAAAATTTTTTTTAGTTGTTAATGGAGCTTCATTTATTTATTCATTTATATGTGGTGCTGAGAATTGAAGCCAGTGCCTCACGCATGCCAGGCAAGCGCTCTACCACTGAGCCCCAGCCCCGGCCCTCTGTCAATACTTCTGATGTCTATGTAGGACTCACTGGAAAAAATCAGCGTGTTCAGTAAAAGAAATAAAGGAAGGGCAAAGGTCATCTTTGATACTGGACTCCAGACAACAGGAAATACGCCTGATTTGACACAACGCAGTGTACTTACTCACACGTCAAGACAGCACCTCTGCTGTGCCAAGCGCAGTCTCTACCCTCAGGAAACTTCCAGATTAGCTGGTAGAGATATTTGAAAACATATAATATGTAACTAAAATTATGTGAGATAAAGATTAAGGTCACTTAATCTAGGATAAAGATTAAGGTCACTGTGAGAAGGACAAATGGGGATTCAGATCAGGAGAAGACCTCCCTGAGGAAGCTGTCTCATTGCAGATGAGCAGGTGTCAGGCAGAAACTGAGGAAGCAGAGGCCTGTGGAGGCCACAGCACCTGAGCCTGGCTTGTTGAAGAGCTGAAGGAAGGCACAGGTGGCCCAAGTGCTCTGAATGAGCTTAACGAGTAGTGGACCAAGCCAGACCCTGCAGAACAGTGCTGGTCACACTATGAGCTATGGGCTCTACCCCAGTGGAATGGGAAACCCACTTAAGAGTTTAGGCCAAGGAATGACTTGATCTGATTCAGATTTTAAACAGATCTGTGATGGAAGGTTGTAGATAGAGGGTGGGTATCAGCAATATGATAGCTTATATTAGACTGGTTTGGACTAACCAGGATGGAAAAGGGTGGGTGAACTAGTATTTAATTTTGGAGGTTGAATTTAGAGGTCTTAGGGACTAAATGAATGTTTGAGTGAGAAATAGGGAGTTGTCAAGGATGGGTCCTAGATTTCCATGCTTGAATAGTTGGGCATTTGGCAGTGCCAGTTTTGGACCCAGGAACAATCTCAAAGAGGAACATATTTGTGTGTCTGCGTAGAGGCGAGTGGCAAAGACCAGAAGCTCCGCTTGGCACATTTGAAATGCTTGTGAGACATTCCAGTGGAAAAGTCAAGGAGGTCTGAGGTTCAGAAGAGGATTCTGAGCTGAGGCTATAACTTTAAAAATTGCCAGTACATAAAAATTGAAGGTCATGGGAAGGGATGAGATCACCAAGAAAAGAGTAGAAACAGAGAAGAGAAGTCAGGAATAAATACTACAAGGCTCCAAAGTTCAACACCGAGAAGAGACCAAGCAGTCAGCAAAGCATTATGAGAAGAAACAGCCAGAGGGATAGAAAACAGACCAGGAGAGTGTGGTGTTGGGTTCCTCTTCACAAGTGGGGTGAACAAGAGTTTTCCATGCTCAGTCTTCTGGAAAGACAAGGGATTGAGAAGAGCCCAGTTCATTTGGCTCCATTGAGGTCACTGGTGGTTCCAGAGGGGCAGTTCCAGTGGAGAGGTAGGAAATAAGGAAGCACAGGAACAAGTCCCCAGTAATGTCACAAGAGGAAACGGGATGGCCTTTGGGAAGGAGCAGCACAGTGTCCTCTTGAACAGGACATATCAAGATAAAAGCAGTTGTGTGGATGCAGTAGTGGGAAGATTCATCTTTCCTGTTAGAAGCCAGTCATCCATGGTATGCTCCAGAGACATGAAGAGGAATAAGCTACAGAATAAGATTCAGGTTTTTATCTCACAAAGTTGAAAAGACAGAAAACTAAATTTCATACTATCTGCTACTATAAAATCTGTGATGGAGGTAATTACAGGACATTGAGGGAGAAAACATGAAATGACAGCACCAGTGAACTGCTATAAATTACGTCTATATAATATGATACCTAGATGAGCCGCCGAAAAGTGACACACAGAGATGTACATGACAACATTATAGAGAAAATTCTATTCTTCAAAATGTTCAGGAAACCCACAGAAAAATAGGAAAAAGAAAACAAATGAAAAAACAACGTACAAAAAAAAAAGGGGACAAATTCTAGCCTTAACATATCAATGATAACATTAAATGTAAATGTTCTAAATGCATCAAATTAAAAGAGAAATTGGCAGAGTGGATGAAAATAGGACTTAACTACATGCCCTCTGTAAGAAACTCACTTCAAGTATAAAAACATAGGCAGATTGCAAGTGAAAGAACGAAAGAAGCCACACTATTTAAGCATTAATAAAAAAACAAACCAATAGGAGTAGCTATACTGAAACCAGAAAAAGACAATTTCAGGACAAAGAAAAATGACCAGAGATAGAGCAGAACACTACATAATGATAAAAGAGTCAATTTACCAAAATATAGAATTCTAAGTGCATATGCACCAACTAACAGAGCTGAAAAATACATAGAGCAAAAACTGATAAAATGGAAAGGAGAAATAAATCCACAAATACAGAGACTTCAATACTACTCTGAACAACTGATGGAGTAACTAGACAAAAAGTCAGAAAATATAAGAACTCTATAACATCAAACTCAACAGCATTAAATAGGATGCCATTATATTTACCGAGCACTCCACCCAACAACAGCAAAATTCACATTCTTTCAAATGCCCATAAAACATACTGATATAAGCCAAAATTGGGTCATAAAAAAGCTTCAACAAATTTGTGAATTGAAATCATATGGTATTGTTTTCTCTAACCATTAGGTAACCAAACTAGAAATCAATAAAAGTAAGATTAAAGCAGCTCTCCTAAATACTTGGCTATTAAACAACATGCTTCTAAATAATCCATGAATCAAAGAAGTTGTCTCATTAAACTGAATGGGAATAAAAATACATCATGTCAACATTTGCAGGATAAAGCCACAGTGGTGCTTGGAGTAAAATGTGCAGCACTGAATGCTTAATTATAAAAGAGGATGTCTCATATCAATCTAAATTTAGATTAGATTAAGTTAAAAAAAACACACACACAAAGTTTCAGGGCTAGGGATATAGCTTGTGGTACAGTGCTTGCCTAGCATATGTGAGACCCTGAATTCAATCCCCAGCACCATACACATACCCACAAATAAAAATTTAAACTTTCTCAATGAACTGGATCAACTGGAAAAAGAGCAACACATGTACCCAAAGCAGGCAAAAGGAGGGAAATAATAAAGATAATGAATCACTGAAATTGAACACTAAAAATCTAAACAGAGAATATCAATGAAACAAAACACTATTTTAGAAATAGATAATCTCTAGTAAGACTGACCAAAAAAAGAAAAAGAAAAAAAGAAGAAAGAGAAATGATGAGTACCAGGGATGAAATGAGCTAGTACTACAGATCCTGTACACATCAAAAGGATAATAAAGAAATGCTATAAACAACTCTGTACTGGTAAATAAGACGATTTAAATGACAGAGTAATGACTTGAGGAGCACATATTATTACAACTGATTAACTCATTAGACAATCGGAGAAGCACTATAACTATTAAGGAAATAGAATTTGTAAGCTTTAAACATTTCCAAGCCCACATGGTTTCACCGGAGAATTCTGCCAAAGACGAGTTGACATCGATTTGTGCAAAATCTCTCCAGGAAAAGAAATGAGCAGGGAACGCTTCTCCGTTCATTTTAGAAGGCCAGCACTATCCTGATATCAAAATTAGACCTAGAGAGCATGAAACAGAAAACTTCAGACTAATATCCCTCATGGAATAAAAAGACAGATGGGTGGTGAAGATGTGGAACTGGAATCTCCATATATCACTGGTGGGAGTGTCAGTTGGTACAACCATTTTGGAAAATGGTTTTGGATGATCTGCCAAAGTTGGCCCAGCATTTATACTCCTGGGAGCAGATCCATCAGAAATGCTCTCATATGCCTAATAAGAGGATGTTCAAGGATGCGGATAATGGCATTATTCTAATCATCCAAAATATCCATATGCAAATCATGGCATGCCCACACAATGAAATATGATACAGCAGTGAAAATAAACAAACTTTGGCTGCGTGGGTGAATCTCACTAATAATGCTGAGTGCACGGTAGGATTCCATTGATACAAAGTTAAAAAATGAACAAAAGTACTCTCCTATGTTAGGAAACAGTGGTCATCCTTCTGGAGGCTGCTGGGAGCACAGAGGTACCTGGGAGGACATTCATGTCCATCTCCCAATCTGGGAGCTGGTTACCTGGGTGTTTTATGAATAGTCAACATTATATACTTTGGGTATGTGTACTTTTCTCTGTACATGCTGTATTCAATTTTGAGTTGATAATCATGGACATCATTTATTGTTTATAAAAATTTTTATTTATTTTCTTATCTTTTTTTTTTTTTTTTTTTTGAGATGGGGCCTTGCTCTATTGACCAGGCTGGTCTTGAACCCCTGGGTTCAAGTGGTCTTCTCACCATGGTTGCCCAAGCAGCTGGCATTACAAGCATGGGCCACCATGCCCAGCTAATCTTTCATCTTTTTTTTAACATTTAACTGTTTAATTTGTTTTAATTAGTTATACATGGCAGTAGAATGCACTTTGACACATCACATATTATGGAGTATAATTTCTCCTTCTTGTGGTTATACATGATGTAAGAGGTCCCAAAACACCTTCATGGACCTGGTGGGGTGAAAATGATGGGTGACCTCAAGTTCTGAGGCAGTGGTAGGCTTGGGGATCTGACACTGATTGCAATTTCACAAACGGAGGCACGGAAGCACAAGAGTGGTGGAGAGCAGGGGCCAAGGCTGCCAAGCTCTGACGTAGCAGAGGGAGGGTTTGAACCCCACGCCAGGGCTGCTGCGCTCTCCTTCCCTTCTGCTTTATCTCCAGGGCACCGAGGCATTGGGGGAAGAGGCAGCATTAGATGGGAGCATCCAAACACACCAAGAGTCCCAGGATCTTTGCAGAAGGGCCAACAGGTGTAGCACTTGGAGCTCACGTGTGAGTCTTTATTACAGTGGCTGTGCAGGCCGGCCGACCAACATGCACAAAGACAACCAGGAGTCGTGGAAGACGAGGCTGGGGACCTTTGTAGATGTGCTTACCAAAGTAGGGACGCACATAGGAAGTTTTCAAAAGCTTTTTGGGTAGGGGACAAATTCCGATTACACCAGGAGAGATCACTTAGGGTAAACGTTTAGTCATCTCGCGATGCCAGAGAAGTGAAGTGTGTGTCTCTGTGTTGCCTAAGTATGCAGGCTGCGTTATTTCAGGGGAAAATCTTATTTTGGTCTTGGAGAGGGAGAGGGGAAAAAAAAAAACATAACAATGGTCTTTTTTAAAGGTGGAGAATTACGATTTTGTGATTAGGCTAGAATCTAATTATAGGCCAAAGTAGGACAACTTAATAGAATTAGTGCTGAAGAATCAAACTGCACACAGAACCACTGTCTGGGGTCTTGACTACGAGGTAGGGATTACTGTATAAAAGGATCCATCCTGTCAGTCCCTTTCATTGTGAAATAGGAAGGGGTCGTATAAGCAAGAAGAAAGGGCCCGACTTGTACAGTCACAGTAGAAGGTCATCAGCGGCTAGAAGGTGGAAGGGAATAGCCGATAAAGCAACGGAGTCCACTGAAACTTCTGCCTGCTTCAGAGAACCTACAGGCACATCACTATTCCCAGTTAAGAAAAGTCTGCTAGATAAAATAGTCTGGGAATCTTTTTTGCTACTGTAAACCATACCCGATTTACACTTTTGACAGAACTGAATCCTTACTGTGCCTATCTGAGCCTCAAAAGAGATGAAATGATCTGCTTGTAGTCAGATGGATGAGAAACCAAAGTTAGGAGTGAGACCGTTCTACTCGACTGCGGAGCGTACGGAGTTGTGCTGTGGGTGTCTCCTGCTCAGTGTGGACGCCCGGAAAGAAATGAATCCACTTGTGGCCAGTGCAAACCCTCCTGCCGGCCTTCCCTCACTGGGGTGTTCTTCGCTGGCCAATCTGGTTTCCAGATCTGTGGGGCCCATCTCACACCCTCAGGGCCCCAGCTTCCCTGACAAGGAGAGGACCCTCCTGTGGTGACCCCAGGGCCACGTTCTGCTCACTCTTCCTGGAAACCTCCTTTCCCCTTAATCCCCCCCTGATTCCTGCTCTGTCTGCATTATTTGTATTTTCAGGTCTGAACAGCAGATCACCCATGCAGTGTTCCCCGGCACCTTGGCATCCAGTTGGCCACTTTCAAATCAACTGAGTGGCACAGGCATTTGGTATTGCATGTAAAAATGACTTATTACAAAAAAAAAAAAAAAAAAAAAACCACAACAAACAAACAAAAAAACCCCCAACCTTCCCTAAACTGCCTTTCTACCCATCCTGTTTATCCAAACTTGACAACATGCAGTCCAGGTGATGAGAGAAAGGAAACAGAAGCGTAGGAAAACCTGGCTCGGTGTTTTCAAACTCGCTTTACAATACCAGCATTTTCTGAGACGCCAGAGTGGAAGTGATGAATGCTGAGTGGATATTTTTTCACCTTAACTGACTGATCAGAAGAGTATTTATAACCCCCCTGACGGATGTCTCGGGCTGATAAATCAACACCGAGGGAGAATATTTCAAGCACATTTATCATTTAAGACAAACAGCCCGGACTGAGCGTGATTATTTTTTATTCATCATTTTAGCTCACCTCTACATTTGCTGCTTCTCAATGTTAATAATATCTGTATAAGGCTTCTCCATATTTAATGTTATAGCTTGCCGGCTGCATGCTGAGGAGCTTAAGGTCACGTGTTTGATCTCTAGAAGGCTGGTTAGCTTTGCCAAGAAAGAAAAATAAGAAAGGAAAAAAGAGAAAGAAAAGGTGGTAGGGGTGGGGAGAGGAGGAAGGAATAAAGGAAGCAAAAAGAGCTTGATTGCCCAGGGAAGTCAGATCCTGGTCAGTTTTCTTGTAAATATATGGTAGTTGTTGGTCTCCATGTCACAGGACGTCACAGAATTAACGTTTTAAGGGTGATTAAGGCCAAGGTATTTCAACAGACTGGCCCAAGTGCATAGAGGTGCATAATCAATGGAACCTTCCAGAGAAGCACAATCCCATCTCCGCCACTCAGCTCACGTCCAGCAGAGTCGGCTGGGTGAGTGGCAGCCCTGTCCCACCCACAGGACGGCGACAGACAAGAACGTCTTACCTGCTCACTCTCTTCTTCATCGCTACTTAGCTTAAGGTCATCTTCCAGCATTCTGAAAGGAGGGACAGAGAGGTACAGACACTTAGTGGGTTCAACATCACTTAACACCAACAATGTCACCTTTATAAGAGCAACGTTTCAGTAATAATACGTCTGCTTGATTTCCTAATTTTTTTCCCCTCTTTCTCTCTGAAGGGCTTTTGCTCTGAGCCACTTAGGAAACAGCAGACAGTGGCATGGTGAGAATCGGCCTTGGTGGAATCACAGGACGGGATGGGGAGTCCTGAGAAGGAGGGGATTCAGACAAAGAGAACCAAAGGGGGCTTTTCCCTGGGCGGTTTTAATTCCACCATTACTTGCTCGTTGTTCTTCCTGTCCAGGTGCTGGGCTGAGTCCTGAGCCTGCCTGCTGCGGGGAGGGCATTCGTGGTAAAGAAAAGGGGAATGAGCAGCACTCTGCTGAGAGCATGGATAATGAACTTGAGCAGTGAGCAACCCAGCTTCGGTCTTCCGCCTGTCTAGTGAGGGCTGGAGAAGACACCTGCCCGAGCGCCTGCAGGAGGAGGCTTCCGGGCTGCTCCCCACCCGCTCCGAGAGCCTTGGGCTCCTCCCGACAGAGCGGGAGTCCATTAAAGCTAAGAGAGGAAAAAAAGAAACGCAACCTCAGCCCCTATTGTTTCCGAGGATGGAAAACTGTATTTTTTATCAGCACGGCTGAGTTATTTCTTTATTTAATGGAAGTTTTCAGATGGATTCATTTAAAAAGAAATCTTATTCAGAAAGGCCTTCTGGAAGGAGCCCGGAACCAGCAGAGCTGTCCTGTAGGCCCACGCTGCAGGGAGCTGGGGCTCCACATGCCGGTTTGAAGGTCACTGAGCCCTTGGGCTCAGGGACCCCCCTGAAGTCGGCTTCCCAAGACTGTCCCCCAGCATGGGTCTGGTGCATCTCAAACGCCAGCGACGGGCCTATCGCCAGGAGATGCCTGTGAATATTTTTATGATTCTTGGGAGTGACTTTTGTGACGAAGCAGGGCGGCGTGGAGACCCGGAGCAGCCTCAACTGTGTGCCCAGGTTGCTGAACGTCCCTCTCCCGCCGACCCCACGCCTCTACTTGTGAATGGGCAACCTTGAACGTCTGGTCCTGCTTTAGAGTCTGTGAGATAAATTTGCTTCTCCCATTTCACAGCACAGAAAAATGGAGAACAGGACTAAGAAATCCCTGTCGTTTCTGACCACGACGGAAGCCACTTCCAGCAGGACACCGAATCTGTGTCCCCGCAGGCCACTCGACCCTCCCGGGGGCCGCAGCAGCGCCCTAGTCCTCGCACCCCACGCGCACGCACACCCGACGCCACCCTGTCCGGCTGGCAGGTCTTTCGTTCCTTCACCTCATGGACTCACACTCGCGGCTGCACAGAGAAGGGCCACCGTGGTGATTTATTAGAGCGCTGGCTGGAAATAACCTAGGGAAGGGCCTGTGCTTCCTTTGTCCCTGAGTCCCCGGTGACGATCCCGTTTGTTGGCGGGGTCTCGGCCCTTTCCCCAGGCTGTGTTCTGCCGAGGCACAGAGGCCTTTCTGATTTAAAAGACCAGAGAGGGCGCCGTTTCCTGCCTCCGCCCCCGCCTCTCCTGCGGTGCACTGCCGGTGCGAGCTGGTCTAACTCCAGGACGCAGGCAGGCGCTGCGTGTCCTGAGTGGGTGGGCAAGGGGAGAGGGCGGACACACGCACCATCCCTGTGACCACCCCTGGGGTCATGGAGGGCGACTGGGAAACAGGACCGTCGTACGTGCAGAGTGCACAGCTCTGAAGACCAGCGCCAGCCCGAGCAAGGAGCCCGGCGAGCCCTGGAGCAGGGGCCTTAGCCCGGCCGCGCACCAGCCCAGGGGACTCTCACCCGGCCACCCACCAGGCTGGCAGTGCGCCATGCCACCACCGTGGCAAAGACTGCGTGAGGTGCTCTTCTAAGTATGGAGCAGAGTGACCCTCGTTTATGTCACGCGTGTCCTAAACGTGTTGCTATGGCTTGCATGTGATCCTCTGTCGTTCATGTTTTGGAACGTCAATCCCCAGAGTCGGACGAGGATGGTATTTGGAGACGGGCCCGTGTGAGTGACTGTGGTTAGATATGTCCACGAGGGTAGGACTCCCACGATGGCGTTAGTGGCTTTGGAGGAAAAGGAAGAGAGACGTGTGCTAGCTCGCCCGCCTCGTCTCTCTACATGATGCCCTCCGCCATGTTACAATGCAGCAAGAAGGCTCCCGCCACATGCCAGCGCCAGGTTCTTGGGACTTTTTAGCCTCCAGAACCATGAGTCAAATAAACCACTATTCTTTATAAATGACCTGGTCTTAGGTATTTTGTCATAGCAACAGAAAACAGATTAAGACAAGAATCAACACATAAATACACATCTATTTGATTCTCACACTGCTCCTCACACCCCCTTACCCCAAGCAAGTCATACCTTTGGGTTGTGGGCATTTCTAATAATGGAACTCCTCTACTTTTGTCAGTATTTCCAGAAGAAAAGCAGCCAGGGTTCCACATTGCTTTGTGCACAATAATCTCTCAATCACTTAAGTTCTAACTCATATTTTTAAAACAATGAATTTATTGTGTTTCTGGCTAAGGTCTATCAACAAAGAATCACATGTATTAGTCTGTGTTCTTCCACTATAAAAAAACACCTGAGGCTGGGTAACTTTATAAAGAAAAGAGGCTTATTTAGTTCACAGTTGTGGAGGCTAGAAGTCCAAGACCGGGTGGTCTCATCTGTTTGGTCTCTGGTGAGGGCTCCCCTGGCTATATCGCAATAGAGTGATAGTGTGGTAGAGATCACACAGTGAGACGGGAAGCCAGAGAGGGATTCAGGCTGGTAAGAACTAACTTGCTCCGTAAGACCAGCATGAATCCCTTCTGAGGGTGAAGTGCTCAGAAACCTAACTACCTAACACTGGGCCCAGCTCCTCGAGGTCCCACGGGCCCCCAGCATGACCACTCTGCAGACCAAGCTTCCAGGACATGGACCTTTGGGGAACCAAACCATATCCAAACCCCAGCAGAGAAGTTCAAGTCCAGGCAGACCTCAGAATCTCTGAGAATACGAGAAGACGTCCACAGGAGCAGCACACCGAGCAGACTGTACGAGTCCCACAGCAGCCCTGATGGGGCTGCACCAAAACATGGAGCCACCTGGACGGTCAGCACCGCCACCGTGCACCCCAGCCCCCGAGACACGCGGTCCACGCTGAGGCTCAAGGCTGCACGCCGTCTGAGAACACACGCTCTTCCGACGGTGGCCAGCAGTCCCTGGGCTCGGGTCCCCTTCTGCCACACTCAACTCTGCTTCAACATTCACAAAGCCCTCCATTTTTAAAAACGTGTTCCAACTAGTTAAGCCTGACAGCAGAATGCACTTTGACACACGTACACAAACGGAGCACAGCTTCTCCTTCCTCGGGCTGTACATGGGGTGAGGCACATGGGTAGAGCAGTCATGCATGCATGTAGGGTGATACTGTCCGTCTCATTCCACTGCCCTTCCCATCCCCACACCCCCACTCCTTCCCTCCCCTCACTCCCCTCTGCCCAATCCAAAGCTCCTTCATTCCTCCCTAGCCCCCGCCCCACTATGGATCAGCATCTGCTTATCACAGAAAACATTTGGCCTTTGGCTTTTTGGCTTTGGCTTATTTTGCTTAGCATGATATTCTCCAGTCTCATTCATTGACCTGCAAATGACATGATTTCATTCTTCTTTAAGGCTGAGTAATATTCCATTGGGTCTATGTACCACATTTTCTTTATCCATCCATCTGTTGAAGGGCACCAAAGTTGGTTCCATAGTTTGGCTATTGTGAGTTGAGCAGCTATGAATATTGATGTGGCTGTGTCACCGTAGTATGCTGATTTTAAGTCCTTTGGATATAAACCAAGGAGTGAGGGCCTCCATTTTTAAGGCTGAACATATCAGAGTGGACGCTCAGCCTGAGGATGAGAAATATTTTGAGGTCATAGACAAACCATGGAACTTGGTTAGAGAGGGAAGAGAAGAACAATGTCACTCCTGGGACCCTCAGATCTGCCTGTGTTTGGTGTGTGGCAAGGAGGCTGTGGGTCACAGCTCCACACACCTGGCATTGCTGTGCTTGTGCCCTTGACCTCCTCTTGTCCCTGGGGGACGTTTTTATCATCTGTCTTTTCCAAAAGGAAAACAACATCATTAGAAAACAAACAAACAAAAATGTTAAACCAAGAGTAAAAGGACAGTGAAATTTGAGTGCTGTTAGGCCCTGGACAGGGGACAGGGATTTCGGACACTTTCGATAAAGCAGGGCAAAGATGGATGCTCTACAGGGACAGGACAGAGTTCGGGACTGGTCTCCTGCACCCAAGAGCGAGTCTACTAGGGCATCTCCTGGCTCACATGGCACCCTCTACACCCCTCCCCTGCCCCCAGGCCTCCTCCGTTGGTGATGCCAACCTACGGAGCACCCTCCCTTCTAGTTCCTTCCCTTCCCACCCGGAAAGCCCTTCCAGGCAAGGGAACCCCAGATGCACAGGAGCAGCTCTCATGGTTGAATGGATGCTCCCTGAATGGACTAGCCAAGCACTTTCTAGACATCACCTCATTCAACCCCAGGGTAATTTCTACAGATGGGGGTGTGGCACGTTTCAGAGGTCAGGGCATGGATGCTGGGGTCACGCTGCCCAGGATAAATTCTGGCTCTGCTACTCAACTAGCTGGACGAGCTGGAACCTGCCGCAAAGGGCTTTTCAGAGCGCTCACTACACACTCTGTGGAAAGTGCTTAGCGCTGGATCTGGCAGAGGTGCATTCAGTCAGAGTTCATTTCTACAAACACGGTTGGCCCTCCGGGTTGAAGGGTCCCTATCCACAGATTAAACCAACTGCAGATGAAAAATATCTGAAAAAAAGAGTGCATTTGTCTTGAACACGTAGACTTCTTCCTTTCCATTATTTGCTACACAATAGGCACCTATTTATACAGCATTTAAACCGAATTAGCAATTATAAGATACTATAAGTAATTTAGAGGTTATGTGCAGGTTACATGCAAAACATTTTATGTAAGGAACTTGAACGTCCACAGAATTTGGTCTCAGAGGGAGGCCCTGGGGCCATCTCCCATGAGTACCCAGGGATGACCATATCCCCTTTTTACCTATGAAGGAACCAGGCCACACAGCACTGAAACTCATGGGTAAACAAGTTGAGATATCTTTGTAATAAATCCTTAAAACTAAGCTATCTGCGGTCCTTTCAGGCCTATTTATTTATTTATTTGGCACTGGGGATTGAATCCAGGGGCGCGCGACCACTGAGCCACATCCCCAGTTCTATTTTTTTTTTAAATATATTTTGGTTGTAGGTGAAACAATACCTTTATTTTATTTTTGTGAGGGCCTCACTGTGCCAGGTAACTGCTTTACCACTGAGCCACACCCCCAGTCCTATTTTGTGTTTTATTTAGAGACAGGGCCTCACTGAGTTGCTTAGCACCTCGCTGTTGCTGAGGCTGGCTTTGAACTCGTGATCCTCCTGTCTCTGCCCCCTGAGCTGCGGGCATTACAGCCTTTGGGACTTTTGGAATGATGCCCCCTGGTGGCCGTGGAGGGAAATGCGTTTTAGGTTATGATCGCTGCCATGCTGACTGGTCTAAGGCAGCCTCATGTCTAGAGGGTAGAAAATGTGCCTGTAGCCCCAAGCCCAGGGAGGTCTGCCTGGGAGCCAGGGGTCGGCCAGATGGCCATTAGTCCCTTAGTAGGGCCTGATAAGAGAGGGGACTCAAATCGAACTTTTAAAATTGAGCCCAGAGAGCAGAAGTGCAGCCAGCGGTGTCGAGAGACCTGGACTTTATGGCCTTAACACCTGCAGAGCTGTCACACTCCTGCCAGGGACTGAGTTAGCATCTCATGGTGATGTCACTGCAGTCTGAGCCAGGTACCTGAGAGCCGTGACACCCACGGGAGGCCAGCAGGAGCTTTAAAAATGTGCAGTTGATTGAGATTCTATCCACTTTCCACTTGGGAACTGTGTTGGACAACAGCTTCTCGGAATCACTGTCCCAGGCATGTTAGAACACATTCCCTGATTCTGGGTCCGGGGGTCAGAGGGCTTTGAGCCTCTGAATGGGCATGTGCACTCAGGCAGGGAGAAAGCAGAGGCAAGGGTGAGACAGGAGATGCCCTCAGAACTGCAAAGAGGGACCCAGGACACACATGTCCCTTGCAGCCCTCCACGTCCTGGCTTAGGTGGGTCTTTCCTTTTTGAAAGTGAAAGGTGGATGGAAGTCAGAACCAGTGTTGAAGCCCCCGACTGCGGACCTGTTCATGGGCTCAAATGTTCAGTGAGTGGTGGACACCTGTCCGTGGAAAGCATGTCCAGGGCTGGCTCCCCCTCATCTGACTTTCAAGTTGGCAATGTCATTTTCTCCATGCCTCAAAATTGGGATGGGCCTGCGTATGTAATCCTAGCAGAAGCAACTGCCTCGTTAAAGGTAAATTTGGGAGCTGTCAGAAGAGGGAGGAATTTGACACAGTCCTTCAAAGTTTAGCATCTGATTATCATAACTTCCCTGTGTGCATTATTTTCTTAATCGAGCAAGAAACAAATCTATGTTGTAGCTGATGCCCACCTTTCAGAGGCCCCCGATATCTCAGGGAGCAGGAATAACAGCCTGCCCTTAACGGGCGGCCCTGTGCTGCTGACGCTCATCTGAATCCGACACAGGTACCGACACATTAACTACCTTCGCTGCAAAGGTAGTCGTTTCACAGAGCACTGGTTTTTAATTAGAAGGATTTCCCCTGAATTACTTGTCATTTGGGGCCCTTAGAAGATCTGAATCCTTTAGCCTTTTAAAGTTCATTTCATTTGGCTTCATCTGAATGGTTTTAAAATAACCTGAGTTTTAATTGGGTTGTTTGATTCTTAGATTTGTGTCTGCTGTGGGAGGCAGCTGCTACACTCTCCACCTATTTGAGATGTAAAGCCAGAGACAAATGTTTATGAATCCCCATTAAACATATTCATATATGCAAATATCTACTCTAGCAATTAGTATTGTGTGATACAGCCTACTCATTACGCAAGCACACCCCTCTGCAGGTATTACCAGGTCGTCAACTCTGCTGCTTGGAACACGGGAGGGGACATTAGACCACTCATTTTGTTTTTTTCTGAAGTCCACTCAACTGTCAGGGTTGGTGCTACCATCTACCTGGAGTTATTTTCTTTTTCTTTTTTTTTTTTTGTACCAGGGATTGAACCCAGGGGCACTTAGCCCCTGAGCTACATACGCAGTCCTTCTTTACATTTTATTTAGAAACAGGGTTTCACTGAGTTACTTAGGGCCTTGCTAAGTTGCTGAGGCTGGCTTTGAACTTGTGATCCTCCTGCCTCAGCCTCCCAAGCTGCTGGGATTACAGGTGTGCACCAGTTTTCATCAACAAACAACCACCTTCTGCTCTACCGTTGTTAGGAATAATTGAGTGTATGATATTCCAGCTCTAAGAAGTAGGAAGAATGGAGACCCAGGAAGGCTGGGTGGAGGCCTTGGTGATTGAGTGCACCCAAGATGCAAGTAAGGTCACTCAGTCAGGAGGGAAACGGAAAAGCCAGGAACAAGAAGAAGGGGAAGACCAGATAATTTAAGAGGCAGGTTCCAACTCCGTTGTTTTCAGATCCAGGAATTTCTACAACTTTTGAAGTGATTTTGGATTATAGCCTGATTGTATCTGCTTACATAAATCTCCTTCCCAGATTCCCTCTTTCCCAGGACCTGTTCTGGTTGTCTGTCAAATCATACATGATCTTTTATTCTTCCAAGGTCATCCTGTGGTGAAGGAGTACTGTATCTTTTCTACCGATGACCTTATTTTTCCTTAGAGATGACAACTTCTAACGGTCCCTTTTCCCACGTACATGCTGAGTCTACCTGCTCCCATGTCCTGCCTTCCCTGGGAGAGAGCCTCTCATTTCCTACCTTGTAAGACCCTCACAAAAGTCAGCCTCATTTAGGAAACCCACCGACCCTGGTGGAATACAGGAAGAGCGTGAGTCTTCAAATTCTCCATCAACAGCCTTTCCTGATTGGATCCGTATCTATGTGTTGACAGCAGAATAGAAATCAAGGGAAGATGAGAATCTGCACCGAATAAAGGAAGCTCAAGTCAGTCTGGGGTGGTGGAATGAGTTTTGAAAGGGCAGCTGCCAGATGGCCAGCATTCAGTCTGAATCCCATCCCTAACAATCTCTGTGACCCTGGGCAAATCCTTTACTCTCTCTGGATGTGGTTTCTACATTGCTAAAGTGATGATTGGATAAAATGACCTCGACATCATCTTACTGCTCTGGATTCATGGGCTCTTTGCTTTTGTCAATGGCGGAAAGTCCAGGAAGACTGCTGGAAAATGGGAAGGGTCACTGGGGTTGATCTGATATGACTCAGTGGGAAATAAAACTGGAGTAAATGGCTCAAGATCCAACAGGAGCCCGCAGCCCTGAGTGGAGTCTTCAATTCCATGTATGCAGGCAAAACACGCCAGTTATCCTAAGATTTATTTAGAAAATGGATATGGTAGCACTTTTAGACTCTTAATTATATTCGAGTGTTGTTCTATGTCATGGAGAATTTTCCCCTGGGTAGGACAGAACCTCACCCTCAGGCTCAAGTCTTATAAATCTGCAATTCAAATTCCAGGTGCCAGGATACACAGGAAGTTCCATGGGAATTTCAGAAATTAAAGTTAGGCCACTAAAACTTCAACCTAAGCTAGAATCCCCAGAGGGCCTGTTAAAACACTAATTGCTGGGCCCTCCTCGGTGCTTCTGATTCAGCAGGTTTGGTCTGTGGACTCTAAAATTACAATTCTAATCAGTCCCCAAGTGATGCTCAGGCGGCTGGCCCAGGGGCCATGCTTTGAGAAGCACTGGCCTAGATCTTAACCTCCCACTTATAATGGTGTATTACATCCAGATGAGCAACTGAAAGCAGACTCTGTGAGGAGGTCCCCAGGGCCACCTCTGAGGACGCCAGACACTCTGCCAGAGAGACACTGAACCACACTCAGATTCCTGACCCACCGAAGCAATGACGTAGTAGATGTTGCTTTAAGCTACTAAATTGCAGTTGTAATTTGTTAGGCATCAATAAGTAACTGACAAGCTGGTGGTTAGTATTAAATACTTGATGGGTCTCTTCTTTAAGGTTGCTCTCAATATTTGAGAAAGCATTGACAGGCACCATTCAAGCTGTCTGCAGAAGCAGAATGTGTGCCAAAATTGGCAATGTAACATACTCTAAGAATCACATTTTAAAGAGCAAAAATAAAGAGGTGGAATGAACATTGATAACATTTTATTTATGCTCACATATTTCAGCATGATAGGTTGTACATTTCAAGGGCTCAACAGCCCCAGGTGACTAGTTTCCCACTGCACAACTCAGCCTCCAAACGCTTTGGTCAGAAGGTGATGGTATTTGAATCTCCAGGTTTGATGATTTTCCTAAGCACACGAAGTCCTCAGGTTTTTTTTTTTTTCTTCTTGGTACCAGGGATTGAACTCAGGGTCACTTAACCACTGAGCCACATCCCCAGTCCTTTTTTGGTACTTTATTTAGAGACAAGGTCTTGTGAATTGCTTAGGGCCTCACTAAGTTGCAGAGGCTGTCTTTGAACTCATGATCCTCCTGCCTGAGCCTCTCAAGGGACTGGGATTATAGGCATGCGCCACCTGGCCCAGCCCTCTGGCCTCTTTTCAGACCCAATCTCCTCTAACTTCCTGTATAAGCCCGTGGAAATAAAGCTCTTCCTGACCTGGAGTCTGGAGAAGAGGTGGGGGTGGTTTTGGACACAAAATCAATACCGATGCACATCTCCGCAGACCTCCTATTCTTGGTGGGTACCTGATCCTAAAGGACCATTTGGTCTGTTAAATATCTCAGTGATCAATCTTGATGCTGATTCTGATAAGGCTTTTTATGGCTCACCACAATGTACCTGTAAGCTCTGGCTGCGGAGAAGGACTGAGAAGCGGAGACAACACTATAGGGCTTTGCTTCATTAGGGTAATGTGTTTAGGCCCCGCGCCCTAGGAAAACAGAACGGCAGGCAGCCTTGTAAATACACCTCGTAAAACTCTGATCACTTGTCAAGGGAAGTTTGTGCATCTGGAACTCTGATTTCTTGCTGATTTCTCTTGGATGTAGTAAAGGCACACGATAAAGCACTGATATTCTTGAAAGTTTCTGAGTTTTACATTTTTTAAGTTGTGTATTTTAAAGTTTGGTGGTTGTTCTTTTCCCTTGGAGTTGTAAGTCTAGCTGTGGGGAGCTAAGCAGCCCAAGAGTGATCCTTTTGCTAAGTTCTTGCACATCTCAGGGCCCAAGCATCACATGTGGTTCGTGGGATTGTGAAAACAGGAAAATGCTCCATATTTTCCACTGAGGCCAGTGCAGGCTGCGGTGATGAAGCTGTGTTCTCTGAACACATTAGACTTTGAAATTGCTCCCTCCTGAAGGAATTACGGGGAAAGAGGGCTGTGTGTACTCTATCATTTCCATCAAAAGACATCGGAGGCTTAGAAATGGTACTTTAACAGGGAATGCTTTCTCCCCAAAGATGCTTTTAAAATTCCTGTCTTTGTTGGTTACAAAGACTTCTAGAAAATTAGTTTCTGAACTTGATGTTCTTGGTATTAAAGAATTGAGCTGTTAAGGCGGACTGAATGTCAGCACAGTGTGTAAGAGAACGTGATCTGTTCTCGGCAGAGAGTGGAAGGGAGGTCACAGGGTGCTTTCCGGGGGATGTAAAGTTTTCTTGGCTGGACAGATTCGATTCTGGGCATTTCTTTACTTACGCTTCTTTCAAGGGGAATCTGCACCTAAACAGAGGGAAAATTAGATACATACATATTTATTTGGCTCAAATCTGTGATAATTGAGTATTAAAGGATTGTTCATTAGTAAGCTGGTTGCCTGTTCTGTTTTCCGACTACTGGTTTCCTTATTTAATTCATAACTTTTTTGGAAAAAGTATTTTTAGTTGTAGATGGACACAAAACCTTTATTTATTTTATTTATTTTTACGTTCTACTGAGGACTAAACCCAGTGCCTCACACGTGCTAGGCGAGCACTCTGCCAGTGAGCTACAGCCCCAGCCCTGATTCCTAACTTTTGATGGAAAGACTGCAGTAACTCTAGAAGGGTCTTGCCTTCATTAAGTCAAGATTTGTTCTTGGGTTTGGAACAACAGTGTTTGCCTTTTTGAGGCTCCTGTCATTTATAATTTAGTTGCTAAGAGAGTCCTACATGAAGAGATTTATTAGAACTGATCAACTCTTAGAATTAGACAGAGAACCAAGCGTAACCTGCTCATTAGCAATTGCATGCTACACCAAGCTTCCACGTCGCTGTTGAGCGTGAAAACAGTCCCTCCTAAATGTGGCTGCATGTTTGAATCACTTGAGCATCTTAAAAAAAAAAAAAAATCAGTGTCTGGCTCCCCCCGCACACCCACATTCTAAAGTCGCTGTGGCGGGACCTGGGCACCCAGGCTTTGAAAAATTCCCCTGGAGACTGTGATTCGAAGTGAAGTGAGAGGACTGCGGTAGACACAGGGCTGGATGAAGCCAGGAGAGCTGGAGGTCAGAGGGGCTCTCGACCTGGGATGAAGCCCTTGACTTCCAGGGTAGCTTGCCCACTGAAGACAAATGGGATGACCTGTGGCCAATGGTAAAACCTCCCAGGGTCCTCAGAGATGGGTTTAGCTTTGCCTGGGGTTCTTTTAAAAATACTGATCTGTGGGTCTCAGCCCCAGAGATTTGAGTCTTGAACTGGTCACAGGTTTTGGCATTGTCACTGAGCTACAAAGGGCTGAATGTCATGTCCGCCTCAGTCCATAGGTTGAAACCTATCACCAAAGGGATGGCATTAGGATGTGGGCCTTTGAGAGGTGATCAGGTCATGAGAGCAGAGTCCTCGTGGATGGGACCAGTATCCTTATAAAAGGGACCCCAAAGAGCTCTTTCTGCCTGGAGTTCTTTCCATCCCACAAAGACTGAGCTAGGAGGTGACATCTCTGAACCAAAAAGGGAATTCTCAACAGATGCTCAGTCTAGAGTCTTGATCTTGGACTTCCCAGCTTCTAGAACCCTGAGAGATACGTTTTTGTTGTTTATAAGCTATCCAGGCTAAGGTATTTTGTTATCACAACCTGGATGGATTAAGACACAAGCAGACCGAACAGATCTGCCTTTCAGTGATGGTTGAGACTCACTGCCACCGGGTGTGGGGGCGCACACTTGTGATCCCAGCTGCTTGGGAGGCTGAGGCAGGAGGATCACGAGTTCAAAGCCAGTCTCAGCAACAGTGAGGCGCTAAGCAACTCAGTGAGACCCTGTCTGTACATAAAATACAAAACAGGGCTGGGGATGTGGCTCAGTGGATGAGTGCCTTTGTGTTCAATCCCGTTACCCTCCACTTCAAAAAAAAAAAAAAAAAAAAAAAAGACCCACTGCCTTAGTTCCCACTGAATTATCACCTTCCCACTCATGCAATCCCTGTCCACAGACAGGACAGAATCACCAGGTCTCATCTAACTGTACATAACTCGTGCATGGTGTCATTTGGCTGTGCCTCTTCTGCTGTCTTCCATTCGAATATGAAGGTGCTGGGCTAGCTCAGTGGTAGGACACAGGCCTAGCGTGTGCAAGGCCCTGGGCTGGATCCCTTCCTGGCAGTTCTCCCCAACTTAAAAAAAAACCCAATGCCTTAAGGAGAGGGGTGTGTTTCCTTAGTGCCTCGGATAAGGTACGACCCCACAACTGCTAGTAAGTTAAGAAACTATGATGTTTCAGAATCCTTCCAGGAACCACAGGGAGTGCGGGGGAATCTGAGACCATTTCCTGGGCTATTCAGACTCTGGGATGATAAGGATGATCACAGCTTTCAAGCTCTCTGGAGAAGTCCCCAAACTCTTCAAGATGGCGCGGCAGAGTTAGTGTGCTGCTGCCTGGGTGGAGGGGACTCAGTGCCGTTCCTCCCTTAAAGCACTCCGCTGTGTCACAGGGCTAGATGCCTGGGAACTACATTTCCCAGAATCCTGCCTGCAGGGTTCTTGTCTAGGTGACACCAGCGAGAGGCACTTGAATGGGACTCCAAAGATCAAAGGATAACAGAACCATGTGCTCCCAGGACAGCGAAGCAGGTGCATGTGCTTCAGGAGATGGCAGGCGTGAGGTTCTGCCAGGGGTCCCAGGCCTTTTGTGCTGCAGACATCTGAGCTTATCGTTAGCAGTTTTCTGCAATTCTTGTACTTACAGAGTCCCTGAAGTGGCTTTCTGATTAGTGTTTTTTTTTTTTTTTTTTCGTACCAGGGACTGAACCCAGGGGCACTTGACTACTGAGCCTCATCCTCAGCCCTGTTTTGTATTTTATTTAGAGATGGGGTCTCACTGAGCTGCTTAGTGCCTCACTGTTGCTGAGGCTGGCTTTGAACTTGTGATGCTCCTGCCTCTGTCTCCTGAGCCACTGGGATGACAGGCGTGTGCCACCTCATTGATTAGTGATTTCACATTAGCTTGGTGACCTGAGTTTCCCTAGCTCCCCTGATGGGTTAGGAAGCCACTCATTCCCTATGTAAAGTGTCTTTCTACTTGAAACACCTACAGTGGGTTCCCCAGATCAAACTCTGACTGATAGGTTTAAAAATTCAGGCATGAGCTCTGGAGTCAGAAAGTCTGGTTTACCAATTTGTATCTGGACTCTGCCACATACTAGTTGCATGTCTTTGTCCAAAGAACCTAAAATTGTTTTGCCTCAGTTTCTTTATCTGCAAAATGTAAAACCAAGACTGTTTACCACCTACGGGTGTTGTGGGAAATCGAGGAAAAGAAAGAAAATGTATATAGCGACTGGTGAGATGTAGTAGTTACTCAGTAAATATTCAATATTACTACTGGCATTTTATTACCCATTCCATCTTATAATAGTAACTGTGCTATAATTTAGATCTCCTTTACTTGACAGAGAACATGGATTATTAATCTATTGACCATTTTTGATGAGTGCACTCTTGGTGCTAGAGATATTGAGTTGAGAAAGTCTTTGCTCTCAAGTGTTTACCTGGGGTAGAGGCAGAAAAGTAACTTCACCATGTGATCAGTGCTATGGGATTGCAGGTGACACCTTCTCTCCTTGCCAGACAATCCTGGCCCTGTTGTTTCTTCTCAGAGGTTTATTCTCCAGGCTTTAAGACACTTTTGGACTTCTCTTCTGTGTCTACTACAAGTCCTCTGATGTCCTTTCCAACTTGTGGGACACAGCCCACTTCATAGGCCCCCTGAACAATAACTCCAGTGGGAGGAGTACCTGGTTTGAGGGGGAGGTCATCAGTTCTGAGAATTAAGGCCCGAGAGGCACAAATGAAGGTTGTTCTGCTTGAGTTCAGTTCCCCAATTTTGTCCTGAGGGAAACAAAGTCTGCTGCTTCTTTGATCAGGACATTCCTGGGTCACTAAAGAGTCACTGAAGAATCTTAAGACCTCGTCCTACATTGTGCAGACTGAGATGGTCATTCTGAATCCGGTGACTGTGATGGGGATCGATCCTGAACTGGATTCTGCAGAGATTCAACTGCCAAGTGGTGCAGTTTCTGGAACAGATGCCCTTAGGACTTTCGACTTCTTGTGATTTGAAGCTTTCATAGGGATCCACTAATCCTTGGAGTGGTAAGCATAATACGCTGATCATTTAAATGTAAAGAGGAGGAAAAGACTTCTATGTCTCACATTAAAGAAAAAGCATCCTATTAGCTATTCATTGGACTTGGAGATTGGTATATGATCCTCCAACTAAGGCAGTTCATGAATTCAGCTTTAATGCTACTCCTTTCGTAATACTATGTGTATGATATCTGATACTTCCAGAATTTTTCATTAAGAAACTAATCCAGGTGGCCTCAATATATAAATATAATAAGCACAATCTCAAAAAAGAAAAAAAAGCCTCACATATATCAGGACTAATTCACGCTTATTTATTTACTTTTTTTTGGAAGTGAATTAGCTTGAAAATTAGGCCACGTATATTAAATGTTCTAAACCACTTTCAAGCACACCCCACTGGTGTTGCCACGGGAGACACAGTTACCCAGTCAACACACAAGCTCTACCCACCAACTACACCCTTTTGTGGGCTGTCGGGCTCCTGGCAACACGGAATATGCCAGTTAACCATGTCAATCAGACCATGCCACATCTGCTGCAGAGGAGGGTTCCCGTTACTGGGTTGGGAAGAGGGTCACCAGGAGCAGCCAAGGTCATATCCCAGGAAAGCTGCGGCATGTCCTCGTGTGCATTCTGGGTTTTAAGACTGAGAGTGCGACTGCAGAAGTGAGTCTCGTGTTCCCTGTCCCTCTTTTCACGCACGCCCCTATTTGACTTTCAGGCAGCAGAAAGGAATCTCAAGTGCCAAGAAAATGATTTGCGTGAAACATGTCAAGTGGGGATGCAGACTTTTGAGACAGATTTTGACGGGAGCATCCTCTTGCTTCCACCTCCCGCCCATGGAAATAAGCAGTGGGGTCGTGATGATTCAGTCGCTGTGCCAGAAGCCCTGGTGTCCCCCCACTGACGGAGGACAGGAGACACGGTCAAACAGTCAGGATCCCCACCCAGGGCAGACTTCCTGATTTCCCTATTTTTGATGAGCCAAGAGGCTCGGTCCAGAGTCTTTAAGTAAAACACTAGGAAATCATTTGCTCCCAGGGTCAACACTAGGCATCACCATGGAGTGAGTGACGTTCAGCTTTGACAATCCCTTCCATCTTAGGTGCGCCCTCCCCGTCCAGGGCCCGTGACTCCATTCTGCCTGTGGGTCTCCTCCCCGGGACTGGGACACGGGTCTCCTTTCCAGCCATGCCCTACATTGCTTCTCCTCTCTCCCCACACCCGAGGGCCTGGTTGCCGGCTGATGGCATTGCACGGCGAAGAGCCGGTCAGGTTTACCCCTTCTACCAGATTCCCAGGTTCCAACTGATTTTACACTGCACCTGGGACTGATAAGCAAACCCAACAACAACAGGGCTGAAGGCGCGATATTGGTGGCAGAGGGTTTAGGTCCAGTGGCCGCCGCCCAGATGGACCATTCTGCCTCCGTGTGATCTCACTGCCCAGCAAGTACCCACAGCAGCAGGTGCTCCCGAGGACCAGGAGGCGTCACAGAGCGAGACAGTCTGACCAACTCGAGGTGGCACCGGGTCCTCAACCCCTGGGCACATGGGCAGGCTCTGCTGTCTGCGGCAACATCAGCCAACCAAGCCACCTTGCATGGACCCCTACGTGCCAGGCACGGCTCTCTCTGAGGCAGCGTCAACAAAGAGAAATGTTCTTTGCTCTCTGGGAGCTCCAGACTGGTGCCGAGCTCCGCGGCTACGTTTTCCTATCCAGGCCACAAACGGCTTCAGGACTTTCGAAAGAATCCCGAGTGCCGCGGATATGGGATATTCACTCAGAACAGACAGAAGATCCAGGAATGTATTTTTGTTTTTTAAATATGGCCAAGAAATGTGTTCCTACAACAAATTTACCCCTTACTGCTGTGGCACTTTTATCACTGTCATTTAAAATAAACAGCTAAAGTACAGAAGAAGGCATTTTGTACTGATTTGTTTATTTTGCAGTGCTGGGGAGGGAACCAGGCAAGTCCATGACACCCCCGGCCGGGCATTTGTTGAAGATCTTTGGTCAGCGTCAGGCTAGGAAAATGACACTGGGGCGAGAGGGGCACTCCTCGCTGCAGCAGAGGGGGCTGGTTCCATCAGATTAGCTGGGTAAGTAGTGGTGGTGATGTGGTAGCCTCAAGTCAAGGGCAACAGAGGGAGGCTGAACCCTCAGAACTGGGGGTGCAGAACCGCAGGGGCGGCCCGCTCCCATAGACCTGCAGGGTGGAGAGGTGGCGGGATCCTTCTGAGCGAAGGGTCAACAAAGGGCACGAGAAAGCACAGGGCTTAGAGAGAGCTCAGGTTGGCTGCGGCGAACGCCTGTCATTCTAGCAGCTCCGCGGCTGAGCCAGGAGGATCGCAAGTTCAAAGCCGGTTTCAGCAATTTAGCGAGGCCCTAAGCAACTCGGTGAGACCCTGTCTCTAAATAAATAAAATATGAAAAAGTGCTGGGATGTGCCGTCGCCCTCCCTCGCTCAGTCCTCCTGGGGGTTCCATTGGCCATCTCGCTGCGGTCCATCTACAAGTTAAATTCTCAATACCTGTCACTTCTGAGGACTCACAGCCTCTTCCTGGGTTGGCCTCAGCTCCCTTCAGCAGCTGCCCTGTCCCGGCCTTCGAGCCCAACATGGGAACAAGCCACGTCTCTGAATCTTGGCCTGGCTGTTTCTCCTGCTAGATGCCCTCTTCCTTGAAGGCTGCCCCAAAGGGCATGTCATCTTCTTGCTTGGTGACCTTAGTCAGTCACCCTCTGCTGCGCACACGTCCGTGCATGTACCTTTATCTGCGTGTGAGTCTGCTTAGCTACCTGCCTCATGGGTTTCCTCGGGGCAGTGCCCGGGCAACTGAAAAGTCATCACACGCAGTGGACTCATCCTGTCGCACCCCACTACAAGGGATGTGAGGAGCCTGTGGATGCCTGCTCCAGGAACCAACGCGACCAGGCCACAGTCTGCTCCGGCTTTAACACTCATTTTACTGAGCAACCACCAACGACTATGGCTTCAAGACCAGCTCTACGTAGTAACTGTCACTCTCGCCCCTCAGAGCCGGACAGCTTCCTCCAGCACCCAATGTGCCCATGAACGGTCTCATGAAACAACCTGCCAAGGTTTCTCCACTCTGGAAATGCTCAAGGCACCTGTTCTTGGCTGGACGTATGTATAGAAATATCATGGTATATGAATTTGTATGATTAATGTTTGTTAATCAAAACAATTTAAAACGATTTCTCCATGCTGATCAGACCCCCGGCCTTTCTTTTTCTTCAGATAAGTGTACTGAATTGCAACCCTCTCCTTCATTCCTAGGTAAGCTTCCTTTATTGAGACTTGTCTCTCTATTTTTGTTTGACTTTGACAGGGACATAAGTATTCATTTCATGGAACAAACATTAACACAAATCCCTTCCTAACAGGAGACTAGACCTGCGGTAGCTCTTGATCCACCACTCTAAATGGACGGAACACGTTTTAAAGCCATTTTTAGCGAGTGGAAAGATGGTAGAAAAGTTTATTTTACCAAAACAATACTTGGATAGACAATAAGCATGTTCTTTAAAGTTCATTTGTCTGTATCAGCTTTAAAACCAACAACAGGTTGGGCAAATTAATCTGTAAAGTCAGACCAGCAATGGGAAGGGCTCAACTGGCTGTGTAGATGCTTACGCAATAATAGTCGCAAGACTGAATGGACATGTGTTGCTGCTAGAATTCATGTAGGAAACTGGGCATTGGAGGCTACTTTCTATCCAGATTTTTCCCCAATAAAATTTGACTTTGGAAAATATATTTTGGTTAAAGGAGCCTAATACATTGTATGATTTTTTTTGTTTTGTTTTGTTTAAATACCGGAGATTGAGGGGCTGGGGAGATAGCTCAGTCGGTAGAGTGCTTGCCTTGCAAGCACAAGACCCTGGGTTCGATCCCCAGCACCCCCCCAAAAAAAAAATACCGGAGACTGAACTCAGGGGTCCTCGACCACTGAGCCACATCCCCAGTACTATTTTGTATTTTATTTAGAGACAGGGTCTCACTGAGTTGCTTAGCACCTTGCTTTTGGGGAGGCTGGCTTTGCACTCGCAACTCTCCTGCCTCAGCCTCCGGAGCTGCTAGGATTACAGGTGTGCGCCACTGTGCCCAGCAAGATTTTTTTAAAAGACGATTTGTTTTTTGAAGAGTTAATACTTAGTCGTGGTGGAGGAAGCCTTTTCCTTGATGAGTCAGTAGGAACAGGGAGACCAGGAGGCGGGATGGAGGAAGGACAAGGAGGCCACCGTGGTGGCAGTGCGAGGAGCCGGGTGTGCCCTGTCTGGGTGTCCCAGTCATGGGACACGTGACGTGGTGACCAAGGGAAGGGAAGAATGCCTGCTGAGGGAACTCGACCCTCACTCTGCACTGACATTTGGGGCCTAGAGGACCAGTCCCTTAGGAAAGCTGAGGCCAAATCGCCACTGGTCATTTCTGCCCTGTCCAGGTCCTCCTCACTGTCTCATCTCCTTCTTCGCTGACATGATATTAGCCAGAATTTCTTCCCCTACCCACCACCATGAACGCCCTGCTCCAGAAAATTCTTACCAGCTGATTACCACAGCTCATCCCAACCAGGGTGCACCCGTCACCGCTCACTCCTCCTGTGAGGAAGACCACGTTCAGAGGGAAGTTCAGTCTCACGTGCTTGCCGGGGGCTCCAGGTAGGATCTTGCAGTATATATGAGCCAAATTATTTTCATGTGAAATACCGATACCATCAAGTTCTGCCTACAGCGCACGGGCCTGTGCCCCTCTGCGGTCTGCAGTTTGGGATGGACTGTTATTTTGGAGCCTCCAGCATTGCTTATGCTCTGACGGCCCCGTCTCTACCTAGTGTCTAAGGTGGAACACCTGCCTGCCCTCACAGATCTGCTGTCCCAAAGCAAAGCTTCACCCAAGGCCACTGTCAAAGGACTCATCCCATGAATGAGCTCGTCAGTCCAGGAAATCCTCTGAAGGGAGCAGAGACCAAGTGCTCACCAAATCCCAGCAAACATCTACAGAATTTCGTAGTGGTGACGTCCCTCCGGCGCAATGGTGACCAGTGGCGTATGAACCATCGTTGCTGCTGTTGGCGCTCCTAAACTTCATTTCAGTGGTGCAAAAAAGCAAGCAGTCACCCTGCTCAGAAGGTGGTAGTGGATGGCGTGAAAGCTGGTCACCCGGCATCAGGGAGAGAGGGCTGTGTAATGGTCCCAGCGGAGGCCAAGACAGTATGACTAGATCAGGGGAGAAGGGTCAGAAGCCCCCCAACAGGAGGACTGTCTGCAGGAGGTAGAGATCCATTCTGGGGAGGTCTTGTTTCATAAGGATATTTAATTAGTGGTTAGGGTCCAGGGATGGACTAAAGTCTTGCAATTAACTAAGTGGATCTGCAACGTGGAAAGCCTGAAGGACATTTCTTAACCGCCCACTCCTGGAGAGTTTGGAAGCAGTGACTGGGGCTCAGTCTCCAGGGCCAGTAGCTGAGCCCAAGGGTGTGGCGAGGTCAGAACAGCTTTGCCAAGCACAGGCGGGTGTGTCCGTCCCCGGTGCAGCCCGCGCCCTCCTCTCTGCGCCCAGGCCACCTCCTGCTCGATCAGGATGTTCACTCTTCCTCTGGCGGGACTGCTCTCTGGGCACTGAAAAGCTCCAGTTGCTGGATTCCCCCGGCCCTTGCTGAGTTCTTGCATGGGCAGGGTGGCTCCTGTGTCCAGGGAGATGACAGTGGATTCTGCATGTCCCTGGGTCTTGCCTCCTTAGTCAGCAGCATTTTCTTGATTTTTTTTTTTGGGGGGGGGCAGTACTGGGGGATTGAACACAGGGGTGCTTAACCACTGAGCCACACCCCCAGCCCTTTTTATTTTTTATTTTCAGATAGGGTCTCACTAAGTTACGGGCGTGCACCACCATGCCTGGCTGGAATTCCATTACTAACTGTGAGTAAAGTTGGTATTAATCGTAATTTAACATTATTACTCCAAATGGGTAACTTCAATGTGTTTCCGCAAGAAAAATCTTATTTGTCTTTGTGTATGATTTCTCGAAAAGAAACTTTCTTTTTCTTTTGCCCAGATATTACAAAAACTAGACAGGCCCAAATCTAATTTTCATAAGGAAATGGTTTGCATACTACTAGGGTTTGTTATCTAGTATCACCATTGATAGTAATTCTAAATTATTTTTCTATTAAAGAAAAACAACTGTTTTTAGAAATCAAGGTGATCTCAACCAAAGAAAAATGAAAGAATCGATAAGCATTATAGAAAGGCTTTGCCTTCTGCATCTTGCAACTGAGGTTTACTGATGGCTCCTTCCTAACAGGGAGATGGGGGCTGAGCCTGAGCTTTGAACTCCAGATCCTCCTGCCTCAGCCTCCCGAGCTGCTGGGCTTACAGGTGTGCACCACCAGGCCAGAGCGTAAGTGCATTCTTAATCTGGTCTCCTAGAAGAGCCTGGAAGTGTGCTCTTAAACAGCAAGGAAAAAAAAAATGGAAATGTCTGACTTTATATGCATGTTCACAGCCACCAACCTCACGTCACCTGAGGCTGCCCCTCCCCTCTCTTTCTTCATTATAAATGAGCAGGCTTAGTCCCAACAAAAGCAAAGGAGATTTCTTAAACTAACAACACATTACTACCTTTCCACGTTTTTTATTGGTAAGAGAAGCGATTTCATTTGTGATGTTTCTCATTCGGAGAATTCACAAGGCACTTAGACACTGTAATGCCATAAGATGAGGGTGATCTTGAAGACAATGAAATAAAGTATCTACGAAAATAAGGATGACCAATACAGAGTTGTTTTTCCTAGCCAGAGAGCTCTCCAAAATAAGGGAGAAGATTACATGGGGGTGGGGGCCCCACATCATCCCAAGAGCTCTCAGTAGAAATCAGTCGTCCTGTTCCCAGGGCCGACACTCACTCCCACAGCCTGACATCCTCAGACAACTGTCAGCTGTCCAAACCCATCCAGACAAAATGGATTATTCTTCTGGTGAGGGGTGCAGATAAAATTCTCAAATGAACTGCCTGCAAAGTCAGTCTGACATAACATCCCATAAAACCTTTCTGCTGCCTGGAAGAACTGCAGAAAGCTTCCTTAACCCAGAGCCCCTCTGCCCGCCAACTCCTCACAGGGACCTTGCTGATTATCACAGCTCCCAAGTGCAGGTGATTATGTACAGGAGGCTGAGACCATTGCAACTCAGCTGGAGAGGATGCGATTTTCAATTGGCAGATGTTTTTAGTCAGCTTTTTTAGCTGCTGTGACCAAAAGACCTGAGAAGAACAATTAGAGGAGGTGAGGTTTATTTGGGGGCTTAAAATTGCTGCGGGCTCAGTCCATAGATGGCCAACTCCATTGCTCTGGGCCCAAAGTGAGGCAGAACATCATGGTGGAAGTATGTGGTGGAAGAAAGTGGCTTAAGACATCACACCAGGAAGCAGGGAGAGAACGGACCCCATTCACCAGGAAAAATACGTGCCCCAATGGCACACCCCCAGTGACCCACCTCCTCCAGTCACACCCTACCTGACTTCAGTTACCACTCAGTGAATCCCTATCTGGGGAAAATTCACTGATTGGGTTAAGGCTGTCATAACCCATTATTTTTCCTCTGAATGTTCTTGCATTGAGCTTTTTGGGGGACACCTCACATCTAAACCACAACAGTGGATCCTATACGTCTGATATTTAAATTCTGCATTGCTTATTTAATATGTGCAGAAGTTTTGTTCCAGGGTGGGCCTTACATACCCCGCCACTTAGTTTTCTGGAAGAGAGTCAAGTTACACTTATTGTGGCGTGGTATTCCTCTCTCTTCTCTCCACACTTGACGTGTGGTCTCTGGCAGCCCAGCACTTGACTAGGTGGGAGCTCTGCACGTCATACGGCATGTCAGGTTTCCTAATCACATGGTGACGAAGCCCGGTGGCTGCAGGCGAGAGCCAGCCTGGCGGTTCCCTTTTCTCTCAGCTCCGCCATCCCATTTCTTCTGAGGGATTGAGGCCCTGGTCACATCTGCAAGCTCTGAAGGCATCAGCTGTCTCGACCTGGCTTCTCCCACCCCAAGGACACTAGTCCACGGGAAAAAAGCCCACCTGGCCATCCATAACTGGAGACCAGGGGGAGTAGGAGAAAGATGGCAGGGGGCCACTTTGCAAGATTTAGGATCAGACTCTTACGGATTTGAGGATATTAAATGACACACAGATCCCTGCTACCTGCTCTGCTGGGGGTGGGGGCATTGCAAGTGGTTGAGATGGCTTTCCTGGCTGCCTTCAGCTCATTCCTGCAGTGTAAGTGACTGTGTGTGGCGGGGGGGAGGGGGAGAGGCTGACTGCAGATATCCTGCTTTGAAAATACACTTTCCAACTCAAACACCATTAGGAGCCCAGAAGTTTTGCAGAGAGAGAAAAACAATGTATATTTCAGAGCAACAGAGCACATGCAGTCAGAGAGAAATCTGTAAAATACGGATCGGGTCAGTACATACCTCTATTGCTAATGCTAATTCTTCATTTCAAAGAGGCAAGGCATTCTATTCTGCTCTTACAGAATGTTGGTCCTGGGGCCAGGTATGGTGGTGCACGCCTGTAATCCCAACTGCTCGGGAGGCTGAGCTAGGAGGATCACAAGTTCAAAGCCAGCCTCAGCAACATAGCAAGGCCCTAGGCAACTCAGTGAGACCCTGTCTCTAAACAAAATACAAAATAGGGCTGGGGATGTGGCTCAGTGGCTGAGTGCCCCTGAGTTCAATCCCTGATATGAGGAAAAAAAAAAAAAAGTCCTGAGGATCAGACCAAGAGGAAAGAAGGTAGTAGTAAGTGCCCAGGTTCTGAGGACACATTTTCGGGTCTGCCAGCTCTGGCAGGTGTTAAGAGCTGAGGAGCACTGCGTCTGAGTTCCTGTCCTACTTCTGGCTAGATTCGGAGCCATAAACTTGCTGGTGGTTGCTTTACAATGAGAGCAATAAAACCAGGTCCACCTTTTTCACAGGCTGTTGTTGAGAATGACATTGTGTAAAACAGCCAAGCACTTTCGACAGCTTTGTTTCATGAAAATGATAAGGTAGAAACAAATGCTGACCGTGAATTCGTATGCTGCCCAGGTAACTATTGCCTGTCTCCTAGCGTCTCATCTAATGATGGTTGGGGTTTTTTAGCTTTTTTATTTTTTTCTCATTTGGGGGGGTTCTGGGGATTGAACTCAGGGGCACCTGACCACTGAGTCACACCCCCAGCCCTATTTTGCATTTTATTTGGAGACAGGGTCTCACTGAGCTGCTTAGGGCCCTGCTATGTTGCTGAGGCTGGCTTTGAACTCTGATCCTCCTGCCTCAGCTTTCTAAGCCCCTGGGATGACATGAGCCACCTTGTCCAACTGACTGTTATTTTTATTCCTCTAAAATCTTCCTGTACATTCCCAGGTTGTTCAAAGAACAATTCCAAGTGTGCCTCTCATCTGTAGAGGGGGGGAGTGGCAAAGCCCCGTGTGGCCCCTGACCCTGGCCCTAAGTTCTAATAACCAGACCATCTCCACACTTCCCAGCTTGACGGCTCTGATCTCATCTAGCAGCTGATGTGTGCTTTGTAATTTTCAAGCTCCCACCCCAGGACCCATCCTCCAACACCACTGAGACGGATGTCGGGGTCAGGCTGGGTGTCTGCGGTGCTGACGGTCAGAGTCTGCTGGTGACTCAGGCCTGGGGCTGCCCAGTCCTGGGGTGCTGGACTAGTTCCACCATGACATTTGCAGCAATTGGAAATTCCAGCTCAAGTTCAACCGTAAGGGTGCTGATTCTGGATAACTACTTTAGCAAAACAGTCTAAGTAGTTTAACTCGCTTTGGGAACATGGCATTTTGGAATGTTCGAGACTGAGGCAGTAGAAAACCTTATTGGGGTAAGCGCTGCCAGGAATTCTTATTCATTTAAGTGCTTAATCTGTTACATATTTACTCAGCAATTTCTAAGGCCCCCACAGATCAGAGTTAGTGCTCTTCTGCAAGAAAAAGCTTGCTCCGTGGTGTCCCAGGGCACTTAGCCACTGAGTCGTTTCCCGAGCCCTCAAGCATGCTAAGCACAAGCTCTATCACGGCACTACACTAGCAGCTCCCGATGTGTGCGTCTTTTCTGACTGGGTGCAATGTCAAAACCAGGAAACAGACATGAGGGCAGTCTACAGAACTTACTTGTATTTTATAAGTAACAATAAACGTTGGCAAGAATGTGGAGATAAAGGTTTGCTCATACATTGTTGATGGGACTGCAAATTGGTGCAACCTCTCTGGAAAACAATATGGAGAGTCCTCAGAAAACTTGGAATGGAACCACCATTTGACCCAGCTAAGCCCACTCCTTGGTATATACCCAAAGGACTTAAAATCAGCATACTACAGTGACGCAGCCACATCGATATTTATAGCAGCTCAATTCACAATAGCTAAGCTATGGAGCCAACCTAGGTGCCCTTCAACAGATGAATGGATAAGAAAAATGTGGTACATATATATAATGAAATATTACTTAGCCATAAAGAAGAATGAAATTACAGCATTTGTTGGTAAATGGTTGGAACTGGAAACTATCATGCTAAGTGAAATAAGCCAATCTCAAAAAATGAAAGGCTGAATGTTCTCTCTGATAGGCAGATGGTAACATACAATAGACTAACACACAATAAGGGGCAGAGGAAAAAACTAAAAATGTATTGCTTAGTAAAAAATAAAAAAGAACCTATTCATATTTTAGTGTGTGTGTACTGCTGTAATTGCATTGCACAGCTTCATGCAACAACCACTACATCAAGACATTTAACCTTGCTGTCTCCATCCAGTCCTTTCTTTCTTGTCCTTGATAGCCACCCCCTGCCCCTACCCTAACCATTGGTGCCTCCTGCTCTGTATTCCATATCAACAATTATTATCCTACAAATGTTATACACATGGAGTAGGAAATAAATATCCTTCTGAAACTGGTTTTTCTTCACTAGGCATTGATTCTTTGAGATTCCTCCAAGTTGATGCATGTATCAATGACCTATTTTTTTTATTGCTGAGTGATATTCAATGCTACGAACATTTAGGTAGTTTATTACAAATAAAGCAGCTACAAACTTTTCATTTCTCTGGGCCATGTGCCAAGACTATGACTGCTGGGTCCATTTTTAGCTTTAAAAGGAACTGCCCAACTATTTTCTGGAGTGTGTGTATCATTTTACAGTTTAACTAGCACTAGGTTTAGTGATCTGGTTCCTCTGTGTCCTTGTCAGCATTTGGTATTATCACTCTCTATTTTAGCCACGGTACTAGGTGGAGCCTATATCATTGTGGTTTGAAGTTGCATTTTTCTAATGGCTAGTGCTTCTCTGCCATCTGTATACCTGCTTTAGTGCAATGTCTACATGTCTGTTGTCTACTTCTCTAGCTGATTTCTTTGCTGAGGTTTGGGTATTCTTTGTAAATTCTAGGTATTAGTCCTTTGCAGGGTATATGGTTTATAAATATTTTTCTCCCATTCTGTAATTTCTCATTGGCATCCTCTTAGAAGGTCTTTTACAGACCAAATGTTTTTTAATTGTCTAAGGCCCAGTTTATCCACCTTTTTTTTTTTTTTTTGCTTACTTAGAGGTCCCAAAGACTTTTTCCCTATGTGTTCCTATTACTTCTCATTGCCACTGGAGGAAATTGCACAAATTTGGTGGCTTTAGAGAGTATAAATTAATGTACGGTTCTGGAGGTAAGAAGTCCAAAAGCAGTCCCAGTAGGCTAAGGGTCAAGATGCCATTGGGTTATGGAGGCTCAAGTTGGAATCCACTCCTTTGCCCTCTCCAGCCTCTGAAGGCTGGCCTCATTCTTTGGTTCATGGCCCCTTTCCTCCATCTTTGAACAACAGTGGGCATCTCAAACCTCTCACTTCCCTTTGTCACTAAGGTAACGTATCCATGGATCCTGAGGACTAGGAGGACGTGGACATCTGGTGAGGGGCATTATTGTATCACTGTTTTTTCCTCTAGATGTTTTATAGTTTTGCTTTATATTTAAGTCCGTGATCTCTTCTGGGTTCATTTTCGTGTAAGTTGAGAAGTTTAGGCTGAGGTTTCTTTTTCCTTTTTTCCTATGAACATCCAATTGTTCCAGCACCACTTACAGAAGAGGCTTTGCAAAATCCACTCTACCAACCAAGCCTTGGTGTTTTTAGACCATTCACATGGAGATGATTACTGATGTGTTAGGACTTAAGTTGGCCATGTTACTCTTCTCTGGGTTTCCTTTGTTTCTCATGCCTCTGGTTTGTCCTCTAGCTTCGTGTGGGTCACAGGAACATTTTGGGAGCTCCATGAGTCACAACGCTGTTGAGCACGTTTCTCTGCCCGGTCTCCTCAGGCGTGGTGCTGAGCACCGCCATGTGCTCAGAGGACTTACCACCACTTGTTGGTGTTGGCATTTCTCCACCTTGAATGAAGAGTAGAAACCGTCCCTCCACTGAGCTCCCGGATCCCCTCTACTTTTTAAACACAGTTGTCTCAGGTGTGTCTTCTACACACGCCCTCCTATCAGAGGACGTCACAACTTTAGCTTCACCGTAAAACACAGTGAAAGGAAGACGCGTCTTGCATGTTTACTTCTACTTTCAGTCATCCTGTTCTTCTTCCCTTAAGAAAATCCCACCTTTGTTCTGCTCTTTTCCTTCTGGTGGAGAGATCTCTTAACCATTCCTTCAAGGTAGAACTGGGAGAGACGAATTCTCTTGCTTTTCCTGCAGCCGTGTTGGAGAGTCGTAGGCCTTAAGCGATCAAGGGCTGAGCCTGCTAGATGACGCCCAGCACACATCCCAGTGGTGTTCTGAAGACACAGCCTGTGCCACCTTGACCCCTGCTGTCTCTGAGGGCCAGGCGGCCAGGCCCAGGCTAAGCAGCCCTTGCCCGCCTCTGCTGGTGGGCCTGGGGGATGAAGGCTGGGAGCCGGAAGGGGTCAGAGTTGAGGCCTGTTCCTGAGAGACAGAGCCCTTTGCGTGTCAGTCAAGGTGTAGAGGTCTTTTCATGAGTTCAGCTGGGTCAGAATAGAATTTTAGAAGTCTGGCTGTGCGCAGTGGCGCACCCCTGTGATCCCAGCAACTGGGGAGGCCGAGGCAGAAGGATCGCCAGTTCAAAGCCAGCCTTAGCAACTTAGCGAGGCCCTGAGCAACTTAGCCAGGTCCTGTTGCTAAATAAAATATCGAAAAAGGGTTGGGTTCAATCCCTGGTACAAAAAAAAAAAAAAAAAAAAAAAAAAAAAAAATTTTTTTTAAAGTCTGGGCCTGAAGTAAGTGCACTCTGGGATCCTTGAACCTCTGGTGTGACCTGGAGGTCTCAGGGCCATTCCTCATGCAGTAATGCCCTGTTGGCACAGGTTCCAGGCCTGCAGGCCCAACACACCCTCCTTCGTGCCCATTGGTAACCTGAAGGCAACGCGGCCTGCAATCACCTACGTGGCTTCGGCCTCAGTGGTAAGGCCAAAGACACTGAGCCGCAGGTGGACATCTGCGGAATGGGTTGAACATGGTACTGGACATGGGAAGGTACGGATTTCAGAAGGGAGGGCCACCCCACTGTCAGGGGTGTATCTCTACCCACCCCTGAATCCTGAAAATTGAAACCAACAAGCAGATACAACTGCATTTCTTGCCTTTTTCCCCCCCCTCTTCTTCTTTTTCTTTCTTGTTTTTCTAGCCTAAGTCATTGGATTGGTAGATTAAAATACACAGTTCTGGAGGGTGGGATGTGTTACGTTTCTAGCTCGGAGCTGAGACCTGGTTGGCCCACATCTCAGGATGTTCAGGCAATCACAAAGGCGAGTCTCCGCTCTTGAGATTTGGCGTGCCTATCAGTTACGACGCATACGGTTGGCCCTCTGGGTCTGTGGGTTCTGCCACTGCAGATTCAACCAACTATAAATGGAAAGGAGTTTTTTTTTTTTTTTTTTTTTAAATGGCATCTGTACTGACTTTCTGTTGTCAGTACTCCCTAAACAATACAGTATAACAACTATTTACATAACATTTACTGTAGTAGGTATTGTAAGTAATCTAGAGATGTTCTAAGGTGTACGAGAGGGTGTGTGCAGGTTTTATGCAAATACTGTGCCATTTTAGTTATGGAATTTTGGTATCTGTAGTGGGTCCTGGAACCAGTCCCTGCGGATGCTGAGGGATGACTGCACAGTCATTGTATTGTGGGTAAACACACTAGGATCGAGGTCAGGCATCCAACATATTTGTCTAATGGTAGAGGGAGAGACTCAGCTGGACCTTGGAACCTGGCTAGCATTCCCATAGGAAAGTGGGAGAGGAGTTCACGAGAGAACCAAGACCCTCTTGTTGGAGAATTAAGAGAAGTCTCTCTGTGCAGAGAGAATGGATTGAATGGAAGCATTCAGAAGAAAAATCCAAGGCATGTTAGAGGAACTGCAAGGTTACCAGTTTGGCAGGTGCTTTGTGTGCATGGGGTCGAGGGCAGGCAGTAGGAAGTGAGGCTCGAAAAATACATGGGGGTGTAGCTCAGTGGCAGAGCATTTGCCTACCATGCACAAGGCCCTGGGTTCCATCCCAGCACTGCAAAAAAGAAAACTAAACAAATAAATGGGGGCAGATATCACAAAAGACCCTAAAGGCAAGGCTGGGGATATGAACATTATTTTTGGTACTATGAAGTTATGAAATGTTTCAGAGCAGAGAAGTGGTAAGATCGGAACTGTGCTTTAGATAAATTAATCTGACAGCATTATATGGATGGAATGCTAGAAACTCCCAGGGGGCTCGGGCTTCCATGGAGGCCACAGGATGAAGCAGAGACCTGGCTGGGCAGTGGCCAAGGAAACTGAGAGGGACAGACTTTTGTAGGAGAGGCTGTGGAAATTAAAAGTGGTGGGGTAGAACAAGCGCTTGAGTGTTGGAGCCAAAGAAGGGGAGGGAGTGCATGGTTTTGGTTTGGGGAAGCATCGTTAGCACGAGAGAGCTGGGGCTGGGGTGGGTGGGTGACCACGGTGGAGGAACGCGACTCTGAAGCCTTCTAGGGGGGACGGCTGGAAAGACTGGTTAGGAGGTCCAGGAAGACATAGAGAAACACTGGGACAGAGATGAGAGTTCAAACTATAGAAATGGAAGCAAGCAACAGGAGGAGAACGAAGAGAAAAAGGAAATAAAAAAACCAATATGGATCCAAGATCTGAATCCCAGTAAGAATGCCAACAGAACACAGCGAGTGGCCAAGGACTGGACGGTTTGCCGAGGGCATCATTGAGGTCCCAAGAAGGTTACGTGCCGCAGAAAGATCATGGAAGTTAAGGACTGGGAAGGACCCTAGCCTGGCTCAATGAGAAATCAGCCATGGACCCACCAAATACAGATGCTGGAAACCGGTAGGGAAGGACGAAGGGCTCGTGAAAGATTAAAGGACTGGAAGAGAGGGGGAGCATTCAGGAGAGTATTTACCCGCTTACTCATGTTTCGTTTTCTGCATTTTCAATTCCTCATGGTCAATCAAGGTCTGAAAATATCCGACAAAGTTTCAGAAATCAATAATTCGAAGTTTTAAATTGTGTGCCATTTTGCACGGTGAGGTGGAATCTCGGGTCACCCTGTTCCATCTTACCTGGAACGTGAGTTGACCTTGGGTCCAGTGTATCCATGCTGTATAAGCTACCTGCCTGTTAGTCACTTGGGAGACATTTTGGTTATCGGACTGAATAGAGAACAATAAAATACGCTGAGAGGGAGGAAATGGGGCTGACCACATTCTCTTAAGTTTAATTATAATATATTTTTATAATTATTCTATTTTATTATTAGTTATTATTGTTAATCTCTTACTGGGGCTAATTTATCATTTAAACATTGTCACAGATATGCATGCACAGGAAAAAACATAATATATAGAGAGTGAAGAATGTATTTGGCATTGGGGTTTTGGAATGTATTCCTTGCAGGTAAGGAGGAAGTGACTTCTGTATTTGCTGTATGGTATGATTTGGATATTGCTTGTTCCCCTGGAAGTTTATGTGTTGAAAGCTTGGTCCCCAGAGTGACACTAGAGGGACGTCCTTAGCTCACAAGGGTGTTGCCTTTGCAAGGAAATGCTGGTCTCCTGGAGTGAGTTCCACAGAGAGTGAGTTGTTCCAAAAGCCTGACCTTGACCATTGAATCTCCCTGCTTCCCACCTCAACATGAGATATCTTCCTCCCACATGTGCTCCTACACTGTGATTCGTTGTGAGGTCCTCGCCAGAGGTGAGCTGATGCCAGCACCATGCCCTGGAACCTTCAGACACGTAAGCTAAATAAGCCTCCTTTCTTTACAAAGTGAACCTGCCTCTGGTATTTTGTTGTAGTAATAAAAGGCTGACTAGTACAAAGTGGTTGATGAATGTGGCTGTTTTTATTTTATCTGGGAAAATGTGGGTATGTTATAAGCCCAGGTAGGAAGAGCAACCAAGATAGCAGTAAGAGAGGGGCCTGGAAGAAAGCAGAGAAGGGATGAGGTCAAGAGCACCAGGGATGAAAAGAATCGGGCACTTCTTCCCTTGAGATGAGAAAGAAATAGGCTTGGATGAAGCTAGGAAAAGATAAATAGGGAAGACACACACACACACACACACACACACACACACACACACACACATCTCCTTTGTGCTAAAATTAATGTGATATGTGATTTGGATAGGGCAATGATGGTTTCCAAATCTGACTGTCAAACCAATTGGAAATAGTTTTCTCAAAAATACATATTCCCAGGCCCAAAACCAGACACAATGAATGAGACTCTAGTGGAAAGGGTCCAAGAATCTGCATTTTAAACTCTCTTGGGTGATTCAGATAGTTAAATCAGGTTTGAGACCTCCTCAGTTATTTTTTTTTAATCATGAATGTGTATTAGAATCACAGGGGCAGATGATAATTTGATTAAATCTCTCTCTTTTTTTTTTAAGACAGGGTCTCCCTGGGTTGCCAAGGCTAGACTCAAACTCCTGGGCTCAAGTGATCTCTCATTTCAGCCTCCAAAACTGCTGGGAGTACGGGCATGTGTCACCATGTCCTGTGCGATTAATTCTGGCTTATCGATATTTTAGAAAGCTCGCCAGGTGATCTGCGGTTCACCCCAGTCACGATCCGCAGCCAGGAGACGGCATTGAAGAAACACATGATTTGGACGCACACTTGGGTCCGCACACCCATTAGTCCTGCTGATGACGTCACCTTACAATTTCCTCTGGACATTTCTCCTATCAAAACAGCCTTGGCCTCTGCGCTGGCTGCCACGGTGGGCTGACCTGGTCCCTGTGGCTCGTCGGCCCCGGCCTTGTGGAGATGCCCTCTCTCTCTCTGGAGAGAGACTGGCTTTGGAATGTTTGGAAGTCTCTAGAAGGGCAAGCATATAGAACGCCATTGTTCTTGATCTGAACTGAACATACAGGGTACCTTATAAAAAGCCACCAAGATGAAGTACAGAGAAAAGACAGCAGAAAACAAAAGGAAAAGCAACGATGGTTTACATTTCACAAATTAGGAAAAAAAAAAAAAAGACCAGGCAGGTTTGTAATGCATTTGCTCAGGAGACCCCTGCACCACCAGGGTGACTTCTTTTCCTTTTTTTTTTTCCCTACCAGCAGCAATGACACAAAACAATCCCAGAAATGCCCAGTTCCTACACAGCTGTCCGGTGAGCCCTGTTAGACCAGCCCTTCAAACGCCTCTTCAAAATACCAATTTCTCCTGGGTCCAAAATGAAGATGTGATCCTATTCCTGCTCCACCCATCCCAATTCTGTCACGTGGCAGACTTTAGTTTATGGCCCAGACAGAATCTGACCGTTTTCACAGGACATTCACATTAACGTACTCCACGGACAGCCCGGGCCCTGTTCCCCAAGGCAGTGATCCTGGCTCCTGAAATACTAAAGACAGAATGGAACGTGAAAAAGCTCTTACCCTGTGGAAGGCTTGATCCAGTCGTGGTTCAGCAAGTCAAAAATGAGTAAACTTGCTTGCAATAACATCTTAAAAATTCCAAAGGTTATTTTTCCCCATCCGCAGCTAAAAAGCCATCTCCTGCAGAACAGTGTCACGTCTGTGACGTGCCCGGGATGAAGGCAAAGAGGCTCCTTGCTTAGAGTAATTTGTCTGGTTCGAGATTAAAGAAAAAAAAAAAAACAAAAAAAAAAAACCAGGCTTGAAGCTAAGCTGTCAGTTAATATTTTTAACTTGGGGAAAGGAAAAAAAAAAAAGTCATTTCTTGCTTCAAGACCAAACTGTGCGAGTTTAAAACAAGGATAAAATTCCTCTCCCTATCAGGTATCTGATATTTTTTTGCATTTCAGCACAGGACAAACAAGGGTTATCCACCAAGTTTCAAAGGCGTCTTGGTAACAAACTGAAGTTAGGTAGCTTTCTTTGATATCCAATTACCAAAACATCTCACTGGAAAAAAAAAAAAAAAAAGAGTCCTCATTGCCATTAATAAACAATTGTGGTATTCCAAAGATGTTCCAAAGCCAGGAAGCTTCACATTCCAAATCTTTCCATTCCTGGATGAGCGCTGGTGTTCAGATGCTAGTGGGACATCGGCCTTTTACTGTTTGGGGGCCCAATATTCAGGCTAAAGAGTCTGAAACAGACATTTCCCTCCTATGACCTCAGTTTTAGGATTTCTTTCTTGCAAATTGAGTTGTTTTACTTGGCCGCTGGCCAGACTCCATTCCGACTTTTTCTCTCTCTCCTCTCTCTTTCCTTCCCTGCCTTCTCTGCCTACCTTCTGTTCTTTTATTGGTGAAGACTCTGAAGTCCAGCTGGACCCACGGTCTCTGTGGTGTTTGGTCAGGTTTTTAGAAACAGTGAATGAAAATAACAGGATGCCTAGACAAACGAGACTTTCAGGTAAACAGCAAATAATTTTTTAGTCAAAGCCTGTCCAAAATACTGCAGAGGACACACTCACACGAAAAAAATGATTCCTTGTTTATGCGAAGTTCCAAGTTAACTGGGCGTCTTATATTTTATCTGGCAACCCTAGTTTGGAGGATGAAGAGAAGGGATTAAATAAACAACAAAGGCATCCATTTAAACTCCTGGAAGAAGAGAAATTTCCATTCCTGTCCTTCTGCATCTCTTCTGCTGTTCTCAGCAGGGGACCCCTTCAAGTGTCCTCAGCTCCAGAGCTGAAGGAGTCCACCTCGGGTTTCGGGCCTCCCTCAGTATCACCCCAGGCCAGACGTTGCAAAATCTGTCCCCGGGGAACAGGGAACCTTTGTGCAGAAACAGACCCCTGCGAGTATCTAAGTTGGGACCGGTTATTTTTCTTCAAATATGAATATCAGATTTAGTATTTTTAAAGGTACTGACACCATTGGCTCTCTCTGTTCTCACTTGGAGGCAATTTAGCACCATTAGTATTGGTGATTATTAGGAAAGGAAAACCAACAGGATTCACATGTACTTCCAAAGGTAATCAAGTGGTCTCTTCTTAGACATGTTCAAACGAAAGATAAAAATACCGATATGCTTCAGACATTGAAAGGGAAGATAAAGATATTAATTATATCAATTACTGCTTCAGGTACATTTTTGAACATCTAAGTAAACCCTCGGGTGACCCATAATTTGGAAATTCTGTTCTCTTATTTAGAGACACATTTTTAATTCGGTATCTTGAAAATCTTTTGAAATTTAATAGACAAAATAGAGGATCTATAGATGTGTGATAAAGGCATGGGCCAAACTTGGTTCAAATCCTAGCTCTGACATAAACTAGCTGTGTGATCTTGGTCAAGTTTCTTAACCTCTCTGTGTATATATTTCTTATATGCAGATGAGGATAACTACTCCAGAGAGCTATGAGAATATGAGTTAAGTGCTCAGAACAGTGTACAGAACACAGTAAATGCCCAGCAAAATTTGGGAGTGAGAGTCATATGATGTAGCCCAAACAATCAAAAAGGAAAATAAAATGCACATCAGAAAAGGTCTCAATTTTTACAACTGGCCCATGGGAGAAAAGACTTTATCTTGTGGTCAAATGGATGATATATTTTAAAAATTTACATATTTACTCATTTCCAAAAAATCCTCTCTTTGATTTTTAGAGTATACAACTTCTGGAGTTATGTGCAATTAGCATCATATTATTCTAAGAAGTGAAACTCTATGGCTAATAACTCCATCTAACTGGTGGTTATTTTTCATGTCTCACTCTGCTTATTCGCGCATTGAAGCTTCAAATACAATGAATAATACTTTTTCTTTCTCCTACCCTTTAATCTAACTCAAACTTGAAACTCTAATGTTAAAATTTCAAATGAAATAGTCCCACATTTCAGGATTTCCTGATGTTTTAGTCCATTTTCTGTTACTATGATGAAATACATGAGGACGGGTAACTTTATATAGAAAAGAAGTTTATTTGTCTCAAAGTCCTGGAGGTTCAAGGGCATGGTGCCAGCATCAGCTCAGCTCTGGTAAGGAGCTCATAGCACAATGGCAGGAGTGTGTGGCAGTGGGAGATCATATCACAAGCTGAACACTACACAGTCAGTGCATGGTCAGCTTCAGCCTTTTACAGGGATCTGATCTCTGGAGAACTAACTCTAGGGGAACAGCACTTCCTTCCAAGGACCTAAGGACCTCCCATTAGGCTCCACCTCTTAAAGATTCCATCAGCTCCCATATCACCACACTGGGGACCAAGCTCTCAACACACGAACCTTGGGGGACAAACCACATGTGACCCAAAGCCCCGGGTCATTTCCCCACTTCAAACTTCTCTTGCTTCTTAATTTGTCTGTTTAGAAAGCATTTAGTCCACAACACGACATCCGGATAGTGTTTAGTATTTTCTTTCCTGTTTTTCATGATATACTGACTCCTGCACTATGCTAAGGGTCTGAAATTCCACGGAATTCTCATTTTAAAAACAGGAATGGCCCCTTTGACATAAAGAGGGGAGTGTGTGTGTGGGAAGGTGGGCCGCCTGCCCTCATCCCTGTTTTTCTGCCCTTGTGGATGTCGGTGTTTACGAAGCTGAAGGCGTGGTGGTGGGATTCTGCTGCAGAACCCCGGGCTGGGCTTGCACGCCTCACCAGCTCTGGTGGATGGCGGGCAGGCAGCTAGTTACTGAAGTGCCCTCTGCCACAGCAGAAGGTCTGGCAGGTGAGCAGGTGGGCAGAGGTGGGAAAGCTGTCAGGTCACTTCTGCAGCTATTTGCCTTGTCGGGGGAATCGCAGACTCCGGCCTGGGCAATTTCCAAGACCCCGTCACTGTGCAGAAGTAGCCTGAACCACGGTGTCTAGAATCCATCTCTTCCTGCCTCCCCACGGGCTCTCTGGATGCAGCGCTCTTGTTAATCGGGAGGGAGGGCAGATACGGAGGGCTTTTAGGAAAATATTAGCCCTTAGTTCAAAAATGGGACTTCAGTTCTCAACCCCTCTTCCACTTCAGGTGTCCTCTGGGGCCAGGCCACAGACCTCAGGCAGTGCCTCCAGGCAGCTCTGGAGCTGGGCAACCAGCCAGATTCTTGGCTCTGCCAAGTTTGAACCCTTCGTGAGCCAATTTCCTTCTCTGAGATCCCATTTTTCTCTTCTGTAATACAATATGTAATAACGAAATAATACACCTCATGAGATTGGTGTTAGGATTCAATCAAATGATGAGTCCCACCAAGTGCCTCGTACGACACAGGTGCTGTGTGCACGGGTGGTATCCTCTGGTACCAGGCTGCCTGAGAAGGGACCCGCACTGGAGGTGCGGGGTGCAGAGAATCCCGGGAACTGGGGCTCAGGGGAAATTGAGTTTGCAAATTCAGAAGCTCCACATTGTGGAGGTTTATATATTAATTAGCATCTGTAGGAGAGAAAGAATAGGTCTGGCTAACGATGTTTTTGCAACACACAGCAAATGTGTTCTAACATTCTGGATTCTTCTGCATTCACTCATTTCTTTTTTTTTTTTTTGCATTCACTCATTTCTTCACGCCAATACTTTCACATTGTTAGTGCTATATTCTAAATGCTGGACAAGGCTTCAATGAAGGAGCAGGAAGAAGCTTTAGAAAAGATAATACTATATTGCAAGGAAGCAGAACCCATCCATAAATGTCAGGCAACACTTACTGATTACCCTGTAAATACACTAAGATGAACCACACTCTCTTCCTCAGCCTGAGCAGCACCTCAGAAGAATGTTGTCATCTGCCCGAGCCACCACGAATACAGAGGAGCTAAGGTTTGCTTATTAGTTAATGTCTTCGAGGACCGAGAGAGTTCACTGCAAAGGTGACAGATTCCCTTCTGCAGATGGTGTCCTCCTTAATCACAGGTGAGATCTGCAGCTGCCTATGTGGGGAGCTGTGTAATGGGGTCAGGTCCTGGCGGTGTGGGCCAGAGGGAGATCTGAGTGGGAACACCCAAGAGGCTGCGAATCTTGGGAGGAGCTTTCAGTCTCATCTGTGCAGTTTCCTCATCTGTACACGAGGTAAGACGAACTCAGCTTTTGCAGTGCTGGGAGGACTCAGGGGTCACTGACCAGTAGGTCTGGAAACGGCGTGGCCCAACACGTGGCTTCCGTCCCCTTCCTCACCCCTTCTGCACAGAGCCTCTCAGTCGTATCAGTGAAATGTTGATCAGTGAAATCGGTGGTGCGCTGAGCACGGTGGCTGACCAAGGTGCCTCTGCCTGGCTGTGAGCTGCATTTGCACATGTGACCAAGAAGAGGGAGCTCTGGAGTAATGGCGGGCGACCTTTGCAGCGCTAGTTTCAGCACACGCTCTCACAGGGTGTGATCCAAAAGGTACCTGTGACTGTGGTCGTATTAGACAAGCTCCAGATGGGCCCACGCCCAGGAGAATCAAAAGCAGGGAGGGGGAGATAGTTGCACACCCCCGTTCACAGCCGCATCGTTCCCAGCAGCCACGAGGCGGGAATGGAGGAACCCAACGCGGTGTGAGCAAAGGCACCCCAACTTACAAGGAGCTTAGAGCCCGACCAACTCGTCCGAGGTGGGAAAAGTCAAACCCCTAACCGTCTCTCACCGACCCTAAGTGCACAGTGTAGCGCACTGCCTGTCCCTCCTGGGGCTCCCTGAGGTTCCCAGCATCAGGAGAGGGACAGACTACACACTGCCAGCCCAAGAAGAGATCCAGATTCAAAATTCCAAGCATGGTTTCTACTGAATGCCTATCACTTTTGGACCTTCAGAAAGTCTTCAAGAATCACAAGCTGAGCCAGAGTAAGTCAGAGACTGTCTTATATCCATACAAAGGAATATTATTCACCCTTAAAAAGGGAGGGGATTCCTTCCTCGGATGCAATATGAATAACGGTGATACTGTGCTAAGTGAAAGAAGCCGGAGTCCACTGGCATGTGGTGCCTATTGTAGTCAAACGTAGACCAGTTAGGAAAGACAGGACTACACTGCAAGAAAGCAGACCCCGGCATCTGTAGATGCCAGGCGACGTCCAGGCGACATTCACTGCAGCCAGTAAATACGGTAACACCAACCCCGCTCCTGTGTGTGGTAAGTGTGGGGCTGAGCGGAGGGACTTAGAGCCCTTTAATGGGTGCAGAGCTTTAGTTTGGGAAGATGAAAAGGAGTCCCGAGGAAAGATCGTGTTGATGGTAGCCTGAAGGCGAGGATGTGCTTAATGCCACTGAACAGTGTACCCCAAAAGGTTAGAATGGTGTCTCTTGCATGTATTTTCACACAATTAAAATTAGACTTTAAATTTAAATCACCAAAAACCCCTGACCTAGATGACATCCTGAAGAGAGGCATGTTTGATGGGGTCCCGGGAGAAGAAGAAAGAGTGAGTCTCTGGGGACCCGACAAGGGACAGGGGAACAGACTCCCTAATTTTGCTAGCCATTCTTTTACGACCCTGGACACAGGCGTCCAGCCTAGTGGACCGTCACAGAAGACCAGGCTGACAGGCTTGTTGTGGGATGGCAGGATTTCCAGCCAGCAGTCTTGTGTTTTAACCTTAGGGTTCTCCAAAAACATGAGGAGACGCTGAATCCCCTCTTCACGACCCCTTCTCCCGCAGCTGCCGCGGGGTCAAGCCAACCCCTGCTGCATGCACGGTGGCCCCGGGGTGGGCCGTCCCCTGAGCAGGCTCGTCCAGTCTGTGCATCTGCCTGACCAGTGGCCTCAGCAGCCTTGAGGGACCCTTCCTATTTCATTTTTCATTCTTGGGGTCTCAGAGCAGGGCAACAGGATCTGGCTGAGTTTCTGCAGGAAGGGGCTCTACGCTGGGTTTCTCATTTTCTTAGCCAACAGGATCCTGGCGAATCACTTAAGCAGATAGAGAAAGGAGGCCTCTGTGGACGGACCCCTCACAGACGGAAAGAGCAGCCACAAGTCATCCTGTTAGACGCGGATCTTTATCCGCCAAAATGAATATCAAGAAGGTTTCATGTTTCTCAGGGGAAAAAAAAATCTTTTGGTAACAATTTCCCAATAGACTTTGATCTCTCAACTTCTAGGCCCTATTACAGGATGAGTTTGTGTAACCTTATTATGAAATGCACATGCATAAATGATAGATTTCTTTACATGTGGAGCACACAATGATTTCTCTGGAATTTTTTTTTCCTTCCATATTTAACATTTTCTAAGGTAGCATTACAGTGAGCATGGAAATTTTACATGGACATTTTTCATTAGTATGAACGTGTTGACCACGTCCTATTTACACTGGACTCAGAGAGGCACAGGCTACGTACAAGGACTGGATCCCTGGGCATTGTCTAGATCCACTGTGCTCCTCCCATGGGCGACTCCAGGTCTTCCAAGACACGTCCTCATGGTGGAGGAGAAGCTTTAAGCCTCCCCTGGGCCAGGCGTTCTCTCTGGGGAGAGGTAGGGCATGCCCTGCTTGTGGTGGCCGATCCTCTGACGTCCGGGAGAACAGCTGGTTCTGCCTGACATCTCCGAGTAGACTAAACTTCTTCTCCACAGCCCCAGCCTCACTGAAGACCTTTGAAAGTGTTCTCATCATTTCTGTTTTTACCACCCTGAACTCATTCTATGCCTTTCACCTTTTTTTTTAAGAACAGATTAAAATTCTAATAAAGCTCTGATCAGCTGCAGAGACAGGGCTGTTTTCCAGCTTTCGTAAGTCATAAATACTGTTATAATAGCAGTAACAATGATTTATTGAGTGCCTACTCAGTAATGGGTACTTTCCATATATTAACTGGTGAAGAAGGACCGTTTCATGGGTCACTGTAATTCAGTCTGAGTTTATAATAATTCCCGATTCCTTTACTCTGCAAGGTCTACACCTGGGTAGGTCATTTTCCTTCTGCCTCATCTGGTGTATTTTTTTCCCCCCGAGTGGTTTAATGCTTTGTGTTTAATCCAATTTCTCTAATTTATGAAGGTCATTTTAAATCTTCATGTATTCTTTCAGGATACAGTTCACTTTATTCGGTTGAGGGCTGTCTACGGAATAAAAAAGGGCTCTTACTCTGTTGGGATTTGTCTATAAGCCTGTACTTTCAGCTTTTGACTTGACGGATCTTTCCGTGGAGGGCAAGTCAGGATGCAGCAGACATGGTGGTCCTGCAAACTGTGGTCTTCACAGAGTCTTGGAAATCTCCATTTGGTCATTACTCCTAGACTTTTTCTATACTGGTGACAATTAGTAGGATGTTGGCCTATTCCTCCTGTTCAGGCATTCTGTCAATTACTGCTCTTCCTGGAATGGTTATTGTCTCTGGAGACAATAAGGTCTGAGAACTCAGTGATATGGGACAGTGGTGAAGAGCTCAGTTTCCAGGGTCTGGCTCTTGGGTTCAAATCCTGCTTTGCCACTTGAGTCAAATAAATATAGAGATATGAATAATCCCCTTTTGCCTGTAAAACGGGGAGTATTACTGAACTGTTGTCAGAGTTAAGAGGGATGAGACGTGTCAAGTGCTAAGATTTGCACCTTGTCAAGGGAAGTGTTCAACATAGATTAATTATGATTATTTTATCAGGTAGAAAAGCTGTTGCATAAACATTTCTATCCTTTCTATATACTTCAACGCCTTTGTCCATTTAAAATACTGATTTCCTTAAAAAAATACTTGTTTCTTTATCATTTTGTTATTGTTAGAGTTCTTATATATACACAGACTACTTGTCAGACATGAGCATGGCAAATAACTTCTCCCAGCTTGTGGCTGGCCTTTCATTTCCATGACCGGATGCTTTTTGTTTTGATGAAGTCCAATCGATTGAGATTTTCTCGTATATGCTTTTGTGACCCCTGTAAGCGATTTTTGTCCCGTCTAGGCTGTCAAGATACTGTCCTGGGTTTTCCGAAGGTGCTTTATTGCTGCAGCTTTACCCCGAGACCTCTGATCCTTCTCAGCTGTGTGCAACCTGAGATTCCCTTTCCCCTCAGTGGCTGCTCCTGCGACATCGGTTGAAAGGTTTGGCTCTCCCCATTCAACTGTTTCTGTGTCTTTGTGGAAAATCAATTGACCACACATGTGTAGTCTGTTCCTAGAATGTTTTGTTCCATTGATTTGTCTGTCCTTCTATCTTTATTTACTTCAGTTTTACAACAAGTCTTAAAATCAGGTCCTGGAAGGCTGCCATCTTGCTCTTCTTCCAGATCGTGTGGCTGCCTAGGTCCTGGGCTTTTCTATAAACATTTTAGAATCAACCTGTAAAACTATTTGCTACGAAAATGTCCATTGGCCTTTTGATGGAGATTGTGCTGAATCCACAGATCAGTACAAGAGAAACTGAGATCCCAACATTGTCAAGTTTTCCAGTTCCTGAACATCTCTCCATCTGGTTGGGTCTTAAATTGCTCTCATTAATGTGTTGCAGTTTCCATTATTTTTAAGACTCATAAGTCTTTTGCTAAATTTATTTAAGATTTTATATTTTTATGTCATTGTAAATGGAATTATTTTTAAATTTCATTTTCCAATTGCTTATTCCTAATACATTGGAACGCAAGAGGTTTCTGGATACTCACCTTGATATACTATTGATTCCAGCAGTTCTTTATTAGATCCTTAGGACTTTCTGTATTAGAAATCATTTTTCTCAGTCTTTATGTCCATTATTTCCTTTTCTTGCCTTATGGGACTGTCTAGAATCTCAAATAAAACATTGAATAGAGATAACAACAGGAGTCCACACTGCTAAATTCCTGATCTTAGAAGGAAAACACTTGAAGTTTTACCACCGACTATGATAAAGCAGTAGGTTTTTCTTTTCTTCTTCTTCTTTTTTTTTAAAAATATCTATCCATCATCAGATTTTAAAAGTTTCCATCTAGTCCTCATTTGCTGAAAGTTTTAAAATTCTTCTTTTAAATTCATTTATGGGTGTTACATTTTGTCAAATGCTTTTTTCTGCATCTGTTTAGATTTCTTCTCCTTCATTCTCTTAGTAGGGTGGATTACAGTGATGGATTTTCTAATGATTAAACCAACTCTGTACTCTTGCAATAAATCCTACTTAGTTATTATGAATTATATCCTTTTTGTAAGACATTGGATTAGATGTGCTCAGAATTTCTGCAACAATGTCTAGGAGGGTATTTGACTGTAATTTCCCTACACAGTTCAAGTCAGGTTCCCATCCTGGTGCCTATGTTTTTGATCTACAGCTTCCTTTGCTGTTTCACCCTTTCTGCTCCATAATCGTTAATCTGTTGTTCAGGCTCTCTCCCCTTGTTCCCTCTTCTGAAATCTACATATTTCTTGTTCTGTTTACCTGGCTGCAGGATCTAATTGCTCTGGCCTTTAATGATGTAGGATAAATTGTTCCCCCATTCCTCCCTGAATTCATATATCTGAAGTCCTAACCTCTAGGACCTTAAAATGTGATTTTCTTTGGGAATAGGGCCTTATAAAGGTGATCAGGTTAAAATGAGATCATTAGGGTGGGTCCTAATCCCATATGGCTGGTATTCTCATAAGAAGGGACACAGAGACAGACATGCGTGGAGAGAAGATGATGTGTGTAAGCCAAGGAGTGAGGCCTGGCACATATTCTTCCTTGACAGCTCTCAGAAGGAACCAACGCCAGATCTATGAGAAAATAAACTGTCGTACAAGCCACCTAGTTTTGGGTATTTTGTTATGGTGGCCCTAGCAAAGGAGTTCACTTACTCTTACTACCTAATACACAATCTGATCTCAGTAACTGCTCTTTTTTTGTTGGGGGGAGGAACCAGGGACTGAACTCAGGGGTACTCAATCACTGAGCCACATCCCTAGCCCTATTTTGTATTTTATTTAGAGACAGATCTCACTGAGTTGCTTAGTGCCTCACTTTTGCTGAGGCTGGCTTTGAACTTGAGATCCTCCTGCCTCAGCCTCCTGAGCCACTAGGATAACAGGTATGTGCCACAGTGCCCGGCTCAGTATTTGTTCTTTTAAGAAAAAAAACCAAAATCTATTTTTTTTAATAATATATCAACAGAGTTTCTGTTTTCTTTCTTTCTTTTGTTTTAGTTGTTGATGGACCTTTATTAATTTTTATTTACTTGTGTGTGGTGCTGAGAATGGACCCAGAGTCTGACGCATGCTAGGCAAGTGCTCTCCCACTGAGCTACAACCCCAGGCCTCAGTATTTGTTCTTGATTCCGATTCTTGGCTTAGTTTGGTCTCAGACCCTCAGGTATGGTAAATGGGTAAAAATCAGAAGCAGTATGTCCTAATTTATCCCTGAAGTTGAATGGCCCCTCTGATCCTCAGATTCTGGGGTACCGTGCCTGCCCATAAAGCTCAGGTGGGGTGCAGTGCATAAGAACGTCCCTGTCACGTACATGTCAGGCACCTGAGTCCTCCTCATTCAGAACAGCTGCTCTTCCTGCCTAGCACAGAGCCCAAGTTCGGAACTCCCCACTCCTAAGAGAAATCCTTGCCACCTCAGACTTCGTTCTGTCATTTCTGATTCAAGAGGCGGGATTGTGAGGCAGGTGACCCGGAAGCCACCTTGCTCAGAGAGGTGGGCACATGAGGTGCTGTTCAGGTTTCCACTGTTTTTACATCTTCAAAGGGTTTAAAAGCAATTCCTTTGGCAACTTACTTTTATACATGTTAGAGGAAATAAGGGATGGAGTAACAGAAACCAATTCTCTCAGGGAACCGACCCTTCAGAAACACACAAGGGAAGGAGAACTTTAACAACACACCAAATTGCATTAACAAAATTGGTGTCTACTACAGGTGATTTTAAAATACATAAAATTAAAGGTAGTATGCTAGCAGCTTTCCAACATATTTTGTCTCTTAGTTTGTAAGATAATTTTATTGCCAACAATTAGAAAAATTATAACCAATGCTCTTGTTAAACAATTTATAAAAATATATCTCACTCCCTAATAGCTTCCATTCTAATTGTACGAATTCTTACCCTGTCTAAATATTAGTCAGAAGAACTAAATTTTCCAGGCAGTCCACTCTTTTCAGTTCTCTCGAATGCCTCCAGGTGGCATTAAAACCCTTTCCCCCATATTTTTTTGGCGGCAGCACAAAAAATTTAAAAATTAGCAATATTTGAACCATTTAAGACCAGTTACATGCATTATGTCATCAGAAACCGCAACGATGGAATGATTTGTAAATGTTAGGGAAATAACAAACATATAATCATATCCATTATGAACTACATAGCCACCCTGGGCAAGGCAAAGAAACAGGTATTGGTCAAGACAAGACACTCCATGATACCACCAACCGGGACTGCTAGGGAATAACACTTTAAATGCTTAGTAATAAGAGCACCGATCCACAAACAGATTCATGCACAAAGCCTGTCTTATGATAAGGAGATACACTTTATTCCTCAAAAGTGCTAAGAATAAAGATTCTTCAGAAGCAAACCTGTTACCGATCCCTGGGGAGCTAAAACAAAGTCATTTGATAGCTTGCGGGTTATTTTATTTAAATGTTGGTATACCAACTTGGCATCCAATGAATCGTTAAAAACACACTTGTGAGGAAAAAATAAAATCGAGGAACATGTCTTATTAGTGCCTTTTCTTGTATTTTAAAAACTGCTTTGTTAACTTAAAAGCAGAACAAACTTTTAGGATTTGAGATACCTATAATTGCAATTCCCTGCTCCCCATGATCCAAAGGTGAGATTGAGGGTGGCAGGCTTTTAAAATGACATGAGTACTTCACAGGTGTAACAGAAAGTCCCCCAGTATGTGTGAAAAGTTCTTCAAGCCTTCTGACCAAATTCTAAAGGACTCCCCTTCCTTCTCCCCAGTATACATCCTCAGAGCTCATTAGATTTCTACTTCATAAAGAGGAATATTTGAATTTTCAAGTTTCCTCTTAGGAGGTTATTAAAGTATGAAGACCTCAAAATGCATCTGTGCTCACAAGCATTTAAAAAGACATTATCATGAGAAAAGAGAACCAGGGCTTCCTTGTATCATGGTCACTACTATTAGGAGACACTTGCACTGCTTTATTTTATAAGGCAATTCAAAGGACAGTCATCTGCGACAGAATGGGAAAGAGACTTACGATGTATTCGACGTGCCATTGTCTGGACTCTCCGGCTCAGCATCACCTTTCTCTTAAAAAGGAAGTGGAAAAAAAAATAGCAACATGTGAGTCTTGCAGTTTTATGATTTAAGAGAGACTAAATATTTCTAGGGTCCTATTAACAATCTTTCAAAATGTGCAGCAGGAGGCTGTTAAAACCTTTTTTATTGTCTGAGAGCTGGATTTGCAAAATAATTCCGTCTTTGTGATGCCGTTGCTCAGGCGCACACTTGTGGGCATGTACTCAGGAGCTGTTTGTAAACAACAGGGACTCGGAGTGGAGGCTTTGACAAAGATGAATATCCTACCGATGGATTTGGTCCCTTACCCTTCATTTTACAGGAAATTTAAAGAAATAAACCCATTAGCCTTCTACATCCAAGGCACTTTGAACTTGGATCCCTTCTGCCAACGTAAGCCAAATGGGATGGGGATGAAACAGAACTTGGATGAGAGAATGTCACAGAACACTAAGGTGGCAGTCACGAGACCCCCCAAGAACGATGCGCCCTAGAGAATGACACTCCAGGCAGCAGGTTTTGGGGCTCCCCAGTTAGAGTCAAATAAGACGTGAACCAGAAATCCTTCCTGTCCATGGGAGAGGGGAGAGAAAGAAAGGTTTCTGGGGGACGAGGCCTTCGGGGATTGGCAGGTTGTCAGGGGAGCCTGGACTAGGGGTTAAAAGGCAGGTGCCTTTTGCTACAGGCATGATGTAATTCCTAATCCTGGCCCAACGGTGGTTTGAAATAGGCATCTTCGTAAAGATCGTAAAGAGCTGCTGGGGACGTCCTTGAGGCCGGGTGGAAGAAGAGAGCCCCTCCACCTATGCAGCAGCTGGCTGTGGCTGCTGATGGTTCTGCAGCCCAGCGCTGAACAAACCCAGGCAGGCGAGTTGCAGAACGGGCCTGGGGGTGGCCGCCTGGCTTTGCTGTGCTCCCTCAGGTCAGCCTGGGCACCTCCTGGGCTCCCTCCGCCTTCCGCTCAGGCCCTCAGACCTATGCAGGTACCAGGCCCCATGGGTCATCTGCTGACCTCAGCTGATGGTCACCTCCTCTTAGGAATGACCCCTACATCACATCATGGACACATCCTGAAGATGTTGCCCAAGTGGCTTTAGACCACTCTTCACGTTTTTATACATTTTTTCCTTTAGTTTATGTATTTCTTTCTTTCTCTCTATGTGGTGCTGAGGACAGAACCAGTGCCTCACACCTGCCAGCCAAGTGCTCTGCCGCTGAGCCCCGGCCCCGCCCCACCTCCAGTTTCTTCTTTTTCTTACAGGAGGGTAAGCAGTTGTGAGGAAGGAGACGGTGAATCTAGTTCATCCTTCTGTCCCACTCGTGTCTCTACAGGTGCCAGGACACCCAGGAGGTCAAAGGCCAGCCGTTTAGGGAAAAAACCAAACCAAGCTAACAAATCTATGATGATAATAAACACTGACTAGCCAGGGGCCTGATCCATCTGAAACCCTACTGAAGTGAAACCAAAGGCAACAAATTAACAAACTTACTCTAACAGCCATACATTTATACTGCACTTGGCCTTTCAGGCGGGTCATTTAGGGGACATGTAAGGCTTGGTCCACTGGCTTCTGTGCTGGAAAATAACCTAGTTTGGTACTTTCCAGAATCATTTTTCCACTAAGCAACCATGGTTCCTGCCATAAGCCCAAAATAGAGAGTCATAACACCTACATTAAGTAAGACAAAACTAAACGGAGGTACAATTTTTCTCAAAAACACTGCCCCATCCTTTCTTCCCCTTTATCTGGAGAAACTGGTTTCTTTCCCCAGGGCCTAGCTGCCAGCAGTCACATCATGCACCATTATAATCAAGTTTGTAAAGCAGCAGGCGAGAGTAAACATTCCCAGGCGATTTCTGTCGTTAAACAGGGCAGGAGTAATACCCACGCAGGCCTTGCTTGGGCGTCTGAATCAACGTGTTACCTTGACCAGTAATGCTGCCGCCTAACCCACAGGCTGAGAGGCCACAGGCTGGACTGCACATTGGATCTGGGGGCTGCAGGAGTCACAGGCTGGTTGCAGCACGGGGACAGAGCTGCAGCTGATTATCTCTGCTCTTAGCAGCACTTATGTTGTGGCAACGGGGAAAACAGAATGGGTTTTGGCAAACAGGAAGGATACCACAGGGCCTAACGGGACATTTAGGAAGAGCGGAGAGGGAGTGCTTGGAGCAACTTCAGTGCTGATCGTGAATTAACCTTTCTGGGGGAGAAATAAGCTTGGGACCAAAAGAGGGACTTTAGCTATTTTTGTCACACACACACACACATGCGCGCGCACACACACACACGCGCGCGCACACACACACACACACACCTCTCAGCATCTTGAAATCTTAGGTGATGCAATTTTTGAAGTTAATCTGAAATGTTTAAGGGGATAAGCCATCAAGAATCACAGGCACCCAGGGGAAAAGGACGCTGCAGACAGTTGGAGAGTTCTCGGTGTGAGACTCTTAGTTGGGAGCTCAGGAGATGTTTCCTTGCAGCCTCCAAAGGGGAGTCTTTGGGGTCATCCTGTTTATATCAGCTGCTGTCCTGATGATACCACCACATTGGTCTCTTTGTAGGGGAACCTGCATCAATCATTAAGAGGTTGGGCATAAGAGGCTGGCTGGGGGCAGTGTGGTCATTTGCATGTGGAAATACAATTACAGAGGAAGTGGGGATGGGCCACAGGGGCTCCATAGATACACGTCAATGTATATGCTTGTACACATATGTGCACACAGGTTCCTGATGCGTGCATTTCAACTTGACATATGTCTTCTAATATAGAACCACATGCTAAAGTGGAAGAGGCTGGCCTGGGGTGTAGATCAGTGGTAGAGTGTGGGCTTAGCATACACAGGTGCTGGGTTCCATCCCCAGCACTAGGGGGAAAAAAAAAGCAGAAAGAGGTTTAAGGTAGCTTTACTCCTGAGATGGATACAGTCTGAAGAATGAATCAGCTTGATGGTTCCAATAGGTCACTAAAAAAATTACAATAGCTCCCTTTCTAATTCAATGAACGTGCTGAGGACTTACAGGCCTGGTACCCTGCCTGCTAAGCATGAAGATAAATGACATATAATCCACGCCCTCTGATCACGTAAGCTGACTGCACTGCTGGTGGGGCACATTGCCCACTATGTGATACTATGTGATACTATGTGGACCAGAGATGAGTTTGAACAGGGAATCAAAAATAGACACGCATGATGCTAAATTCTACCGCAGAGGAAAATCTGCCTAGGCTATACCTTTTCTTTCTGTTAAAAGTAAACCATGCTTTTGGTGAAAAAATATGAGTAACAGGGAAGAGGTAATGACTCCGCTTGATTTTGTTTTCAATTCTGTTAGTCCTTCAACCGTCACTCTAAGTGATATGCTATTTTTATTTCTAGATACATCAACTTTAGTACCTAATAATTTCTAACATGAGATATTTCATATAGTACCCCTCCCCCTAAAATTTTATGAATTCTATTATTACTTTAGCATCTGTTAGGTTTTTGTAACATTAAATATATTGAATCTTCTATGACTTGCGTCATGGACTTGTGACATTATCTTTCCTTTTACCTCATGTCAAGTAAGAAACTCACCCATTTCTTCTTTCCTCCCAGATCTCCTTTCTTTTTCTCTATCAACTCGAAATGGCTATATTTTTCCTTTTACATTCCAAAGGTTTAAAATATTTAGAGTCTGTTGAGTAATTATTAATGAGTCATCCTCATTAATATTAATTTAGTTAATCATTTAGTTTTTGGACTTGCCTATAGGTTGATTATAGGAATTTTAAACCAAGGTCTCAAATCTACAGTATCATAATATTAACCTCAAGCTGCTGAGCAACAAGGTGGCGCGAGAGGCCTGTACAGAGGGAAACGCCCCGGAAGCTGATGGAGGCCAGGGTGCCGGCTTTCCTGTCAAAGGGGTCCTCCTTCTTCCCTTCCCTCATGCCACCGCGTGGTCAGTCTCAAGTAAAGGCTAAGCCTGTCCTAAAAGACTGTCTGTCAAAATGTACATGTGCCAGAAATGTATATAGATAGTTTAAAAAAAATTAAAATGAGTCAACTGTGACTATACCTTCCAGTCCAGGAAACAAAACATTATCAAAAAGTAACCCAGACTCAGCGAGGCCCTGAGCGACTTAGCGAGACTCTGAGCGACTTAGTGAGACTCTAAGCGGCTTAGCAAGACCCTGTCTCAAAGTAAAAAAAAAAAAAAAAGGGCTGGGGATGGGGCTCAGTGGTCATGCACTCCTGGGTTCAATCCCTTGTACCAAAACCAAAAACCAACCAAACAAATTACCCAGAGGCCTCTGCATCCTGGCCTGGCTCCTGCCAGCTGTGCAGCCAGGAAATTGTGTCAATCATTCCCTTCTCTGTGTCAATCATTCCCTATCTTTTCTGGAGAGCTCTCCCCACCCCTGTGTGCAGTTTCTGGCTGCGGCTGTTTCTAAACTTTAGTCTTCTGTTGTACGCCGAATCACACTGCACACGTTCTACTAAGACACATCCACACATCCACTAGTGATGGTCCAACTTCAAACGCTTTTTTCTAACAATGTAGAGTGAAATTTCATCATGGTGCTTGCATGTCTCTGAGTATTAACATTTTGTACCTGTTATTTTGTGTCATTTCTTTAAAAAAATCTTTTTTAGTATTTTTATTCATAGGAGCATTTTATTGCCTCAATACAAATAATAAATTTGTATCATGATAAATACAAATCATAAACACATAATAACGATTCCCAGTGTTAGCTTTTTATTTTTTTTCTGATATCTTTGGATGAATTATATGTTTTTTAATTTGAATGTATTTGTATTTATCAGTATTTTTACTTTGACTCTTGGTGTGTTTAAGAAATGAATCAGAAAAAAGTTTTTTTAATTTTTTTTTTGTACTGGGGATTGAACCTAAGAGCACTTAACCACTGAGCAACACCCCATCCCTTTTAATTTTTTATTTTGAGACAGGGTCTCACTAAGTTGCTGAGGCTGACTTTGAACTTGCCATTCTCCTGCCTCAGCCTCTTTAGTCACTGGAATTACAGACGTGTAATTCTAGCCACCACATCTGGCTAGAAAAATGTTTTATACTTTCTTCTGAAAGTGTATAGATTTGCTATTCTTTTAAAAATACTTAGTTTGGTTTTTGTATATGGTATTAGATGGGAGTTAATTTCATTTTTACTTCTGAAGATAAATTATTCCACATCAAGCATTCTGGTATAAGCCTTGTAGGCTATATATTTCTCTCTGATTTACTTATATTCCCCCAGTTTTAATGCTAGGTATTTATATTACCTTTCACTGCAAACAGTGCTTCCTTATTTCTAAACCTGTGTTTTCAGTCCTAAACATCCTTTGTTTTTTTTCAGTCCTAAATTTTCTGAATATGTAATTTTCAATGTGTCATTATAAACAGTACAGAGCAGGAGTTTTATTTTTAATTTATTTGGACAACATTTGTCATTAAATCATAGAATCTAATCCATTTGTTTAGATTACTGATTTTAATTTATTTATGCCACCGTACACTCTGTTCTTTTTCTAGTCTTTAATTCTTTGGGATAAGCTGGTTATGTTTCACATTCCACTTTTATCTTGGTTTGTAAGTTGTTTTTGCATTTTGTTTTGGGTGAAATACCCTTTCCTAGAGTTTCATGGTTACATTAAAAATCATAAGTGCTCACTGGGCGTGGTGACACATGCCTGTTATCCCAGCGGCTTGGGAGGCTGAGGCAGGAGGATCGCAAGTTCAAAGTCAGCCTCAGCAACTCAGAGAGGCCCTAAGCAACTCAGAGAGATCCTGTCTCTACATAAAATATAAAAAAGGGCTGGGGATGTGGCTCAGTAGTTAAGTGTCCCTGGGTTCAATCCCAGTACCAAAAAAAAAAAAAAAATCACAAGTCCTCACTGACTTTATCAAAGTTCAAAGTTACCATTCTTATTCTTCTCCCAAATAATTATGGGAACTTAGAAAGATTTTTAATTCCTAATTTTCCTCTATTCTATGTCACTGTTCTTGTGTAAATCATGCTTTATTACTTCATAAGATGTTACTGCTGTCACATACAACACATTTTTTATTTGTTCTAATTTGTTGTACATGACAGTATGAGCACACTATATTGCCTACATTTTCTCCACATGTACTTCCTGTGCTGCTGAACCCTTGTAGCTCACATTTTTTCTGAATGAAGTACCTTCTTTTAGAGTTTCTTTTTTGTAGGGTCTACTGATGACACACTGGTGACACACCTTCCCTGTTTCTGTTTGTCTGGAAATGTCATTCATTACATTTTGTTGTTTTTGTTGTTGTTGTTGTTGCTGTTTGTAAGATACAGAATTTAGTTTGGTAATTATTTTCTCACCATCCACTGTCTTTGAATGCTGCTGTTGTAAATAACTGAATGCTTGTTTCTTTAAAAAAAAAAAAATAGATTTAGATATTTAAAAAAAAAGGTATTTTAAGTTTTTTCCCCCTTATGTGTTTTGTAAAAATATGTCCACAAGGATTTCTTTTTATTTACCCTGGTTAGTGTTCACTGCATTTCACCAAACTGTGGGCTAGTGTCATTCACTTCTGGAAAGTTCTCTGCCACGATGTCCTCTTTTCTTGCTTCTTTCCCCCGCACTTTCTGGAATTCTACTTAGCTGTTAGATTTTCCGACTTCCTTCTTCCTGTTGCTTACCTTCCATGCCCTGTTTTCCATATCCATCTCTCTAGGCTGTGTTCTAGATAATTCTTAAAATTTTACTTTTCCCATGTCATTCTTTCTCTCTGATGTGCTGTTAGATCTGCCTGTGGAAATTTCAATTTCTATTATTTTTTCATATCTAGAAATGCTGGCTGGCCCTTCTTCAAATCTTGCTGTTTATCATATTTCTAATCTTCTCTTCTATTTCTAAAAATTAAGCCAAGGCCCTTATTTTGTATTCTGGACTTGATAATCCTAATATTGCATTCAGTGTCTGAAAATCCCAGTGTCTGAGTGGGAATCTAATTTCGGTCTCTCTCATTTCCTCTTATGCAAAGTGTTTTTGATTACAAATTGCTCCTTTCCCAGGAAAAACTCTTATTTCTGATGCTTTGGTCCCTTTCTTTTTCTATGATCCCTTCTAGTTGGATTTTGACCTTCTGTGTCCCTTAATCCCCTTCAGAGTTCCCACCCGTGTTTCAGAAAAAAAAAAAACTTTCAACTTTATATTCTGGATCCCAGATTGGAGCTCCTACCTATTCCTTTTACTTTTATTATTTAAAAAATTTTTGTCGATCACATTTTTAATCCTCAAGTGCTCACTTATTCAGTAATGACTTTTTCCACGACAGCCTCTTTGCTCTTTTTATTTCATGTAAATGATCTCAGTCTTTCTGAAGACCGCTAAGCATAGCTGGAACTGTTTTCTTCTTCTCCTTGCACTACCTAGACTTCCTCTGGGCTCATTCCTTCTGTCTGGGGCTCAGGTCTGTATTTTCATATGTTTGAATAACAGGTTAGTAAAAATGGAGGGAGCTGGTGTGAATCTCCTGTAGGAAGACAGTGACAGTTATCTACCACTGTCCTGTAATAGGGAGGGATGATTTAGGGCCAGCATGTAAGAGGGTAGGCTTTGTTGACTGGAAAGCAAGAGAAAAGAGGCCCAGACTGGGAGCCCAGGGCCTCCCTCCGCTTCCCCACTCAGAAACACCTGTGTTTTGCTTTGGGCATGTACAGCTGCGTCGATCCCCCTCCTGAGGAAAAACGACTCTCCCACCACTGTCTACGTCTATACTCAAGTCTTGTACTGTCTTAGAATTTGTTCTTGTGCATTGTTCCCAAGGAGGAGCGCTAGTCGACCGATTTAATTTTAATTTTTTTTTTTTTAGGAATCATTACTGATTTTGTTCTTTGGGACCTTTTGCAAGGAAAATAAGACTGAAGTGGTGTATGAGCATCAGCTAGGATGGGGTGCAGGGCCGAGAGGGGAAGAACAGCCCCAGGTTCCCAGGGCAACTGCCATCCATGCCCATTCTGCCGGGGTCTGGAGGAAATCTAGTCTGTCCTCGGCCCAGGGCTGTCCCTCACCACTAAGGCTTAGTCCTCTTTCTTTTTCTTTTCTTTTTTTTCCCCCCTGGGTCATGACTTTCCTTGCTCAGGATTATTTTTCAGTAGGGTCCTATTTACTTTCTGTTTTCCAGACACTCAACGACATTTCTGGTTTGCGGATGGCAATCTTCCCTGTTCTCAGTGCTGTTGAGGATTTATTTCCATCTTGATAGCCTTATGGTTATTCAGTGGGGACTCCGGAGGGAAGAGAAGAGGCGCTTAAACTCAACCTGCCACCTGAACATTTAAAAATGCAGACACACGTCATCTATCTTAATATTTAAATATTCAATGGGACGTTTAGTATCTTGTCAAGCGTTGAGAAACTTGTCTTAGAAAAACCCTTCACTGGAACTGCCCCCAGCAAAGCCCAACAGAAGGCGAGACACCTGATCCTGCCTCTGCACGATGGTGCCGTTCGTTATCTCTCCCTGTGCCTTGAAACCCTGGGACTTCCCAACACATTTATCTGGGCATCTTTCCTCGCCACCCCTTCTGCCTCACAGAGGCCCAGGGGATGAGCCTCAGCTCTGCAGACCCACCTACTAGCTCCAAGTTGTCTTCGTTGCACACCTAACTCTGTCACTGGTAAAGGGTGCTCACTGCCCACCGGCAGCCGGAGAAGCGAACAAAGCCCCGGCTTTGCGAGGGGGCCTTTAGGACGGGAGCAGGGCAGCTCATGCATCTTTAAAGCTCCACGTGACAGTAATTCCAATCAATAGTGCCAAAAGAGAATGAAGACACCGCTTCACGGGTCCCTCTCCTCTTTGATGACCAAGCCCACATGTTTTATTAGTCACTCTTCAGTGAGGAGCCTCCTTCCTAAATAGCCCAGACTATTTCTGAAAGGGGACATGGCATTCATAAATGGCAAGTGGTGACTCTCCTTCAGAGAGTCTGAGGTCTTTACCTTGAGACCTTCTGACTGGTTTTCTTTGCCAGTTCATTTTATTTAATTCAATCAACTCTTCATTTGCCTTTTAGATTTTCTGCCCTCTACATCTACCAGTGACCGATTAACTGTGATAAGGCATGCTATTCTTTTCTCCTACTACCGCTCTGAAATACAGCATTTTACAGTTTGGTCTTCCCTCTCCTGAATGTGAACACTCAAGGTCATTCATTTAGGCAGCACCTGCCTGAGCAAATGGCTGTTTCCTACTTGACTGTGTTTTCTAGTGACTTCCTTTTAAACCGACAGTTTATCGCAAGCTCAACCTCTCCACCCTCTGCCCAATCTTCTCCCCACCCCCCATAGAAAGTTAGAGAGAGAAGCCTTTCTTACTTGGATTATTGTGTCCAGAGGATACAAGCTGAGAGTCCTGAAAGAAAAAGAAATATCAATTAATTTTCTTATTTTGATTTTCCAAATGCCAGTTGAATAGGAGACAGAAGATTGGTTACTCAGAACAAGTCACTGCTCCTAACTCTACCAGCTACTCTAACAAGGCGCATTTGCATGAACGTGCTTGGGAAGCAGCTCTGGGAAGACAGATCACAATCACCTTTGCTCTGCCTGACATTCTTGCCTATTGAGGGGAAGTTGACATAACTTAAAATGAACCATTTTGAAATGAACAAACAATTCAGGGGCATTTAGTACATCCCCCAAGTTGTACAAGCATGGCACCTATCTAGCTGCAAACCATTTCCATCATTCTTAAATAAAATCTCATTCCCATTAAGAAATGAATGCCTCCCTACTTTCCCTCTCCTTGAACTCAGCCATCACCAATTTCCACCTGCACCTATCTGGATATTTCCTGTAAATAGAATCACAGAGCCTGGCTTCTGTCACTGAGCACAGTGTTTTGGAGGTTCATTCTTCTTGTAGCATATATCAATGTTTCATTCCTTTTTATGGATTAAGAATACATTTACATATATTTGTTTATCCATTCATCTTGTTGATGGGCGCATGGACTCTTTCTATTTTCTGTATACCTGGACCAGTGCTGCAATGAACACGTGTATGCAGGTACTTGTTCTGGTTCCTGTTTTCAATCTTTCTAGGTTATATGTGTAGGAGAGGAATTTTGGGGTCACATGGTAGCTCTATGAAACTTTTTGAGGAATTGTCAAACTATTTTCCACAGTGGCAGAAACATTTCCAATACCTACCAGGGAAGTGTAAGGGTTCCAATTTTTTCCAAATCCTCACCAACATTTATTATTTTTCATTAAAAAAAATCTAGTCATTCTTGTGGGTATGAAGTGGAACAGGTTATTGTGATTTTGGCTTGTATTTACTTAAAAACTAACCAGTCTGAGCATCTTTTCATGTGTTTATTGCCCAAGGGTAAGTCTTCTTTTGACAAATATCTAGTCGAATTCTTTGCCTTTTATTTAACACAGCTCTTTGCCTTTTTGCTGTTGAGTTGAAAAGAGTTCTTTATATATTGGATACTACAGTCTACACAGAAAATATGATCTGCCAGTCTCTTCTCCCATTCTGTGAGCTCTCTTTCCCCTTTATTGATAATATTCTTTGATGCACAAGTTTTAAATTTTGATGAAGTTTAAATCATCCAATTTTTCGTTCCTTGCTTATGCTTTTGGGATCACAGCTAAGAATTCCTGGTCTAATCCAAGCCACAAAGATTTAACCCTCTGTTTTCTTCCATGAAGTTTGTGGGTTTCATTCTATATTTATTCACTGGTCTATTATATGATTGGCTTTGAATCTTAGCCACTTCCTTTTGACTGCCAGCATCTCTGGAGACAAGGTTGGATGTTCTCCTATCAGGAATGCTGCTGAAAGATTTGTCAATCTCACAGTGGTGGGTGAAAGGATTATTACAGATATCCACTTATCTACTCTGATGAAAATTCAGTACTATGCAGTATTGGAAGTCTAGTTGCTACTCAGATAAATGGGATTAAACCTGAATTTATTTGTATTAAAATGATATGTGAATTTTGTCTTGAGAAGTCACATCCTCTTTCCTTGAAAAATTCTTATTCAATATGAAATACAAGGGAGAGTTATAAAAGAATGAATTGAGGCGGTAGGAATGTAAAACAAAATAAGTAGCAGTGCATAAAATCTAACAAAACTCCCTTACAATTCTGGCATGTGGAATAAAAATCCAGTGAAATGGAATTACCTTCCAGTGTATCGCTTAACATATTTTACCAGAATTTTGCTCTACGAATACAGTTGTTAGAGGGCAAAGGTGTCATTTAATGGCATGTACGGTATATTCAAGTCCAGCTAAGAATGTGTGTTTTAAAAAGGAATTCCACTGAAATAGGGCAAATGAGCCAGCCGGGTGGGGAGGGTTTGGAGAAGGAAATTGGGAAGGGATGGGACTCCCGCTCTGTCAGGCAGGCTGAGCCACGCGCAGGTGCCTAGTAAACCTCTTTCCAAGTTGGCGGTCACGAGCTGTTCCGCTGCAGGGAAAGAACAAGGTTCAACTCTTACTCTGAGATTCCGTTTTTGGAAAGAGTTCATGAAGATAAAATGGTGTCCCCGAAGTGATGGCTAAAACGTAATCTGCAAAAGTGACTTTGGCCCACTTTGTGAAGCTGCTGTTACGAAGAAGAGACCCACAGTGAAGTTCCCCGCGGGCACCAGGGAGCTTCCTTCCTTTCACATTAACTTAGAGTTTGTATCTGAACACAAATGACTTTTCGTTTTTATATGTTAAAAATATGTTGAGTCCTAGTGAGTTAACTCCTCCGTTCTGTCTGTAGATTTTGGCCCTTTGGAGGCATCCTGTCCTAGACAGGGAGGACTCGCTTGTCACCAATGAGCAGGAACAGTAATTGAGATGGTTGTCCACGTTAAGCTCACTCTTTAAAAAATAAAGAACAAAACAAAACAAAACAAAACAAAACAAAAAAACCCAAAAGAACAGCAGGAATTTTCCTAAGACTATTTGTTCACACTAATAAGAAACAGAATTTTTTCTTATTTCTTGAAGCATCCTAAAACTCAGAACTCAGATGATGACTGTTGACAGACTCTTCCAGCAGAGAACCAAACATGAGCTTACGGATAACCTGCATTATTGTGACCACATCCTACAGATCACTCCCCAGGACTTAGAAGAATATCTACAATGGGAATTTACTCTTCTCCATCTTTAAATCTGGAAATCCCAACACCCAAACTATTCTTTGGTACACGAGAATGCTAAAACTCCTTTAAAGATGATATTTAGTCAAGAAGTAAAATTCATACAAACCATTTTGCTGAAGACAGAAAACCGGCAGTTAGTCAAGAAAGCCCTTCAATGAGAGACCATAAGAGATACCCACATTCCATCAAATGTAACCTGTCATTCAAACCCTCTGCATTATTCTTACATACTACTGTGAAAGAAAATTGCTGCCAATTAATTTGCAGGATGCCCTCACCTGGGATCAAACCCAGAGGCACTTAACCATTGAGCCACAGAAGAGAACCATTGTGGGTCTCTCCTTCATAACAGCACCTATGTGAAGTGGGCCAAAGTCATTTTTGCAGATTACATTTTAGTGACATTTAGTGTCACTTCAGGGACACTATTTCATCTTCATGTAACTCTTTCCAAAAATGAATCTCAGAGCAAGGGTTGAACTTTGTGAACTCCCCAGCCCTTTTTGTTTTTTATTTTGAGACAGAGTCTTGCTAAGTTGCTCAGGGCCTCACCGACTTGCTGAGGCTGGCTTTGAATTCGCAGCCCTCCTGCCTCAGCCTCCCGTGTGGTTGGGATTACAGGTGTGCGCCACTGTGCCTGGTTTGTGGTTGTTTACGATGCACAGTAGTGACCTAAGGAGGGAGCTGTATAATAAGCTTTTCAACTCCAGACACCTCCCTTCACACTTCCAGTTCTCATTGTAGCGTATGAAGAGAAAGGCGGCAGGATTCTTGTTCCTATGATGGTGCCACAACTTCTTGGCATAAACTTCGAAAAGGCAATCAGCAAGCATATTTTCAGACCAGGTCTAATCCACCAGATTCATCATTCACGGTCCTGTGAAATGCCACTGGGCTTGGATGTACCCCTTCTTGAGAATGGAAAACATTCTACACTTTATTTTCATTTCAGAACTTATGAGACTGCTGCAAAATGAAAGGGAAAAGGGCAAAGCAAATTCATTTCCTTCTCTCTTCGTTGAAAGGCCTGATAATGGCAGCCAATTTAAAGGAGAGGTACGTTCTTCGCTTTACCAAATTCAATTACTTTCGAGATTTGAAGAATGAGGTAGAAATGCCTAGTAGTGTTTATCTAGGGAATTGTGATCCCAAATCAAGTCCTCAGAGAACAGGGAAAAAAATAACCAACTTCATTATCAATTGACTTTACTATATATTATGTCCTTCAATACTCAGATGGAGTGAGCAAATTCTCGGAAGTATTTAGCTAATTAATTTAGTGGTACTGGTAACTCAGAATGCCTAGTAAAATCGACTTTTTCTTGTGAGATCAAATGGCTCCCTTAATCTTAATAAGGTCTTAATTTCATTGTTTATTAGCCATTTTGGAGATTTTTGCCCCTCAAATTCCATAAGCCATTCTAGCTCAACACATTAGTTACAGAGACAATCTCAAACATTAACAGTCTAATTAATCAATTGCAAAGTCCAGCTGCCAGAACACTCGTTTGTTGAGATAAAGGTTAAAAGAGGTGCATCCTAGGGCTGGGAAAGTAGCTCACTGGTAGAAAGCTTGCCTACTGGATGCGAAGGCCCGAGTTCCATCCCCTGCAACCCCCAACCCCACCAAATAGGGGTCCACTCTGTGGGAAAGTAAAAAATGGTCTTTGGCATAGCCAGAATAAGCACCCCCAAAGATGTTTGTCCCCCAACTCCAAGAACCTGAGAATATGTACCTCATATGGAAAAAGGAACTTTGTAGATGTAATTAAGTTAATAATTCTGAAGTAGGAGATTACTCAGGTAAACCAAATATAAAAACAAGGGTCCTTATAAGGACCAGGAAGAAGAGAGGGTCAGAGAGGACAAGACCAGGGAAGCAGAGGTCTGAGTGACATCGGCCCTGAATAAGGAAGCCTCTAGAAGCTGGAGAGCCAAGAAAAGGAATATTTCTCTGGTGCATCCAGTCCCTCACCCCCTGAGTTTAGTTCGGTGAACCCCATTCCAGACTTCTGACCTCCAGAGGGAAGACAGTAAATATGTGCTGCCTGAAGTCACTAGGTGGGTGGTCATTTGTTACAGCAGAAACAGGAAACTAATGCAGCCTTTTTTCATTTGTACAGAATAAATGCTCAGGGCTTGCAGTGAGCTTTCTGAAAAACTGCACTATTAAAATCACGCCATATTCTTAAGCTTTGTGAAGTCACTTATTCTTTCTTCTCGGGCAAGACAAAAAGATCTAGAGGTAACATAGCTCCACACCTGCACCTGCACCCCCGAGTGTCTTATTGAGAGGTCCTAAGTAGGGCACACTTGCCTCTGGTATCTGAAACTGTGTCCCATAGGATGGATAGTAAGGTATCTTTTCAAATGAAAAATAAGACTTCCAACTTATCTTCTGTTTTTAAAATTGAAAGTTTTAATCATACTAACGTTTCTGTTCACTAGAGCTGTAGAATGCGTTCACGTTGCACGACGGAAACATCATACCCCTCGACCAACATTTCTTATCACCCTGCCCTGAGCTGTGGCCACCACCATTCACTCTGTTTCTATGAGTTTGATTATTCTGGATTCTACAATAAGTGACATCATGCAATATCCATCTGTGTCTGGCTTGATTCCCTCAGTATAAGGCCCCAAATTGCCTCTCTCCCCCCCTAGTTATCTCTGTCACATACACATATGTGAATGGTATGCCATATGTTGTATCGAAAACGTTACTATAGTTAATGATACTATATTGTATCCTTGAAATTTGCTAAGAGAACATTGGCTAGGATCACAAAGACAAACAGTTTAAACTATGCGAGATGACACACGCTAATTAGCTTGTGACAATTATTTCACAATACATAAACCACCAAAACATTAAGTTGTTTCCCTCAAATACACACCATTTTTATTTGTCATCTGTACCTCAATAAAGCTATAAAAATGAAAATTTTTGCGCCAGTGATTTAAAAATCTCAATTTCACCTCGGAAGTTGTTATTGCTTATGCTTTGGTACTTACATGAAACCAAATGAAAGGAATTTTGAGAAAGTCACAACAAAGTATGTTTTGGTATGTGCTCAATTTTATCAAAACTTATACCACAGACATATGCATATGACAATATGTTTACTAGATTGTGTTTTGGGTCAGTCATTGGTTCAGATTACAAGATTGTAAGATTTCTTCGTTTTATTCTAAGTGTGGCAGGATGCCATTAGAAATCCATAGTGCAGAAATTATCCAAAATTTGCCCACATTCAATGGACTAGAAGTCTGGGAACTTCAGATGGGTTCAGTTTATATCCACCTAGGAGATGCCACATTCATTCATTAGCCATTGTCAGCAAAGCCTGAACTATTTGCTGTCTGATCCTTCACTAAGAAAGTCTGTCCACCTCTATTTCCTTTTTGAGACGGGGCCTCACCATGTTGCCTAGGCTGTTATCAAATTTGTGGGCTCGACCAATTCTCCTGCCTCAGCTTCTACAGTAGCTGGGACTCCAGTTGTGGGCCTCCATGTCCAGCTGTCCACCTCTGACTTGGACAATAAGTTATTGGGAAAGAGTTAGGTAAGTATGTGAGAAAAACAGAACCGTGAATCCTGAAATCAATCTACATATTTATAAGAAACTCAACTATAGACATAGCAGGCATTTCAAAGCGGTGGGAGAAAAGTGGGCTTACCGTATCTGATAGTGTCATAATAATTTACTAATCCTGAAAAGCCTAAAAGTAGAATCCTATGTCACACCATTCTCAATGTATTTAAATCTAAGACTATACGACCAAAGAATCAGAATCAAAATAGAGAACATTGTTAGAATGTTGGAATGGGGAAGATCATTTTTCTCTGACATGCAAATTAAACACTTTTCTAGGATAAAAGGCACATAAATAAGGTTACCAAAATGGGTTACATTATATATAACAGATAAATGAATAAGATATAAGGAGTTTCTACAAATCATTTTTATGAAGTGGCAGTGGATATGAATGGGCTATTTGCGAAGGAAAAATAGTCGCTGCTCAAGCTTAGAAGTAATTGGGGAAATGCAAATTAAAACAATGAGATATCAACTTTTCATCCATCATACAGACACAATGATAAAAACCCAGATAATATTAATCATTGGCTAAGATACATAAAAAGGAGTCTTGAAACACAGCCAAGCATAAATGTGGTTTCTGAGGGCTCCAGTGCCCTTAGAATTCCTGGGCTAGGTATCCTTACTGGGGACAGTCGATAGCAGCATACGAAGAGGCTATGGTGTCTGTGGTAACAGAGCTTGTAATTAACAAACCACAACCAATTTCAATGTCCATCAAAAGAAACTGGATGAAATAAATTATGGCAAATCCACATCACACAATGTTTTGCTGTTATTTAGAGTTATTTATTTATTCATCTATCTATTTTATTTATTTGTATTGGGAATTGAATCCAGGGGTGCTTTACCACTGAGCTACATCCTCATCCTTTTTATATTTTATTTTGAGACAGGGTCTCACTAGGTTGCCAAGGAAGGCTGGCTGGCATTTGTGATCCTCCTGCCTCAGCCTCCTGAGTAGTTGAGACTACAGGCAAGCGTCACCACACTGGGATTTTGCTGCTGCTTAGGAGGATGAAGAAATCTCTGTAGGTTTACTTGGAAAGATCTCCAAGTACACTTTGCTAAGGGAAATAAAAACCACCTCTTAGAATGGAATTCACCATTGTGATAAAAGTAATGAACAACTGATTCAGCAATTCATTCTAGAAGGTTGTGATCTGGATATTTAGCAGTGATATGCATGTACTGTGGCTACTTTTATTCAACCCTTGAAAAATGTTTTTATTACTCTACAATGTAAGAGTTTTTAAAGAAATTACATATGAACATAGGTGCCTATAATGCACAGGGACCATGACTGATATTGTGCACACCAAATTCTTAAGAGTTAATCTCTGGGATTTGAAATGGAATCTAACTGGGTTGTCTAGGATTTTCATATTTTGCTTTCTTTTCACTTTTATAATTTGGTATTAGTAATGAACATATAATTAGAAAAATCAAGGAAAGACTATTAGACTCATGTATAACTTAAACATATTTTGTGGCTAATTTTTTGGTGTGCTTTTCCTTTAAAAATATAAAAATCTTTTTTTGTTTTTATACTAGGAATTGAACTCAGGGTTTCTAACCCACTGAGCTATGTTCCCAGCCCTTTTTATTTTTATTTAGAGACAGGGTCTTTCTAAGTTGCTGAGGCTGGCTTTGAACTCGCAATCCTCCAGCTTCAGTCTCTCAAGCTGCTGGGATTACAGGCCTGTGTCACTGTGCCTGGCTAGAAATCACTTTTTAAGTCCTAGAACATATTTTAGACTTTTAAATACCACATACCTCTAATTCTAAGATATTCGCTTTAAGATGTCATCAATTTAATAACAGACTTTGAGAAAAGAAAACCAGAATATACAATTCCATTGAATGTATAAAAAGTAAGATGCATCTCAACCTCGCAAATGTTCCCAGATCATGTGACAATGATCACAAGCACAGGTTGCAGGATATGGAAGCGTAGGTGAGTAAGCTGGCAGGCTCAATTCTCCCCCTCTGAAGAATAAGTATGCTCTGGAAGCTTGCCCAAGATTAGGTTGATGTGCTTCTGGCAAGAATATGTACAGGGGAGAAGACCCTGAAGGGTCAAGTGACCGTCCACCTCAAATGTCTACCTGAGAACAGCATGTTCCCCGTGTGACGCAAGAGCTCACCTTATTTGGAAATGGAAATTTGCTTGGCTCCACTTTGCCGGGTGCTTGAACAGCAGAAAGCGGTGGAAGCCAGGTCATCTCCTGAAGGGGATAAAGACAAAGAACACTGAGGCCGGGGGCCTTCCAAGTCGGAAGCATGTACCGCGGCTCTACACGCCAGCCTCAGAAGGCAGGAGAACCACAGGAGGGAGGAAGGGTGGGGGGTGATTTTTTATTTACTTTTTGGGGTCAGGGATTGAACTCAGGGGCCCTTGACCACTGAGCCACATCCCCAGCCCTATTTTGCATCTTATTGAGACAGGGTCTCACTGAGCTGCTTAGCGCCTCGCTGTTGCTGAGGCTGGCTTTGAGCTCGAGATCCTCCTGCCTCAGCCTCCTGAGCCGCTGGGATTACAGGCGTGTGTCACTGGTGAGGGGGTTTATTTTTTTTTTTAAAAAGGACGTGAAACCTTCCTTTAGGTGTCACTTCCCTAATTTGACCAATTCTTGGTTCCATGGCTCTCCTCAGGCTCCCTGTACACCTAAAAAAGAAAAGCCCGTCCTATTTTCAGTTGGCATAAGCCCGGGAGTAAAGCCACAACCCAGCAGAACAGGTCCGTGGAAGACGCCGTGCAAGGGGCTTGGGCCAGATTCCACAAAATTCACAGACAGTGTCTGAAGGAATGTACACGTGAACCTTAATTTAAGGGGTCTTTAGTAGAGGAGTTATTTATATTATTAGAGATAAAGTGCCCAATAAGTGCCACATGTTACTTTGGTATTCATAACAAAGTCATCCATGGAGAATGAAAAAGGAAATCACACGTATGCAGTGGAGAATGGTGTTAAGGTCTGTCAGCCAGCGCTGACTGTGCAGTTTGAGTCCTGTGTGCAGTATCTGCAATGTGCTTTTAGTCACCACTGTCCCTAAGCTGTGAGACAGAGAGAGAGAGGGGGGTTGTTTCATTCACTTCTAGTATTCTCCGTCATCTCCTGGAAGAGAGCTGCCATCAGTAACTGATTACAGGACCCAATGGACTCGTGGAGACCAGGAAGTCCACGTGGCGCTTACACACAGGTCCTGAGCGAAGCAGTCAGAGAAGCTGCAGCTGATTCATTTTAAGAAGGGCAGAACATTCTGTCTCCTGAGGAGACATGATGTTCACCCCCGCCTTTGGTCGGTGGTTGGGGTGTGCAAAGGGGATTCAATTTGGGCATGAAAGACCTGTCCTGTGCCTTCTTCTGGGTAACTCTTCCCCAGAAGCTCAGATGGGGCGGAACCACACAAGAAGCAGAGGGAAGGCAAGCGTGCTCCAAGCCGCCCTGGAAGGATCTGCAGACCCTAGGCCAGCTCTTCCCCATCATGACGCCCACAGCCAGCAGGGGGCTACACACAGACGCTTTCCAGGTGTCCCTTCTCTGGTAGGTGGTCACCACTGTTTCCCCTAGGACTTCAAAGGAGGATCCAGTGACCCCTTTTGTCTCCCTCTCCTCCCACCTCTTGCTCTCCAAGCTCTGCCGGTGCCTCATGTCCTTTGGGTGGGGATTAGCAGGGTGGCCATGTTTGTATCCAGAGTGGACTCAGACTGTGTCCATGGAATCAACACACCCGCCACCCTCAGGCAGTGGCCTGTCTTGTGGAGGGCAAGGTCAGATCTCACCTGGACTGTGGCGAAGAAGCTAGAAAGACACAAACGGGCTTTCTCACGTCCCTAGCCTGTCCTGCAACTGGGCTGTCTCCTGGAGCCATCTCTCTTCTTTCTTCTACGAGGTCTCCCTCCGATTCCTCTCTTTCGCTGAAATTGCTGCTTAGGATATCTATGCGTGTTTGCTGCCTGTGGCCTTGAATCTTCTGTAGAGGAAGTCAGTCATCAATGACAAGTACTTTTGAGCTGATTTTTCTTTTCCTCCCTGTGGACTGTCTGATGTGTCCCCAAGGCCACTCCCTCACCGCCAGCCACTCCGTAGCTTCCTTTGCCATCATTCTTTGGCTGACACAATTTAGACAGTGTGGTCCTCAGGGGCCAGAATTGATAAACACAAAGTAATTACTCACGATTAAACACTAGACTCCCAGATCCAACCCGAGTGTGTCCCTGTTAACTGTGCACGAATTGTTTTATGATTCCATCTGTATATCAACATGCCTCATATATATTCATTTTATGTTTCACTGTTGTAAGAAAAACCACAAAAAGATGGACTGCTAGTTCTGTGTGTCCTCCAGCTCCTCAGGAATAAGTGAAATAGTTCACAAATACATAAATTGTAGTATTTTCAAAAAGACACTTCCTAGGCCTTCTTACAATTTCTTACAGCTGGCACTTTCAAGTTAAAATTTGTTTAATATACACTTTAGGTAAGAGGGTCCTTTTGCCTTCCTGGTATATGTACTGCTTTTCACCATTACTTTTTGTTTTTGTTTTTGGGGGATCTTGTTGGGATCTCCAGAATCCTATCCCTGGCCTAGGTCTCTGGTAACAAAAGAAACTTTTCTACTTGCTGTTTTGACATCTGCATAGATTCATTCTTTCTTTCTATCTTTCTTTTTTTTTCACTTAACATGTAAAAATGTTTTGCTGCAAATTAGGCACATAATTGGTCTATGACATTGTGTGTGTATAAAATTTAGTAATATTAGAAATGGATACCTGTGGACTCATGGCCCACCTTCATAATATTAAGTCCTTGGCATCCATTATCAAAGGAACCAGCTCTGAGAGAGGTCCTCCTGATTGTCAAGTCCTTGAGGTCCCCCTGAATGCTCTGGAAGCTTCCATCTCAGCTCCCGTGAAGTAGGTCTCCTTGTATCACCTCCTCTAGGCTTTCTTTGGCACTCGTATTTTTCTGTGCTGTCTTCTCCCTCATTGTTTGGAAGTCTGTGTTCAACCTTTTCCCACTACTTTTCCTTTTCCTGGTGATCTTGTATGCTGCTGTGGCTTTAGAACTCACTTAGCATGTGCCACCAATGCCCAGTGCATACCCAGCTCAACGGCCCACTCAGGTGTCTGCTGAACTCTCAGCCGGGTGTTCCTCAGTCAGTTCAAACTCTCCAGCTTTAAAACACATCACTATTTCCCCACAGTTTTCCTCTTCTTGTATTGTACTGTTGTGGTTAATGGCACCAATATCTATTAACTCTTCTACTCAGAATCCTTGCAGTCTCCCTAGACTCCTTCCCCCAATAGTAACGGTTCATAATGGTTAAGTACTTACAAGATAAAATGCTTAACACGAATTATTTAACAACTCTAAAAGGTAGGACTTACTTCCTCACGTACTAGGTGAAGACACCACGTCCCCAGGGGTTAAGTTACTTGCTAAAGCTCACCCAGGAGCTGAACTGCCTTTAAGTGTATAGGAGACCTTCCTGGCTCTAGCCAAGGCCTGGTTCTTGCCTGACCGCGCTCCTAAGCCCAGGTTCCCTGAAGGCTGTGCTGGGTTATTTTTTTGCCAAGTCCCAGTTCTATTCCTCCTTTTCAATGAAGCCTTCAATGGCCAAACCAAGGTTTGTGCCACCTTTTCCCCATACAGATCTTTATCAGGCTACTTGTCCCCTAACCTGTGAGGAGGTAGGGACTGTGAAATTTGTTTGGCTGCCCCAGCTCCTAATACAGAGCCAGGGACGGTGTGTGCTGAGGATATTTTTGAATGAATGACAACATGAAGAGCATCTCTCCACTGTCCTTTAACTGAACTACCATTCTCACCGCATTGCCATGATTCTTAACCTGATCGGGCTTCCTGGTGAGTTCTCTCTTCAGTCGGCGGTCCAACCTTCACACCACCACCACCAGTTTCCTAGCAGCAGGTCTAACCTAAAAACTTCACGGCTCCCAAGTCTTCAAATACCATCATCACACACGCGACACTCAGGAGGAGGAGATAAGGAAGATGGTGGAGACGCCTACCGCTGTGCTTTATGGTTTTCAGGATTCTTCAAGCAAACTGTTTCATTTGTGCCCAGGCGTTAAAGTAATAATTCATATCTCCATATGAGAGGTGAGGAAGTTAAAACTCAAAAAGGTCAACTTATTTTCCAAGGTCACACCATTTATAAATGCCATAGCAGAAGTGTGGCCATGTATCTCCTTCCTCCTAGTTCAGTGACTTGTTCTTTGACTCTATTGCATTTGCTCTGGAAGATCCCACACTCGTGGAAGTCCTGGTTTTCAGCCTCATGCCACTCCACCGCTCATAAATACTCAACTCGAGAAAAGCCACCTTCCCTGATTTTGCTCCAGCTCTCCTTTGTGGGCGAGTGTCCTCCCGCCATATGCTTCTGGACTTCTTCCCACCTGTTAAGGACCATCTCAAACATCACTTATGCCCTGAGGACTTTGCTAATTCCCTTTCCATTCCAATATGATATAACAGTTCCTTCTGAATGATCCTCCAGAGCAATGATTTCTTCCCAGGTGAGAACTCCTACATTCCATTTTGTGCTACAATTTCATAAGTACACACTTCATCTACACCCAGTCGTTCTCCCTCTTTTGATGACCTTCCGTTCACAATGAGTAAAACTCACACTAAGGAGACCTAGTAATCCCTTTCAAGAGCATTCAGCTTTACTAAACATAATTCCCAAACAGGAATCCTAATAATCTCTTTCAAGAGCATTCAGAAATACTAAACATAATCCCCTAAAGAGAGACTATAAATCCCTTCAAGAGGGATAGTGTTTACTTATCATTGTGTTGACTGGACCATCTTATGGAGTAAGTGCTCCATGTAAACTTGTTGAATTGACCTAAACATCCACATTTTAAAGCAAACTTGTTTGTTCATATTAGTTTAATTGTAGCAAAGTATTTCTTCATGATTTTTCCATTTAATGACTCTTACTAAATACATAAATGAGTAGTAAAGGCCATAAATCTGCTTAAAACATTTAGGTCTATAAGAATTAAAAAAAAGAATTATTTTTATGAACTATTTTAGTGTATTTGTAATGTAATGCAAATTTGAAATATGTTACATAATATACTTGCAAAATAAAATTTATAATATGCAGTAGCTTTATAGGATTGGTTATCCATTAGGGTTGCATGGAAAAATTAATAGCAAATGGACATGTACATTTCCTCTTCTGTCACTACCTCATGGAGCTAAGGTATGTTATGTGATTGGTCATTGCAGTGATTTCGAGCTTTGGACTTTAAAATCAATCAGATCTTAGCTTATGGTATCTTACAATCAGAGGAAGTGTGGACATTAGACACCTGTGGTTCTGTTGTGAAAACAAAGAGAGATAATACATGTAAAGAAGACAGCATAGTTTTTAAGCATGCATGAAAGGCAGCAGCAATTCATATAAAGTTGAGTTGCAGAATTTTTGTCTCCAAAGATCTAGTTTCTTACTGAGATTTAGTTGTTGGGAGTCTGAGATGAGAGAATAGGTTGGACAGTGTGGTTTCTCATTTTCTTAAACAACACAATAAGGTACTGTGCAAATATAATCTGTAATTTAGCCAGTAATTACTAATACAAACTATATGTTACTAGAGCAGAAAATTATTTAAAGAGTTATGATTCCTAGGCATGATTTGTATTTTATATTGGAGAAAAGGTCCTTAAGTTTTTTTCATGGGAACACATCTCTGACAAAGTAATAACGGTCACTGGGATAATAAGGGCTGATAAAATATATTTCATTTGTACCTTATTTTTGGTGATGATTTAAAATTAAGCCAAAGTAGACTTTATCATCCCTATTTAATTTCCCTTAGGGGCTGGGGAGATAGCTCAGTCGGTAGAGTGCTTGCCTTGTAAGCACAAGGCCCTGGGTTCGATCCCCAGCACCCAAAAAAAAAAAAAAAAAAAAAAAAAAATTTCCCTTAGCTTGACTCAAATTATTTTCTTCACAGAGAAAGAATGCCATTTCATGCAAGCATAATGACCCCAGTCCACTGTGTCCACAGTCTCTGTCCCTGGTCACGCCCCTGGCCTCACTGTTTCCACCCTCCCTTCGTCACTGTTTTGCTTCTGTTTACAGTCATCCCCCCTAATCCACAGCGGGTACATCCCCACACCCCAAGGTGGGTGCCTGAAACCCACCATGAATGACTTGGAACCATATATACACTCTGTTTTTCCCCATACATACATACCCATGATAAACTTTCACCTTTTCACTTAAAGGAAGCATTTTACAGCTTTTCTTTGGCTTATCCAAGTTGCCAACATTACGACTGGAAATTTTAAAGTAAAATCAGGGTTATCTGAACAAGCATTGGGATACCTTGATAATCAATATTATACCTGATAGGGCTGCCAAGGGACTTAATGGGAAAGTAGTGTATACAGCATGGATACATTGGACAAAGGGGTGATCCGGGTCCTGGTAGGATGGAGTAAGATTTTATTATGCTACTCAGAATGGCATGCAATATATAACTGGTGTATTTCTGAACTTTTCTATTTAGTGGTTTCAGACTGTGAACGATGGAAAGGAAACCACAGAAATGGCAGGACAACCAAACCATCAGTGGGGCATCCTTAAAACTTCCTGGACCACATATAAGAAAGGAAGAGAGAGATAATGTCTACAGCCACTTACTCAGAAGTCTAGCCTTGCAACTTGTAAACTCCTCTGCCATTTCTTTTTTTTTTTTTTTAATTTTTTTAGTTGTTGATGGACCTTTATTTTGCTTATTTTTACATGGTGCTGAGGATGGAACCCAGTGCCTCACACGTGCTAGGCAAGCGCTCTACCACTGAGCCCCAGCCCCAGTCCTCCCCTGCCATTTCTTGGATCCATCTACCTTTCTTCCTTTTTGATCTTGTCCCTCAAGAATAAGGTCACACTTCATTTTCCCAGCATGGAGGCCCTCAGGTTTGAGTCTAGGTTCCCAAATCTTTTAGCTACTCCAAATAGTGGGACTAAGAATCCACCTATCTGTCTTAACTCAGTCTTACCAGTTCCAACTCCCAAGACACCCATCTAGTCACTCAAGGGACACAATGCAGATTATTCTTTGGATAGACTCAATGTCAAGTCTCTTTATAGTAAATGTGCTCACTTTTATTCCAAAATGAAGGAATGAATGGTTAAATGATAAGGTAACAGACTCTGCATTTCGTTGACGGTCTCTCTGTCCTCTGTATACCAATTTTCAGGAGGTCATGGGGCACGTAGGCCGGTTTCCACTTTCCTGTCTGCTCTATGGCAAGAGGCCCATCTTCCCAGGGATCCGAGCTCTGCTGCCCAGCGGACCCTCATGTGCTCATCGCACAGCCCCTCCCCCTCCCGGAGCTGCCCAGCTGTTCTGGGGTCACGGCATCAGCCGGTTTTCGGGTGCCTGGTAGAGACAGGGCATTCCAGCACTGAGCAGCGCGGTCTTTGTGATTAAAGGAGGCAAGGAACAGAAATCGAGGTTTAGACTGAAGTCTAATCTTAAAGAGTTCAAAACGCGCAGCTGTGAAGACCTACAAAGAATGCTCAGCTCGCAAAGAGATCAAACCAGAAAAAAATTTAAACGCTTTCCAGTGTCTTCTAGTTTCAATTATCCTGGTCCAATTGTTCAAGATGCTCTGTCCCATGGTGCCATCAAGGAATGTGTCAGAGTTTCTGCCTGTTGCTTTTCAGTACCCTCTTCTCCCTAGCCAGATCAGTGGACTTCCTGTCCTCCCCTGGCATTTCCTGTCACGTTGCTGAGCTCACCACCTTGTTCCTTCTCACCCTGGCCTCTCTGTGAAAGTCACCGCTGCTCTCCTCATCAGGAGTTCTTTCCTGTGTCTGCACTTCGATCTGATCAGTGCTACTCACAACTGCACGTTACTGCTGTCCTGCGCTTTCTTTTCATGTGCTACTGCTATCAGATTATAATTTAAAAAATCCCTACTAGAGTATAACCACTTCAAGGGAAGGGAGCATGTCTTACAATTCTCTGACAATTTTCCAAAGGCCTGGCATAATAAAGAATTGGAATTCCTTGAACCACTCCAGAATCCTCTTTCCACCTGTAAAACAGAGCAATACCTCATACTTGTCCTACCGAGCACACACAACTGTTGGCAGGACGGGGAGACTAAACGCTTGCTCTCAGCCGGTCTCAAGACGCTCCGCCACCTCGGGTCTGCTGGACAGGCACGTCATCCCCACTGCTGGCAAATGACCACAGTGAGCTCCAGGATTCTTTGTGCTCAGAAATGGATTCTTTCCTAATGAAGACACGGGATTAATTCTGCCACTTGGGAATACAAATGTTACGGGCTGCAGCTGGTCTTTATGTGTGGCGGGAGCGGCTACAGATCAGAGAGGGATTTTGCTTCCAGTTTCCATGTCCGAACAATCGTCCAGCTTTTCAGTTCTTTCACACCTATTATTTGCGTCCTGACGCTCTTATCAGATAAGGGCCGCCACTGACAGGAGGTGGTGATTTTTATTACCCTACAAATCCTGCAAGTGCCAGCAGCTCATAGGAGCACTGGCTCTGGGAAGGGGCCAACGCTGGCTCAGGCCTGGACCTGGGGCCTGAGCACCAGCTCTGGATGGGGCAGAGTGGGAGAGGCCCTCCCTGAACAGGGGACTGCAGGCCGTCCTGACTGCCAGTCGGCACTGGCCATCGTCCGCAGGCTCCAGGGTCAGAACTGAAGGCTGCGCAGACAGCTCGGAACAAGGAAGGTGCTGCTGCTGAGCTGGCTTCTCCACAGAGATTCACCCCCACATCCTGGTGCCACACTCCATACGAGGAGAACCTAGAGGCTGAAAAATAACAAACACGGAGCAAGGCCAGGACTTTGGAACTGATCGCTGTCCCTGCCCTCAGTAAGGCTGACCACCAAGGGACAATCGGGTGGAGATCCAGGGACTCTGCCTGAGAAGCAGCGTTCCATTCATGCAACCCATGGGTGCAGATAAGGGCCATTATTATTTTGAAAGAAACAGTGCTCACTAAAAAGCTTTTAGAAAAGCAGTGCCAGCTGGGGGTGGGGGAACCTTTTTAAAAGTCTGTTTTTTATCCTGTAGCTCAGTCTGCTATGATGCCAGAAACCAAGGTTGCGAGTGGTTAGACGCAACACCAATAAGCAGATTACCAGCAGAATTCTGTGAAAACGTGGCTAGCAGAAGTCACAGGGAGATCCTGTGTCTTGGAAATGAAATTTCAAAAATATGCCCAATTTGGGATACGATGAGTCTGGGAGGGGAATTCCCAGGGCTGCAGAGCTGTCCTCTGGCACCCAGAGCGGACTGGTTCCGGGACTCCCAACATCCGTGGATGTTCGAGGGGCTTATGTCAGTGGTGTGTATTAGAAGCGGCACCTCCTCCTGTATCTCTGCACCACCTATAAGATCGAATACAGTGTAACTGCTACACAAAGAGTCGGCGAGCCGGATTGGTTAGGGGACATCAAGAAAAATATCTGTGTGTGTTCAGAACAGACATGACCTTTTTCTGAGGAGTTTTGATCTGTGGGGGTGAATCTATGGATGCAGAGCCCATGGGCATGGAGGACCAACTGTCTGTGAACCTACTGGCCTCATCCATATCCCCCAGGTGGACTCATGGAGGTCACTGCATGGACGGGACTCTGGAACTTACTGTGCTGCTCTGCCACCTAGGAGGTCAACCATCAAGGGACAAAATGGGGCAAGGATGAACGTGATCCGTCTGAGAAGCAGCAGGTTCCCCAGAATGGCAACTACAAGACACAAAGGCCTTCCGACTGTGCACACTGAGGGGACCCGGGAGCGGCCCTCCACTCTTGCTCCCTGGCTTCTAAGGTTTCTATTGGCTGAAAACCACAGGCCATGCGGCGTCTGGCCTTTATGCGATCACATTGTAAAACGTGGTGTTTACCGACAGGGCATCAAGCCTGTGCCGCTGGAGACCCCTCTCCCCTCCTCGGCATGAGCTGGACTCTCACGGAGAAGGCAAGAGCACCCGGGGAAGCCAAGCACAGCCCTCGCCTTTACACATTTATTTGCGAGATCCTGCGGTTCGGACCTTGTAGGCGTGTCTGAGCTGCACTTCTGTCGATTCCCACCTATCTTTTGGGTGTGTGTATGGGGAGGATGGGAGTGACCCATCTCCCTCTCTTGTCCCCCTGTGTTAAGTGTGTACCCATTCAATGTGCTTGGAAACTTCTGGAATAAAACCCATACATGTCTAAAGTTTAACTTCTAGATTCTCCTGGCTTTCCATGTTCATTTTATTCCTGTGTTTAAGACATACTATAATACCCGTTTTTCAATTTGGAGATTGTTCTTGGAACTAGCATTGGGTCAAAATGTTCAAGCGGAACCATTTATACTGGGTTCCTGGCATCTGAAGAAGACAGGTTTGCTGCAGCGTCTATAGCTGTGGAAGCAGAAAGACTCTGGTCGAATCCAGGTGACTAGGATGCCACCAGCTGCAACACACACCCCTGGTTTCTGAGCTCTTACGAGTCTTGTGTTCCTCATGAGAAGCAGGAATCAGTCCAATTTGAACTTTAAAAATATCATTTTTAATGAAAAGAACAAAGCATTTGCAAAGCATTCAGAGGATTGCCCACATTTCTGAATCTGGGGCTGACGAGGCCCCGTGTCGTTTCTTAAGCTAAATTACATTAACTCTGGGTTTGTAAGAAGTGAGCCAACTTTCTGACCAACTCAAGAGGAAGGTCATGTTATTAATTGTGCCACTGTCACCTTATTCCTGATGCACAGAATACCTTTTAGTTGTAACATAAACACCCAGAAATTAGCTTTCCTAATAGGCATACAGATTATAATTAGTCTTTGAACCAGCCAGGGTTTGCCATTATCAAATTGCTATTTCACATGCATCTAAAGGAAAAGACAGGAAGTCTGGCCAGGCTAGAGGGGAAGAGGGTGATAATTACATTCTTGGCCATGATTTCCACGTGACCATCTGGAACCCTTCTGCAGACAATCTGGAAACATGCCTCTGACAAAAATCAGAGGAACAGGACTGTGGAACAGAACGGGCCTCATTTGACACTGACTGGCTTTGCCACAAGCCAGCAGAAAGACCTGGGGCAAGATGATTTTTCCAATGATCAGGGTCCTTAGCTGTGAAGTGCTATTAACAGTCATATTTTATAGAATTCCTTAAATAGTGAGAAGTATATAAAAGTATCTAGCATGCCCAGCACACAGTAAGTGCTCAATAAATAGTAGTTATTGCTCTAATACTACTTTTATAATTACTATTGACAGTTTTGGCTTGAACTTCATGAGCAGAGGAAATAGAGAAGACATTTACGAGTTTGTTTTTTAATCTATTTTACTCAGTTAATTATTTAATATTTAACTGGTTAATTATTCATAGTCAAATAGCAGGCATAATAAAAGTGTGCTTATTAAACAATAATTCTCTTCCCCAAGTTCCCTTGCCACTAAAGCCCATGTATGTGCACAGCTGGGAGAGCGCTGTCTCAGTGCCTGGTGTTTTTCTTAAAAGGGACAGTTATGAGTCATCAGGCTACATGCTCCTTCTAAAAGCTGGTGTGGGGTTCTGAAGAGCTGAGAAGCATGGTCTCCATGCCTCTGGACTGCACTGGGCCACAGCTGGCTCAGGATGGCCAGAGTGCTGGCCTAAGGAGAGCAGAGGGGCATCCTGTGGCTACCACATTGTGCTAGCAGGGACCCAGGCAGGAAGCAAACCTAAGGCACCGGGGCCAGGATGAAAGGCCCTGGGCTGGTGCAACTTCTTCCCCCAGAGGCAGGCGAGGCCAGTCCTGCAGAAGGCACACACCCTCCCCGCTGCACGCTTCCTGGCTAAGCTCTCTTGCACACACAGGCTTCTGTCTTTAGAAGACCCCCTTGTCCGCAGGGGGATACAGTTGAGACCCTAGGGATGCCTGAGACAGAGGATGCTACTCCCGCCTAGATGTTCCATGCTTATCCCTACACACTATCCACAGATTTAATGCCTTTTCTGTCTTAGCGAAGCACTTGGCGCACACAGTGGCCACGGGCCATGACTCCTGTAGTCTGAAGTGTAATGAAAAAACTAGCGTGGATTTTTTTCATTCTTCACATTTTCATAAGGAAGACTTATTCTTGCTGTCGATCTTAGCAACCTCAGAAAATGATTTTTTTTTCTGATTAAATTGAGAACTTTCACCTTTTTTGCTTACAGGAAGCACTTATGGCTCCTCTTTGGTGTAATCCAATCTTCGAGAGGGGATTGATAATTCACCGCGGAGCTATCATCATGAAATTACCTGCACACAAGCACGGTGATATCACAACAGTAGATACGATGACCGAGATGGCTACTACGAGGCTAATGGGCAGGCAGTGGATACAGCATGGATATGCTAGACTAAGTGATGGTTTGTGTGGGTGGCACAGAGCCCACCGGAGGCTTCATGGTGTTACTCAGGACAGTGCACAATTCACAACTTCTGCATGGCTTATTCTTGGAGTTTTCCATGTAATATTTTTGGACCTCAGTTTACTGTGGGTAACTGAAATTGTGGAAAGCAAAACCATGGGTGGGGCGGTTACTGCCTTAACTGTACATAACAATGTCTTCTCAGTTTGAGAAGCGATTTATGAATCACTGAGCAGCATGACTCCGTCCTGCAGGAATGAATGGGAAGGGCAGGATGAGTTCACAGGGGACAGGAGATGTCCCCAGAGGCTCTCCAGATACTGTCAGTCCAGAGGCTGGAGGGCTGCTTGGCCTTGAGGACGCCACCCTCCTCTCTCTCTCTCTCTGTCTCTTTCTCTCTCTCTTATTTAACATGAAGTCAAACTGTCCTTAAAAAAGAGAAGTGAAAGATGAAAAAAAAATTCCCTCTGAAAGATTAAAGAGAAGGGAGGGGCAAAGGATAAACAGGGTGACAACTACTTTTATGAGAAGAAAATTGAGTTAATTGGAAGAAGACTGAATTAGGAAAGCCTGATTAAAGACACAGAGGTGAAAGAAGACACCAAACTGACCCCGTCTCACGGAAGGTGAGCGCCCGATCTCAGGGTCTAAGTGTGTCTGAATGGGGAGGAGGAGGAGCAGGACTTCAGGAACTCAGAAGCAGAGACCCTCTTGCAGGAGGTGGTAAGACTAAGACAGGCTCAAAATGCCAGAGGGCAAACGCAGGCAGGGGCTCTAGCTCCTTGATCCTCTCTGACGCCCGTTGCTCCCCCTCTTGAGAGGAGGCCAAGAATCAGGTGCAAACGTTTGAGCAGAGGCCGGGCTGCGGATCCCACTTGCGAACCCGGGTGCGTGTCCAGCTGAACGCTTACTGAGCACTCAGTAGGGCGGCGGCCACTGCACACGTGGACATGGCTCCTGCTCTGCAGAAGCAGCCAGACCACTGGGGGAGACAAGCAGTCAACATCCAGCAGATGAATGTCAGCGCGTCGGGACTGCGATCCTCCTGGCTGCTGCACTGGTGGGACAGGGCTCAGAAGCGTCTTGGCAAGAAAGACGAACACGACAGGGGATTGGGTGTGTCCAAGAGGGGCGGGCGATGGAGAAGGCGTTGGTCGACAGCCACCGGGAAGACGGCTTTTATACACTTTAGAGCAATTTCTGCCAATGCACCTTACACAGGGGCTCGGTACTGCTGCTGAGCACCATTTCACGTTGGGGACACTGCAGTGACTGTGGTCCCCACTCTCAAGGAGGTGACGTCAGGTAAACAAATGTGTAAGCAGCCAGGGTCACGCGACACAGTGCACTTAGCAGCGTGAGATGGCATCCAGCACAACTGAGCATCAGCACCCTGGCCATCTTTTCAAGCACCAAGCTGCTTATTTTAGAAGCACCCAGGATCCAGAGCAGAGGGGCAGACCTGGGAATCCCAGGCAGGAGGCACCTGTGTCCTCTGCTCCGCCAAAGCCACCTGGGGGCTGTGTTAACCCCTGCCCTCTATTTTTTCTCTGCTTCTGACTCAACTGTTTTGTGTCCTTTTTTTTTTGTTATCTATTCCTGACTCAATGAGGCCCTTAATTTCATACGGGCTACCTGGTGGGCTGGGAGTACATGATTTCATTTTAATTTTTAATTTAATTGAAAAAGCATCTTCACGATATTTTTCTGCTTGCATAAATAATTTATGCTACTTAAACACTGACAAAAAAAAAAAAAAAAAAAAGAATACCAAGTTCAGGGGAGGGAAAGTCCCCTAAATCCTGACAACTACAGATAATGCCCACAGGGAACATGGGGCGCTGGGCACCGACCCCATGTCCACACACAGGTCTGAGTGCAGGGGTGACTTACGTATTTCACGAGGTCACACTGCTTGGTGACGCATCGTTTCACTGACCATCTTTCCCAGCACCACATGTAGGCGATCTCCTTTTAAAGGCCGCCCAGGCCTCTCACTGCCTGGAGAAGCTGCGGTTTATTTAATCAAGAGATGCACGGTGGCAATATCAACATCTTGGTCACTACAAATCATGTTTTTGACAAAAATTTCTCTCTTAACAGCTCTGTTTCTTCTCCATGATTAATCCCTTGAATACATGTCCAGATCAAATGGCATAAATATTTAAAATTTTAGTATATTGTCAAATTTCCCCCCAGTCTCTCAATTTACATCTTCCCCAACAGTATATGAGTCTGTTTCTAGTCACCTTTACTCATATTCTTCTTAAAAATCATTTTTATAACATTATTCATCTTACAGAAAACATCGATGGTTTTAATTACATGCCTAATTATTAGAATAGCATATTAGACATTCACCTCTCATTCATGAAATAGTTATTCATCTATTTTACCCATTTTGATATCAGAATACATACGTTTCATGTTGTTTAAAGGGTACTTCGAGTATTTAGAAAATTAATGGTCTGTCTTACTGGCTGAGTTGCTTTCTTTTTGCGGGGGCAGTGAGTACTGGGGATTGAACTCAGGGGCACTAGCCCTGAGCCACAAGCCCAGCCCTATTTTGTATTTATTTAGAGACAGGGTCTCGCTGAGGTGCTGAGCCCCTCGCTTTTGCTGAAGCTGGCTTTGAACGCGCCATCCTCCTGCCTCAGCCTCCCGAGGCGCTGGGGTGACAGGCGGGCTTCATCAGTTTCCCTATCATGCATAATATGGAAGGAATCCTGGCAGTCAAAGTGGACAAGAAAACAAGGGACGAAAAAGAACTCTTGAGAATGAAAGGCAAGCGATACAATTTTACCACTGAAAAATATCCCACACAGCCACCAAAGTGTGGCCGGCAAATTTTATTGCCTTGTGGCAAACTTTTCCGAAGGTTGAACCAATGACACCTGATTTCTGAAAATATCTGTTGTCCTGAAGTCCTCAGGTCAGGACAGGAGCATTCCAGATGAACAATTAGATGTGGGTGTGTGATTGACTCCCGGCAACTCAGCACGGGGTCAGCCCCAAAGGAGAGGAACTGAGGCCAAAGATGAGCAGCTCAGGCTGATTACCAGTGGGGGGCAAAGAGTCACAGACAGAGACCAGAGCCACAGACAGAGCCACGCACACGAGCACTGAGACACCCTGGTCCTCAGGATCTCACTGAGGGGATGGAATGTCCTCAGGCTGCACCAGGGTGGTGGCCGCAGAATCTCATACAATACTAATTTACTATGTAGCGCTGAATTACACACTTGAAATGAGTTTTTGGATACATAAGGCATGGTGGCGCAGGCCTGTAACCTCAGTGGCTCCGGAGGCTGAGGCAGGAGGATCACGAGTTCAAAGCCAGCCTCAGCCACAGCGAGGTGCCAAGCAACTCAGCAAGACCCTGTCCCTAAACAAAACACAAAATAGGGCTGGGGATGTGGCTCCGTGGTCGAGGGCCCCTGAGTTCAATCCCCAGTACCAAAAAAAAAGCTGCACAGAAACAGAGTGACAGGTGGTGAATTCCCCCTGCGACCACAGGAGAGGTGGCCCTGAGAAGAGAATGTGCTCTGTGGGTGACAAGCAGGAAGAGCAGTGTGGCAGGTTCTGGGGAAGGGCTGGACCCGCAGAGTCACGTGGCCCTGTGCCGTGGGAGCGAGGAGCCTGCCTGGGGTGGATAGGGTGCCCTGGCCCGGACGGGTGATAGGTGGAATGGGTAGTGAGCACCCAGGTTTCCGTGACCAGCAAGGCAGGGGGACCTCGCAGCCCTGGTGCCATGGTTCAGGGCAGCTCTGGAAAGGAAGGGGGCTGGCACGGGGAGGAGCGCCAGAGAACTCCAGAGGATCCAGCTTAACCACTGTAAATGTCTCCTTGACCATCTCACCAGGTATTTCTAGGCTCCTGGGGACAAAGAGAGAACAATACGATGAAAGAAGTAGCAACAGGACTGGCTTTGGGATGAGGACGTGTCGATCCTGGTCTCAGGGACCCACGGACTCTGGGGTAAAGGCTATGCAGGGAGGCGATGTCTTCCTAATTCCTCAAATGGGGCCGTTCCCCCCGGGGGAGCCAAGTTAGCAGCCCAGGGCCTCGGGCATGGGAGGTGCACCTGGAACGTGGAACGTGGAACGCAGGCTACTGTCTCCTTCCACTGGTTAAAGAGCGGTGAGAACACCTCACTGGAGTTTTGAGAGAAGTAAGGAAGATGCTGTATTTGAAAGTATTTCATAAATTTGCTACTGAATGTAGAACAAGAGCTTCAGCAGAATTTCTTAAGTGCAAACCCCAGCTAGATGCAGCTTTCCTGCATTATCAGTTCTTTAGCATCTCCTGCTCAATTCTGGTCCCCTCACCCCTCCCCCTCCCCTCTGAGAATGAGAAATAGGATGAAAAAGCAAAGAAGAACTTCTATTCCCACCTCGCCTTATTGCGTGTTAGCATCCGCATATCAGAGAGAACATTTTGCCTTTAGTTCTTTGGGATTGGCTTATTTCAATTAGCATGATAGTCTCTAGTTCCATCCATTTACCAGCAAAGGTCATACTTTCATTCTTCTTTATGGCTGAGTAATATTCCATTGTGTATATGTACCACATTTTCTTTATCCATGAAGGGAGGGGGGATGGGAATGAACCGGACATCACTTTCCTATGTTCACATATGAACACACAACCAGTGAAACTCCCTATCACGTACAACCACAGAATGGGATCCTAATTTGAATGAGACGTACTCCATGTATGTATAACACGTCAAAGTACACTCTACTGTCATTTATATCTAAAAGGAACAAATAAAAAAGATGCAAAGAAAAAAAAAAGTCAAAGGCAAGAAGAGGAGGACTAAGAAGAGACCAGTGGAGAGGCGGCTGGGGCATGAGGAGCAGGTGAGGGGAAACAGGATGGGAGCTCAGACACACTGCTTGGTCCCTGGACCAGGCCACGTGCCGGCTGGGCCTCGGGTTCTCATTTGTGAGTCCTCTCAGAGGAACTGCAAGAATCAAAGTGTGTCCCGTTCATTCCACTATCACGGTGACCTGTGTGGTGTGATTCCACATCACGTGCAACCAGAAGAATGAGAAGTTAGGCTCCATCTACGCATGAGGTGTCAAAATGCATTCTCCTGTCATGTCTAACTAACTAGAGCAAATAAAAATCCTGAAAAAGAAGGCGTAGCTCAGACACAGCAGGTCTGCTGAGGGACACAGATGGGAAGCATTCACTCTGGAAACTTCGATGCAATAGACCAAGTCCTGATGCTTTTAGGTTCTATCACATTTACCTCTTGGCTTGGGGGGCCCTTGATCATCCTTCGGTATCTTCTCGGGAAAACACGGTGGCCATTAAAACACAATTATTCTGACTGGCCTAAAGTGAGGCGGCCACACCCAGTCCTGGGATTTTACTTCAGAGTTGAACAGCCAGCTGGGCTTTGATTCTCGAATTGCTCTGCAGTCTGGGGAAGGTAAGCCCTTAATCTCCAACTGGTTCTAAAACCCATCCATCATTAAATGGGGTCCAACCCAGGGAAATTATGGTAGATGACAGCTTGGGAAAGGTAACCAATTCAATGCCAGGCAATCTTTGCTACCTACTTTCTTAACATGCCAGCTACTATCCAGAGAGTCTGACCAATCAGAGAGGGCGTCTGGTTGCCTGTTAGAAGGGACCAGGGTCCCACGTGCTCAGCTCTCACCTCCCCATAGGGGACTGGGTTGAGGCCACCGAGTTCCTATGCCTTACCACAGGAAGCAGGCCCTGCGTCGCACCTGGGCTCTGCTCAGGTGTAGGTCCACCTGTTTTCCTTCCCCATCACATCCTACCCTTCTAGCACATTCAGTTCAAGAAGAACCCAATGGATGCTCCAGGAAACACCTGCTCACTGCTGCCTCCTTTGACTAGCCTTCCCTTCTCTCAATGTCTAGAGCACTAATATCATGTAGCCCTCAATCCACCGAGACCACAGCCAGGCCTTCTGAGGACAGAGACTCTTCCTTATTGGCTGCTGCATCCCCAGGGTCTAGCTTAGTAAGGTGCTCATTAAAAAATCATGGAACAGACGGGCATGGTGGCACACGCCTACAATCCCAGTGGCTTGGGAGGCTGAGGCAGGAGGATCGAGAGTTCAAAGTCAGCCTCAGCAACAGTGAGGTACTCTGCAACTCAGTGAGATCCTGTCTCTAAATAAAATATAAAATAGGGCTGGGGGGTGTGGCTTAGTGGTCAAGTGTCCAAGTTCAATCCCCCTGCAAAAAAAATCATGGAACAACGAAGACCTTCCACACACACGAGAGAATCAGATCGTGAGATTGAGTCCTAAGGACCTGCCATAACAGACATTCTTGCAATGCTTTCTTTCAAATCAGTCACTTAGGCAGGTGAGTCTTTTGTTCCAGCAATGTGTGGTTAGCTCAAAATGTTTCAGGAATTCTTCTTTGGGAACTGTGCTATGTCATGGTCCTCTGAATTCTTAGGAATGGGTAGTAGGGTGGAGAATCTCAGTGGGAGGAATGGATCTGAATCCAGAGAGTCCAAAGTCACCAAAAGCCAAGTCTTAACTGCAGTAGCTGCAGAAGTGGGAGAGAGTTATTTTGGATCAAAACCCACTTTAACGTGCTAGGTCCTCATTGTTAATCTTTGCTTTCAGGAATAAAGTTGCTGTAGGAATGCTTGAGATGACGACATCATTAGAGAATTTAGCTTATCAAGGTGACTCTCTCCAATGGCTGCGAATGATTCCTTAAATGCATGACAAATACCCCAAACATATTCTTTTTCTAAAATGAATCCAGCAACTAACACACAGAAGGAACTTAATCAGTACCCACTGACCTAACTGTATTTACAGTGGTGACAGAATGCTAGTTTGGTTCCATGCAAATGTAAATTTCAAAATAATTTGATGCTTTAAAAATAGCAAGCTCCGATAACATAAAGCAACAGTAGGAGACAGGAGCAAATGCACGGCTCCCTCTCTGGACAAAGGAGAGTGTGGGACACGCTGAGAATACAATTCCCAGAGGGTTTCCCAGAAGATGGGGAGGAAAAGGAATTCACTAGATGTTGCTGGAGTTCCTTGCAATTGTGTTTCTTTGATTCTGAATAAAGAACCAGCAGTAGAGTCAGGATCATTTTGGGCAAATTTCAAGAAATTAAAACAAAGGTTAAAAAAAAAAAAACTATCAGAATAGGGGTCAGTGTGTTACCTAGCCCAGGCAGATGGCTGTGTTCATGTTGTTAGAGGAGTAATGCAGACAGCCTTCCAAAGTTCCATATGAGGCACATTTGCCAAGAAAATGCTTCAGGTTGGCAGAAGGTAGAAACCCTGTATTGGGTAAATATTTAGCAACATGGAAGGATTTTTAACACTAATATCTCATTTGTAGTGGAATATGCTTTATGGGCTGAAATCTCTTTTCCCATTCTGTTTTGTAAGTTATGATAAAAAAAATCAAAACATGATCACCTGTCGAGGATGAATCCTGCACCTGTGAGACAGTATTTCAAACGAGCCAGCTCCCTGATTACAACGCGCGGGATCTGGCACGAGGAGGCGGGCTCTTGCTACTATTCTGGCCCGGGGCTCCAGGCGCTCAGACAAAGGGCTGTTGGTACAACCACGAAATCTCTAACATGATCTTTTATGATTCCTGCCCGCACAACAAACAGCTCCATCTGGAGTTCCGGGGTAGACTCCAGCCAAAATTGCAGGGGCCTGAGCTCGGGCATCCCTGGCAGCCCGGACGAAGGCAGAAGTCAGACCCCAGCAGCAGCACGATCGCCGGCTCACCGTCTAGAGGGGCTGCAGGACAGCTGGCTCCGCACAGGGCACAGAGCTAAGCGTGTCGAGCCGCACAGAAATACCGACGCTGGGCTCCTCTCTAAGTGACAGCACCAGGCGGGTGGGGAGACGGGGACCTACCCGTGTAGGCAAGCAGGAGCAAAATGGTCCCTTGGTCACAGGGCCACAGAGGCTACAGTGATGGGCCAGATACTCAGAACTGGTGGATGGCAGAGCTCACCGTGAATGGCAGCGATCAGGACGACCTGAGAGCAGCAGGGTGTAAGCACGTGTTGAGGGTCTGTGCTCAGTTCCCACGTGGGTCCCCCAGTGCCTGGGTCTGGCCTCCTTCCCAGGAACATCCTGGGAGAGTCACTAGGCATTGCCAGTACTTTCTACCTGGAGGAAGCTTCCCATTCCTCCCAAAGTGTCTTGACTGGCCTACTCCAGGCCCAACCTCGGTGGCTTCTCTCCGCAGATGTCAAGGGAGCTGACGCCAGACAGTGAGCTCTGAAGGGTGGCTGCTCAGAGGCCTGGTCATGGCTGGTCATTGGGCTTTTATCCAAGGAGGAAAGACAGTGCCCAGAGACCTGGGTCCTGGTGCTGCCTTGGCTGGGTAAGCTTCTGGTCTACCTGGCCTGGATGCCTCTCCACCGCCCGGCTGAAGTACAAGGCTCATTTGTAACCACTTCAGTTATTTACCTAAGGACTGATAGTTAGCCGTACACCTGGCAGGACTTCCGCCTGGTTCCCTTTCTTTCTGCACCTATGGAAGTGCTGCTAAGTCCGGGTCTTGGCCGCGGGACCTCCCTGCTGGCCTCGTCTGTGCACCAGCTGAGGCGGCCCTGGCAGAGCAGATGTTCCTGTGGTCTGTGCCCTGCCCGGCCCCGCCCTGGGGGTTTGCACGACATTCCTGAAGCAGGCCCTGGGGCTTACTTAAGAAACGTAACAACAGAAAATCTCGGAAAGTTAGCCTCCGCACCACCAGCTCAAATAGGCAGCAGGCATGTCCGTGTGGCCTGGCGCCGGCAGGTCGGATGATGTTGTAAAGACAGGTTTCAGCGGGTTTGTCCCAGGCCTGAGAGCCAGAAGGCAGCGTGGTCTCTGAAGTACTCAAAGTGACCACTGCTCCCGGCAGTACCTGTCGGGCCAGCCTGGAGCTCCCTCTGCCCAGAGCACAGGTCCCTTCTCTTCCTCTGGTCTCCTCCTCCTCCTCTCCATTTCTCACCTCCTACAGGTCTGCCACTGTCCCCAGCACCTCTGCAGTACCTGGCACTGAATGAAGTTCAATGAATATTTTTGTTCAAAGAACAAAGGAACTGATCCTTTCTGAGGGAAAGGAAGCAGAGGGGTCAGCAGCAAATGCCAAGAGCAACAGAAGGATTCAGGCCTGTGTGCTCCAGCGTGACTCTTCTGCTCAGCTCCAAGCAGCCGGCAGGGACCATGACCGGCAGCCCATCTTTCCTCCTTCCATCTGCATCTTCTCTTCTGCACGAATGTCAGTGGTTTCTGTCTGACCATCTAGTACCCAGGTATCTGTCTAGGACTTGTCACCTACTGAGCGTGCTTTGGTGTTGGCATCTGTGTGTGCACCATACAGACGTGTGGGTGCACACACATGCATAAAGAGGGGCCTACAGAGAGTCACGGGCTGTATGTTTTCTCTCATATGTGGAAGCTAGAGGGGGAAAAAGAAAAAAAAGGGATCTCATGAAAATAGAAGGGAGATCAGTAGGATAAAGGGGCTGGGGGAGGGAGGAGGGGAGGGCAAGGGGAGCTACTAGGGAGAGATACTGACCAAATGGTGTCAAGTGCTTGTGCAAATACTTCACCACGAATCCCACTATTAGGTATAATTATTCTGTATCAAAATTTTTTTCAAAAAAGACAGGAGAACTCAGAAAAGCTACCTCTCTGAAGGCACTTCCCCCTCAAACCTCCTGGCACATGGACATCTTTCTCATGGACGACTTTCACAAGCTGGTAGTTTTAGCATCTACTGAGTCACATTCAACGCAATGGCACTTTGAAATGAACCCGCCAGCGAATAACCACAGGACAATGACGTTTAACAAAGTCTGGCCCCGCCTTCTGGATCATCCCCAATTCAATGATGAGGAGGCCCTGAGAAATATTCCCACTGGACTCCCACTGAGGTGGAGGTGGGGGATGGACAGTCCCACTGGCTAGCTCCAGATGTGCACTAGCGACGACGTGAGGAAGCTCAGTGGTTTTCGTTTGGAACGGCTATAGGAAAACAGGCTGACTCAGGACTCCCAGATCTTGAAATTTAGACAGGCAGTGAGGAAGTGCCCAGACTAAGTTCACCACACACAGAACAAGGGGCACTTCCACACAAGTCCACTGATGTCCTAAGCGGAAGCTCTACTTGTAAGATCTAAATGATCTACCTTCACAATCAGAAGACGAGGAACAGGGAAGTGAAGACGTGGGCTTTGTGAGTGTCTGCCAGCGCCTGCGTAAGGGTTCAGTGAGGCCCATCCTGCAGAAAGTGGCCACTTCCCCATAGAGGGAATGTCTCAGCTGCATCTTCCTGTATCTCAGACCTTGATGGTTATATTTTTACCAGAGATTATAATCAAACTTCTAAAAAACTGAATGAAACTCATACAATATAAAACACCATTTAAAAACAAACTTCAGTGGTTTTTGGCTTATTCGCAATGTCATATGACCACCATCACCACCCAATTCCAGAATGTTTCCATCCCCCTGAAAGCACACCCTGTGCCTCCCATTCCAACCTCCGCCCATCCCAAGAACTCACTAGCTATGCTTGGTCTCCGTGGATCCACCCACCGTGGACATTTTGTATGTAAGCAATCGTACCAGATGTGACCTTTGGGGCTGGCTTCTTTCACGCGGCGAGTGTGTTTGAAGTTCACCCATGTTGTAGCAGCTATCAGTACTTTATTTCCATTTATGGCACAACAAGATCTCCTGTGTGACCGCACCTCAATCTTCTCATCTACACATCAGTGGAGGGACGCTTAGGTTGCTCTGGCTTTCTGGATGCTATGGACAGTGCCCCGTGAGCAACATGCACACCTTGCCGGGCGAGCCTGTGTCTTAATCCTCTTGGGCATACACCTTGGAGTGGAGTTGCTGAGGCATATGGTAACTCTGCTTCTAGCTGCTAAGGGACCGCCCATGTTTTCCTTAATCCTTGCACCATTCGACACTACCACCGGCAATGGATGGGGTTCCCATCTACCCACCCCACCGCCCACGCTTGTTTACTTTATTGGAGCCACCTTCGTGGGTGTGCCATTTCATTGTAGGCTCTCTGTGAAGCGGAATCTCACCATGGTGCCCAGGCTGGCCTGGCACTCACAATCCTGCCTCAGCCTCCCCAGTGGCTGAGATCACGGACACACCAGCACACCTGGCGAACTCACTGTAGTTTTTATTTACATTTCCCTAGTGACCAATGATAATGAACGTCTTTTCATGTCGTTATTGGCCGCTTGTACATCTTCTTTGGAGAAATGTCTGTTCAAATCCTTTGCCCAATATTTTCATTAAGTTCTCTTTTTATTGTTGAATGGTAAGAGTTCTTTACATATGCTGGAAAAGAGACTTATCAGATTCATAATTTACAAATATTTTCTCCAATTTTAGGGGTTTTCTTTTCACCTTCCTGATACTGTCCTTTGAAGCACAAATTTTTTTTAGATTTTGATGAAGTCCAACAATCTACTTTTCCTTTTGTCACTTGTGCTTTTTGGTGTCCTATTTAAGAAACCACTGCCCAATCCAAAGTCATGAATACTTGCAGCTAAATATTTTTCTAACAGTTGATAGTTTGGGATCTAAAAATTTAGGTTTTGATTCATCTTCGTTTAATTTGTGACTACAGTGCAAGGTAAGGGTTTGATTTTATTCATTCGGATGTGGACACCCAGTTGTCCCACATTTGTTGAAAAGACTATTATTTCCCCCATTGGATGGAGTTGACATCCTGATGTAAAAAAAAAAAAAAAAAAAAAAAATCAACCGACCATGGAATGATGGGTTTATTTACAGATTCTAAATTCTATTACATTGTTTTATACAATATCCTACCTCAGTACTGCAATGTTTACATTGTTACTACTTTGTCAGTTTTGGAATCAGGACGTGTGAGTTAGTCTTGTTCTTTTCAAACTTGTTTTGGGTTTGGTGGTCTCTTGCATTTCCATCTGCATTTTAAGATTGGCTTGTCCATTTATGCACAAAAGGCCACTTGACTTGTGATAGGAATTTCTTTGAATGTGTAGATCAACTGGGGAGTACTGTCATCTTACCAATCTTAAATCTTCCAAATCATGTTTCGTAGTTTCCAGTGTAAAAATAGTGTGTTTCCTGGGCTAACTTTATTCTTAAGTATTTCACTCTTTTGATGCTACTGTAAATAGACTTGTGCCCTTAAATTCAGTTTTGGATTGTTCATTACTCGTGTATAGACATGAAAGTGGATTTTTTTACATTGATAGTGTATCCAGCCACTTTGCTGGACTTGTCTACTAGCAATAATAATGTGGGGCAGGGGGAGGGACAGTCTTCAGGGTATTTTTCTATAGAAGATGATGTCACCTTGGAGACAGTTTTGTGTTTTCTTTTCCAGTTTGAATGGTGTTTGTTTTCTTTTTCTTGCCTCGTTGTGCTGGCCAGTATTTCCAGGGCAATGCTGACCAGAAGTGGCCTGAGCACACATTCTTGGTTAGCTCCTGACCTTTGGGGGGAAATATTCATCACTCTGTGAGCCTAAAGTATGGTGTCAGCTGTGGGTTTTCCAGAGATGCCCTTTATAGACAGGAAGTCTGCCCACGATTCCTGGTTTGTTGTTTTTCTCACGAAAGGGTGTTGAACTTTGTCAAAAGTTTTTCCTGCATCTATTGCAATGCTTATGCAATTTTTGCCACTTATTTTATAATGATGGTGTAATATGGTAATTTCAACATAGGAAAATCAACTTTGAATTCTTGGTATGAATTTTAAATAAAAAAATTTTCACTAATTGTTGTTTTAACTGTACACATTTATGATATTTCAACACATGTACACAGTGTGTACTAATCGATAGGGTACTGAGTCATGGAGGAAACCAGGGTCAGAGTCCCCTAGTTTGATCATCATACACTGTATACATGAACTATCACACTGTACTTCATAAACATATGCAATTATTACTTGTTAATAAAAGATTTAAAAATGTGTAAGGCAATGAAAATGCTCAATAACTCTTAAACAACAGGAAGATGATCAGTATGTTCACAATATTACATACCAGTGTGGTGGTTTCACCTTTTTAAAGAAATTTTTACAACTAAAAAAATAACCTGGGAGAGTGACTCCACAGTTCTTGTTATTAATATCCATTCATAGTATTAATATCCACAAAGAAATTGGAGCTCAGAAACTTTCCCAAAGACACATCATTTGCAAATGGTGGCCCAAGGACCAGGATTCGGGTGTTCTTACTCCAGTCAACATACGCGGTCACGCGTACATGGGAACTTTCTTCTAATTATACTGAAATGACAGCCACGGAGGACATCATTTTAAGATCCCATCAAAACTAGAATCCCAGTATCTGAAGCTCCACTGAAGCCACCGGAGCATTTAACGGTCATCTGTTCGTAATCGTGGCTATGGGCCATTTCCACCACCATGGAAGCAGGATTTATCGCCCATCTCCACACTCCCTCTCTGGACAGCAAAGTGGAGCAACCGTCCTGTCTCCCTGCTCCCCTTTACAGCGTAACTGCTTGGAAGAGCTGCCTGGACGTCCTGACTCCAGGCAGGGGACGGAGCTGAGGTTAGTCTGGGTTCCCGGCCTCCCTCACGCTCAGTCTCCATCTTAGCAGAATCTCTCAGCAGTTTCAGCTGGTCATTGGAATCGCTCTCCAGCTGCCAATCAGACTGCTCGCCTCGGTTTCCCCTCTTCCTCCAGAGCTGCTCCACCCTGGTTTCCTTTGCAAGATCCTTCTCTCCTTCCTGACCTTTAAATAACTGAAGCCACTTCTCTTTTTCCCAAGTCCTTATGTTTTTGTTTTGGGTGATCTCATCCTGGTCAAATTTATCCTGCTAACATAGAACTTTCCTTGAATTCCAGACTTGGAGTTAAACTCCTTCCCAGTTACCTCCTACACAGCGCCCGGATTTCAGGTCCTTGACACCGAGCTCTTGACTTCTGCTGTCACCTGCGTGCCCACAGTCTTCCCCCTCCTAGTTAAAGGCGCCCTCTTCTTCCAGGTGTTCAGATGGAAACCTTGCACTCACCTTGACCTTTCTCTTTCTTTCACACCGAACGCAGAGCCTTCCAGGGAATCTGTCAGTGCACCCTTTCAAAATGAGCCTGAGTCCAACCACGTGTGACCTCTACGGCTGCCACAAGGGTACAAGCCACTATCACCTCTCATTTGACCCTTACGCCTTTTGCTTCCACCCTTGTCCCCTGACAAGTCTCTTCTCCCTACCACAGCCAGAGGGATCACCGAAAACACGAATCGGATCGTGTCATTCTTCTGCTGAAAACTTCCACTGGTTCCCTATTTATGGAGAATAAAAGCTCAGGTCATAGATTCTGTCTAATCTAGTCCTGGTTCCCTCCGTGACTCTCCCCTTCCATCCTCTACTCTAGTGATGATGACCTCCTCGGTGTAGCTCCAAACCAACCCACTGACCAACAAGGCTTCTGCCCCAGGGCTTTTGCACCTGCTGGTCCCCCTACTCTGTTTACTCTCAACTCAGTGACAGCAACACCACTTGCTCCCTTAATTTTTAGGTCTCTGCTCAACTGTCACATCAGTAGAGATGGCTTCCCTGGCTGCCTCTTTTTCAATAATACTTGCCAGTCATGCTCCATATCCCTGCCCTGCCTTATCTTTCTTCTTTGCACTCACTACTGCCTGCCACTTACATACTCATGGCTCTTTGCTCCTTGTCTGCCTCCACTAATATGTAGGCTTCATGAGAACAGGGAACTGGCTGTTTGGTTCACTGTATCCTACGGCAGGGCTCAGCCATTCACACACTAATGCCATCTGCAGTGGTTTCTGTGCTATAAAGGCAGAACTGAGTAGTCCTGACAGAGGCTGGCCCATCGCAGACAGGGCCTGTGCCTCCTGGGCTTCAGAGGTTGGGGCCTAGTAGATAGTGAGGGTCCATGACAGGGGACTAAGCGCATTTGTTCAATGAATAACAAATGAAACAGAGGAAATAAAGGCATGGGCTAAGACATATTATATCAAAAGAGCATTTGCACTATTTTTATTTTACTGTGGATTGAACCCAGGAGTACTTAACCACTGAGCCACATCTGCAGCCCTTTTTGTGTTTTATTTTGAGACAGGGTCTTGCTAAGTTGCAGAGGCTGGCCTCCAACTTGTGATCCTCCTGCCTTGGCCTCCCTAGTTACTGGAATTACTAGTATGTGCCACCATACCTGGTCTTGCATTGTCTTTCGATTAACCAAGCACAGCAAAATATTAATAGTAAGACTGATTTGAACTTAATATAAATCCAAATATAGAGTAACAATATTTTATAATTATGTTTTCTGAAGGTTGGAAGTTTAATGCACTTCCTTTGACATGATGTTGAGAGAAAGGCTGAGATGCAAACTGCTAGCCTGGGTGACATTTAAGCTCATGGGGGACTTTACCACCTGGGGTATTTCGGTCCCATAAAAAAATACGCACACACCCAGATCGACTGCTGTAGAAACCTGAAAGCTTCCGTTCCTAAATTATTTATGCTAGGGTCAATTTCAACCTCCCCTCGGTCATGAAGACAGTCTTCTGGATGAGGGGCCTCACACTGGACAGACTAACAGCACAGTTGAAGGTTTGTGTTGATGTTACCCAAATCCCTGTACTGCAAACATCTATAAAAAGGTTAGTGGACACTGTAAAATAACGAAAGATGCTGTTTTGTAAAGGCACTGACTCAGAGAGAGAGAGAGAGAGAGAGAGAGAGAGAGAAACAGAACCCTAAAAGGAACAGGTCAGAGTCAGGATTTTGGAAGATGGCACACAGGTCCCCTGAGCCCCCACAGACACACTCCCTGTGCGGGGACTGCACTGCAGGACCAGGGGCCTCCAACGGCCATGGGGCACAGCCCTCCTGTGTAATGTGTTTCAACTGCTCCTGACACTTTGCAACCTTGGCCTGCGACACCGGATCTGGGAGATGAAGCTGGTAAGCATCCCTCAGCCCCTTCCCTGTCCTCCTGCCAGGGTAACATCTCAGGCTCGGGCCTCCCCGCTGTCAGACGCTTCAGTGGCTTGCAGGAAGATGCCTCCACCCCAGCACATGCGCACACAGGGCATTCAGGGGGAATTCAGAGACAGGAGGTCTGAAGGTACGATAAGCGATCCAGACCCCATAACGGGTCTCCAGATACTTTCAACTTTCAGATATCCAGAAGCAAAAAAAAAAAAAAAAAAAAAAAAGAAAGAAAGAAAAAGAAGAAGAAAAAAGTCACAAATGCTTCTTGTGGCTTGCATGGGGGATCTGTTTTCCTAAGCTTGGGTATTTTCCATACAAATCATTTCAACATTCAGAAAGTCCTCAGAGAAGTCTCTGGAGTTTCAGAGAGTTGAATGGGGAGCAAGATGGTGAACGGCTGCTGGGCTCAGGCGCAGGCTGGCTTCTCTTTTGCAGAGGACAGTGTTGGGTCAAACCCATTACAACTCACCCTCCACCAGCATCTCCTACTCGGGCTGGGCAGATGACCCTCTCGCTACCTTTCTCCCTACCATGGAGATTCTGAACTGTGATGGGCACCGGCACCTTCTCTGAAGCCTGCCCGGTCCAGGGGCCTTGAGTATCACCAGTGTCCACAGATGGCAGGCCCGCCCAACAGGAGGGGACAATTGTACCTGCTGCAGTCCTGGTGTGAGCAAACTCGCCCTCCGTCAGGACCTGCCCCTCAGGCCTGTCCCACCAGAGCACCACTGACATGAGAACAAAGGGTCCCCAACACGAGATGGCTCCCATCAGCCTCACGCCGGCCAAAGACCCAGCCACGCTGGGTCGCTGGTAAAATGCGTGTCCTTTTCTCAACCAAACAACATCGTTGTTCCCATCACCTACAATAAGTCAGTTAGCCCGACTGCCTTTCTAGCATTCAGATACAGTTTGTGCTTCTTCTTTGTAGAAACTTCCAGAAAATGGAAGAATTAGTCAAGAGGTCCCTCTGCACATGTAAGTCCAGACGCTTGTCTAAGGTGATTCATAGGGGGTCTCCTATGTCTGCCTGGGGTGGGAAATCACACTTCCCTCTGAGGACCTACGAGGGTTGGCAGATCCTGTGCTTTGGAGCATGCATCATCCATTGCAAGGCACCCTAAGGTAACCTAGATACAGAACCTGCCAATCACAGCCAACCCAAACAACGCAGAATCGCCAGGACTTTATCTTCTTGGACATTTTCTCACCTAGAAATGTGGGGAAATATGAGCTGCTGGGTCTGCAGTCTCCAGCACCCTTGCTGATGATCTGGGGGACCCTTCAAGTCCCGGGGTGTGTGTGGGCACATGTGTGCACACAGGTCAGTGTGGTGATCCCCTGTCAAACCTGTGCAGGCTCCAAATCTGATAAAGCACAGGAGGGCCCATGACGGGCCTGTGGAGGTCACAGCTCGGGAGGGAGCTGACAGACACAGGCCTGGAAGCACCTCCCTACGCGGGCCAGAAGCAGACTGGAGCAAAGGGTACCCGAAGGTGAACGGCTGGCAACGGAAACGGCAAGAACCGGGAAGCTCCACTAGCAGACAGCAGACAAAGGCAGGATACTAGAATAACATGAGTTTCCACTTCTCAACTCTGAGGCCTCAGGCTGTCAGCACCAGGGGGACCAAGCCTTCCAAGGCCTCAGAACGCAAGCGCCATTTTCTTACTAAATAAGGTGGACTTCAACTCTCTTGGCCAGTTTTTATTTGGGGATCTAAAGAATATATCAGATCGAATTGTACTACCCTAAAATTTAGCCCAGGTCGTATAAATGACCTTTTTTTTTTTTTAATAGACTGCTTCTGTCATGAATACATTCTAAGTTATCAGAGTCTAAAAATCAGCAGTAACCTAATAAGCATTTGTATATGTGTGAGCAAATATGTCCTGGCCTCCTTGAATATTCCCGGCCTCCTTGAATATTCCCGGCCTCACTCCTTAGCTGCGGCTCTGCAGCTGCCCCTCGAGGGGATCTTAACTGGGGTCTCTCAAACTGTATCTTGTTGAGAGTGTACGCACAGCAGTGGCAAGCCCCTCTGACGTTTTATTCTCTTGGGCTGATTTTTGTCCTTGCTGGTGTCCTGGAAGCCCATGGGGGATGCAGGAGCCGAGAGGGGCAGAGTGAGGTGCTGGGGCTGCCCGGGTCTGTCTGTTCCTAAAGAGGCCGGAGAGGTCATCCCCCGTTCTGATCAAGTAGAGAGCAAAGAGTTACAGCAAAGGACTCTGCAGGTAATGGGGTCATGGCACTACCTTGCCACACTTGCGTTAAGGAACCATTTCAAAATTTAAAATTATAGCACAGAGGAGGATTCAGCTTGCCTGGCTCAAACATTACACCCACATCTCTAAAAATTCCCTGTAAAGACAACTACTAACAACGGCAGGAAGATCAGCTTAGAGAGATTAAAACTTTGCTCTCTCCTTATCTCTTTCCTCTTCTTACAATGGAATCTCATCAGAAGTTCCATAGGGCAATCAAAGGGGGACATTTTTCTCTCTCTTCATTCCAGCAGGTATTTACAAGTTACAGAAAATAGCGTAAATGAGAGGCTTGTCAGCCGTCTGTTCTTCCGATGAATATATGGAAGACTTAGAACTCTTGAGAAAACTTCTGTTTCGGTACATGCCAGGGATTCTGGGAGTCTGAGTCAGTTTAAACTTTTAAGAAGTTAGGAATCCGAGTCCACCTAGAGTCAGACACCCATTTACACATTCTTGCATGGTATTTCGCAAATGCTCATTGCATGTCTGCTCTCAAATTCTGCATGCATTTTGCACAATGCTGGGTGCATTTTTCAAAAGAACGTCAGGGAGGTGGAATCTGCGCTCTCAGCCCACCCAGCTGGGCTTGAATGCTAGCTCGGACACTTTTGCTCTGTGCCCTTGGGAAAGTCATTTAATCTCTGCAGCTCAGTTTCCTTATCTGCAAATGGGACTGATAACAGCATCTGACATACGGGGCTGATATGAGGCTCCCGTGAGGCAGCAGACCAGAAGCCACCACCAGAACCAGGGAGGTCACTGTCCAGTCGTTGCCCCTCATTCACGTTTTCCATCACCCATGTTCATCCACGGTCTAAAGATATTAATCAGAAATTTCCAGGATTAAATGATTAATAAGATTCATAACACTTTTACTATAGCCTATTGTTGTACTTATTCTGTTTTATTATCAGTTGTTCATCTCTTACTATACCTGATTAATAAATTAGACCTTATCATGGGTGTGTATATATAGGAAACACCTGAACAGACAGGGTTTGGAAATGTCCATGGCTTTGGGCATCTGAGGAGCGTCTTAGAACATAGCTCTCATGGATCAGGGAGCTTAAATGTTGGCTGGGGCTATTACAACGATTAAAGATTAACATAATCAAAAGTGAGGGGCAGAATATTGATGTTCAGATAAGACAATGTGGTAAAAGCAAGCGTGACTGATCCCTGTGGTAAGGAATCAGACAAGTAAGAATCTCCAACAAGTGTGTCTGCCCAGAAGCCACAGGTGTGGGGCCAGTAAACAACAGACACTCAACAGCATCCGGGGCTCTGACGGCACAGTGCTATCCAGTCAGGTAGTAAAAAATAAACTATAACTTCAATTTAATCCTTTTATGCCAACTCGATATAAAATATGTAGAGGATTCGGGCTTGTTTTACGGACGGCTTCCACGTGCCATGGAGCTTTGTGGAACCCGAGTTGCAATGGCTGGGTTCCTGCCATGCCATCTGTTCCTGACACTTGGTCTCATTAGAACGACTATTTTTATTGATATGCACACAGCAATGCCTCTCCTACCATCTCAGCTAAGCATTATTTATTGTATCTATATATACAACAATATTAACACAGTCAAGCACCAGGATGGGTACTTGAGGGCATCATTAAAATCAGCCAGTGTTCAGCAAGAGATTTAATGATGGATTTAATAGTATTAAATGGGGAAAAATGCCCGTGGCCTTTACATTCTCATTTAAAAACATATAAAAGAGCAGTAATTCAGGCAGTTAGACTTCTCTCAAAGATTCTGCTCTAAATCATGGCTGGCAATGGGAGGCCACAGCTCACGCTGGCTCCTACCCCACTCGCTCTGACCGGGGCCAGAAGTGCCTGGTGGGGTCATAATTAGCAAACTGCTTGCAAACTCGATCCTTTAAATCAGAGACCAACGAGTGACAGGCTGAAGCAATGAGGGCAGAGAACAAGCAAAAACGATCAGCTAAGGGTCCCCTGGAGGTGGCCTTGTTTGGCGCACTGTCCCACTGCACCACGGAAGGCCACTCCTGGACCTCTGCAGCACACTTCTCTGCTTTCAGAGAAAGCCTCCCGGTTCGGCTGTCAGGTTCATGTGGCTTCAAGACAACCCGCTCCCCCCAGCCGTTCCTGCCTCTTGTTATGGGCAGAGCATGGATTTCTGTTTCAGAAACATATAACTTAGCCACCTAATTGTCAATTCCCTCAGATGTATGTCCTGGAGATTTCTACGCAGGGGAGGGAGGTCTAAACCTCTCTGATTGGAGATCGGAAGGCTGGGTTTCAAATCTGGATGGAGACAGTAGAAAAATTACGACCCCAGAGTTCAGTGGCAGGCTGGGCTTGGAGCTTGCTCAGTTATGCACCAGCTCTGTGATCAGGCACAGATCACATCTGGAAGACACCTCCTGAACTTGTTACCATACTTCCCATCATTAGAAAACATTTTAGAGACTGGAAAAGTGAAATGCTTCATACAACACTTGGCATTTGCAATTTTTTTCCCCCCTGAGATGGGGCACGTGTCGCACTAAGTGGCTGAGGCTGGCCTCAAACTCATGGTCCTCCTGCTTCAGATTCCAGAGTATCTGGGATTACAGGTGTGTATCACCCTGCCCAACTGGCATTCTAATTTCATGTAGAAGTCATTGATGATTCGGGCTGTCAGTACTGCTTCCTTCTCAAGGGACCCTAGCAATCATGAAAATGTGACCAGGATGACAATATGGCTGCCTTCTCTCAGCTTTGCTATCAGACCACTCTAGATTCCTGTCAGGGTTAACCTGCGTGGGCGGCAGCCCAGCCTTTTCCTCTCTCCTGCATCGGGAGACACTTTTACTCTGGAAACGCTGATAGCACCACGCGGATAACGTCAGGGGAAGCTGGAGGTCACCCTGTGCAGGACTCTGCTGCTGCTTCCACGGGCTATCGTGGCACCGCGAGTCCTTCCCACTCTTGCTGAAATCTTGTCAGGGAAAATCAACATCCAGGGTAGAAGCACAAGCTCTGCAAATTAAAAGATAGCTGCGAAATCATCTTCTTTGCATTTTAAAGCAAATTACAGAACCGCTCAGCTAATTCCAACAAGAGGAATGGAGATCCAGTCGACAGTCACACACGCGGACTCTGGTGATGAGACCAAAATTAGCGTGTGGATGGAAGCACCCGCAAAAAGGCAGGCAAAGTGCTGGCTCATCAGAAAACACGCCCGTTCCCACGTGAAGCTCTTCTGCCTCTGATAGATTCTTCCATCGAAATGACTACTCAAGCATTTACCAACCTGCTTCGAAAATACTGCATGCAAATGTTTCTTGCCAAAAATGTGTATCCAGCACAGATAAGAAGTGTGACAGCAACTTCAGAGTCTTGGACTGCCTGGAAAGCTTACACAGGGAAGGCAGGGTGGCAGGCACTGCCGCACACATGACCAAGAAGCAGGCTAACGTGGTAACGAGAGCACCTAACGGTAGCACCCGCAACAAAACTACCACAAATATTCACAAAACCACCACGTTCTCTGCAGCCTCCATACACAATGGGCCCAGAGCTTTGGAACTTTTGAACAAAATGCACTCAACGGAGCCTTTGTGAAGGAATGAGGGATCTGATTTGTGCTCTCCTGATAAAGAAACTGAGAAACAGTTACCAAAATGTTTCTCCTATGGGGCACTATTTGCCTTTATAATTTTATTAACAATATCCACTAACAGACAACTAACTTCTACAGTGGTTTTCAACTGGGGGCCACGATTGGGACATTTTTTAGTGTGCATCACTGAGGGACTATTACTGGCATCTAATGAATACAGGTCAAGTGTGCTGCTAAATCTTACAGCGCACAGGACAGTCTCCACGACAGAGTTATCCGGCCCCAAGTGTCAACAGAGCTAAGCTGAGCAAGCTGGATACACAGTCCACAGGGCTACTCCTAGCTACTTCCCTAAGGGAAAGCACGTCTACAAAGACCTGTGCATGGGAGCGGCTTTGCTCAAAGTAGGCCCCGACTGGAAACTCAGCATCTCTGACAAAGGAACGATGGATAAACAGAGCAGGATACGCTCATTCAACGGAACTGTTCTCAGCAAGGAGGAGGATGAACTGAAACACATAAAACATGGATAACCTCACAAACAACTGGATAAGTGGAAGGAGACAGGTACCAAGAGGGCACCCAGTCTGAGTCTGTACAAGTGACATTCTTGAACTGAACTTGCAAAACTAATCCACGGTGATGCATAATAATCGTGCAGGCAGGCGTCATAGTGCTGCTGGCCATGGGCTTGATGTTAACGAGTTAACAATGTGGATCAAATAAGGTGTCTTTAAACAGAATGATAAGCAGAAGAAGTTTATCAATAAGTACGATTTTGATGCTGCAATGGACGAACTATTTAGTTCACTTATGCACTGGTCACTACTCATACAGTCAGTCCTCATTCTGTGGATTTTGCATCTGGTCTCAACCAACTTTGGATTTAAAGTATTTGGAAAAAAAAAACCGATATGTCTGTACTGAATATATACACCCTTCCCTTGTCATAAAACCCTAAACAATACAACTATGTACATTGTCTTGGGTATTATTAGTAACTTAGAGCTGCTTTAAAGTATATGGGAGGGGTTTCATGCAAATACTATGCCATTTCAACAAGGGACCTGAACACCTGCAGACCCCCTGTTATCCACGGGGGTCCTGGAACCAAGTCCCCAGGACACTGACCCGTGACTGGATAGCACTGGTAAGAGTGTCAATTTTTGCCTTCTTTGTTATCTTAGTAGGAAAGTGATTCGCCGTACATTGCTAAGGACAGTGTTACGAGAGGCTTTTTGAAGATGTCCTTTATTAGCTGGTGAAGTTTCTATATAATCCAAGTTCGCTCTTTGTTAATATATATTTCACACGTGCCTGTCATCCCAGCAACTCAGGAGGCTAAGGGAGGAGGATTGCAAGTTCAAAGCCATCCCCAGTAACTTAGTGAGGCCCTAAGCAACTTAATGAGACTCTGTCTCCAAATAAAAATAAAAATGGAAATGCAGTTCAGTGGTTAAGGGCCTCTGGGATCAACCCCTGGTACAAAAAAATTTCTGTATGTACGTATATATATATATATATATTTACATTTTGTCAAATACATTTTCTGCATCTATCAAAATGATCATATGGCTTTTTCTTCTTTATTCTGTTAATATAGAAAATTACCTTGATTTTTACATTAAACCTTCTTGGCATTCCTGGAATAACTCACTTCTTATATATTTCTGGATTAGACTTGTTAAAACTTTCTGAAGGACTTCTGTGTCTATGTAAATGAAGGGTCCTAGTCTATAGTTTTCCTTCTCGGCTTCTGATTATCAGGCGAATGCTAGCTTTATCAGAGTATTAGGTACATTGCATTCTGAATAATTTTGTATGTGATTAATATTTTTTTCCTTAATGGGTAAAATTTATGAGCAGAGCCATTTGCTCATACAGAACCATGAATTCAATTTCTTTAACAGGACTATGTGGATTTCTATTTTTCTGGAGTACATTTGGTAATTTCTTTTTTAAATAAACTTGCATCTCACCTGAGTTGTCGAATCTGTGGAAATAAAGTCACTCATCAGAGTCCTTTATCACTCTTTTGATGTCTGTAATATCTGTGGCGATATCCTCGCTTCCACTGCTGGTACTGACCATTTGTGTTTTCTCTTCTTGGTTAATCCACTTAGAAGCTGATGGATTTTATTGATCTTTTCAAAGAAATGGCTTTTGTTTCACAAATTTTCCCTATTCTCTATTTTCTTTTTTTCTTTTTCTTTTTTTTTTTTTGTCCAAGGAATGACCCTGGGGTGCTTAACCACTCAGCCACATCCCCGTCCTCTTTACTTTTTATCTTGAGACGGGTCTCACATAGCCTTGCTAAGTTGCCGAGCCTGGCTTCGAACCCGCAATCATCTGGCCTCAGCCTCCCAAGCCGCTGGGACTACAGGCGTGTGCCACCATGCACGGCTCTATTTTCCATTTTAATGAGTTCTGCTCTCATCTTTATTACTTCCTTTGGGTTTAATTTGCTCTTCCTACTTCCTAAGGTGGAAATGTAAGGAACTGATTTTCAGCCTTTCTTCTTTTCCCTGGTGAACATCTGAAGCTGTGATACTTCCTGTGAGCTCTGCACTAGTTGCATCTTGCACACCATCTTCAGGAGGCTCAGCATAGGTTCCACTTTCTCTTGTGATCTCATCTTTGATCCATGGGTTATTCAGAAATATACTGCTTAATTTCCCGATATTTGGGAATTTCTTCAGCACACATTTTATTCCTAAATTAATTTCATTTTGATCATAGGACAAGGTCTATACTATTTCAATCTTGTTTATTGAGATTTACTTTATGTTCAGAATATAGTCTACTCCAGGTGTACTTCACAAAGACCGCGGGGTGTAGAACTGCTGGGTGAGGTGTTCTTCAAGGTTAATCAGTGACTCTATTGGGGTGAGGGGCTGCCGGGTGCCATGTCAATTAGGTAAAGTCGGTTACAGGTGTTTTGAGGTCTTCTACAATCCAAGTAATTTCTGTCTACTTCTTCTATCAAATAATGAGAAAGGAACACTGAAATCTCCAACTAAAATTGTGAATTTGCCCATTTCTCCAGGCAACGCTGCAAGTTTTTGCTTCATATAACGAGAAGCTCTTTTATTAAGTGTATACATGGTAAAGGCTATTCTCATTTTGATGACTTTTTATGTAATTTTAATAATTTTAAAGTCTCTCTCTATATCTCTGGCAATATCATTTGTCCTGAATTCTACTTTGATATTATGATAGCTGTTGTCTGATGCTAATAGTAATATCAACATTTCTTTAAGATTAGTATGTGCATATTTTCTATTTTGCTTACCTTGTTTTTATAGTCAAAGCATGTGGGCAGCACATAGTTGATTTTTGCTTTCATTATATCTATTTTAATAATCTTGACTTTTAATTACAGTTTGCTTGTTTTTTTTAATCAGTACTGGGTATGGAACCCAGGGCCTCACACATGCTAGGCAAGTCGACCACTACGCTACATCTCCAACATTAATTAGAGTGTTAGTTTAGGCCACTTTCATTTAATGCAATTGTGAAACTAGTTTAATAATGCGATTATTAAATCAGACTAATGTAAGTCTATGTTACGATAGGCTTGGGTTGAAGTATACAGTTGCAACAGTTTCCTACCTGCCTGGCCCATTCCTGGGCTCCTTTACTTCCTTTTCTTGGATTAGCTGAACCCTTTCTTTTTTTCTCCATCGTTGGCTGATTCGCTACACTGCTGTCTAACTTTTAAGTAGCTGCTCTTCACTTTATAACAGGCACCTTTAGCTCTGTCCTTGAGCTTGTCTGTCACTGCACTTGTAAAACATGAGCTTTACAGTAGTGGCCTCTCCTTCCCCTCCCATCCTTTGCAATATTGTAATTTTTATAATAATTTTTTTTATTTTTACAGACTGAATTTTGATTCATTGTACACAAATAGTGTACAACTTTTCATTTCTATGGTTGTACATGATGTAGATTCACAATATTCATGTAATCATAAATATACATAGGGTAATACTGTCTGTTGATGTAGCCACATCAATGTTCATAGCATCTCCACTCATATTAGCTAAATTGTGGAACCAACTGAGATGCCCTTTAACTGATGAATGGATAAAGAAACTGTGGTATGTATACACAATGGAATATTAGTCGTAAAGAAGAATAAAATTATGGCATTTGCTGGTAAATGGATGAAGCTGTAATTTATATGTTTACAAATCCTTCATTAAATTGCTCTCTTTTTGTTTTAGAATCCTGGTTATTTTAAAATAAAGTGAAAACTAGGAAAATGACTTTGCCAGTTCTGGAGCTCTTCATTTTTCTCCGTAGTTCCAAGTTTCCATCCGCCATTAGTTTTCATAAGCCTGAGAGTTCTCTTGACATTTCTTCAGTCTACTTTGCTTGCAATGAATTCTCTTACCTTTTGCTTGAATAACTATTTTGCCTTTGCAAGATATTTTTATTGGATGTAGATGTGTAGGATGGCCGGGTTTTCTTCTCAACACTTTACTGACGTATTTCATTGTGCTATTGTTTGTATTGTTTCCAACGAGGTTGTAGTCAGATTTTTATTGTGTGGTGGTTTCCCTGTCCAGTTCCTTTAAAATCTTCCTTCTTATTCATTTCTAGCTTATTGAATAGTAGGTGTTTTGGTGTGATGTTCTTTGTGTCTGTCCCACTTTGGGTTTATTGAACTTCCTGAATCTGTAGGTTTATAGTTTACATTAAATATGGAAAACTTTATTTTTTTCAAAATACTTTTTCTGCTTCCTCCTCTCTCCTTTCATTTTGGGATCCAATTTCACATATGATAGACGCTAGATTTTGCTACACAGGTCACTGAGGTTCTGTCCTCTGCCCCTCCAGTCTTTTTTTCCTCTCTATGCTTTATTTTGGATAGTTTCTATGCCCGTTTTTGACTTCATTGGTTTTTATTTTCTGATGTATCAATTTGTTTGAAGTCTACCTAGTAAATTCTGAATTTCAAATAGTGTCCTTTCCAACTTTAGAGGTCCATTTTTATTTATTTTTCCCCAGCATTTTTCAAATTCTTTTCAGTTATGATACAACACCGGGATACAACTTGATATAACATAATATTAAGGGAATAATAATAAGAATGATGATGATGGAATAATTTTTCCCTTACTCTGTTCATCTTATCCTTTAAATCTTTGAGTCTATTCTAGACATTGTAAAGTTTTTATCTGGTAATAATTCCATTATCCTCTTCATTTTGGGAAATGCTTTTATTGAACAATTTTGCTTGTGCTATGGATTATATGTTCCCTTTTTTTCCCTGTACATTTAAGGATTCTGGATTGGTTAATTAACATGATGAAAACTGTGTTGGTTGTTGCTTTAACATTTTTCTCTCTTCAGATTGATAAAGTTGGTTCTGTCAGGAAATGGGATTACTGGTGGATCAGGTTGTTCTTTGAAAGCTTATTTTCAAAGTATGTTAGGATAGGTCCAATCCCGTTACTCTAGGGATATTTTAGCTTTATTACTAAGGCATGATTCTTCTTAATGCTCTGAGTTTTTAATGGGGTCTTTCCATTATGGCTTGTGAGAATTTAAATGCACTTTTGTTCTATTTGAGTTCTGGGAATTGCTCAGCTCATAGCTTCATGGCAGCTTTTATTTGCATGGCCTTGTGGAGTTTTATATTATGCATGGAAGGACAGCATTCAGCCAAAGACTCAGGGGACCCCAGGCTGAGTTCTGGAAAATTTTCTCCAAATACCTCCATTTTTGTATTCTGCCTTGTAAATTCCAGCTATCTAGGCCTCTGCAAGCTCCATTCTACTTCCCTTCAACTCTGTGGATCTTCTAGGTTGGGCTTGAAGCTCCCTACGTGCACTGCACTCTAGAAAGCCCCTCCAAATACAGATTTCAGGTGACTGCTGAATTCGCCAATTTATCTCCCTTCCCAGAATCATGATTCAGTACCCATTATTTCCCATCAACGGAAACCAGTAATTTTGCATGTTTTGTACAGTTTTTTGGTTGTGAAATGGCCAGAGGGGACATTCTATGCCACTTATTACTTTCTCAGAGGAATTAGAGTAATCACTCAAAAGTGCAACCTCATGATGTCGTTCTCCAGTTGAGAATCCTCCCCAGTTGACTTATATATTTGTCAGTGCTGGACATTTTTTGAAGTGCTAAAATATTAGTCAGAAGGGAATGTTAGGATAACAGGCAAAACCCTGGATGATCCCAGAACCCTGCAGGGGCCTCTGCCACTGCCAATTCCTGGGTTTAGAGTTTTGGTCCTCATGGCCTTTCCTCCTCATTTCCTACCAACCTTCGTCCTCAAGTCTTAATGTCTCTCCAATGCCATGTGATTTGTGGCCACTTGCCTTTTACTCATTTAGTGAACTTTTCTTTGGCTCTGAGGTAAAGAAAAGCTCATCTTTCTGTATGTCTCAACAGAATTTTCTACTTCCAGTATCCTAATAATTTATTTTCATGTTTCCCCCTCTTACTGACTAAATTTTTGAGAAATTATGGGTAAAATCAAGACATATGTTTTAGCAAAATTGATCCAGCAGCACTATTTGTGAAATGAATAATAGATGAGAGGAAACTTCAGCATCTGTATTTTTATTTAATATCAACTTTCAAACTAAAGATGTCCTCATTACACTAAATCATCACACATTTTCTTCCTATACTTTCAGTCACACTGAAAACCTACTCAGAAAATCTTAACTGTATACTGTGGAAATATCAGTATGGAGGTTCTCTGTATTTTGAGATCTAAGGGAACTTGTCGAAGTCTGGTAAGTTAATGTTGGCATACTACCTCAAATTTTCCACCTGAACACTATTTAATATCATACCATAGTACCTACTGCAACTGACATCTAGGAGCACACTGTGCTCATGAACACATTAAAATCAGTCAGAGACAAAGATAAGAACTACTACAGACTTCTTCTTGGAAACAATGCAAGTGAGAAGAGAGTGCAGCAGGGGAGATTAAGTAAAGTATCAACCTGGAAATACATATCCAGAAAAAAAACCTGCCTGAAAACTAAGATAAAATACAGACATCTTCATATATGCAAAAGTGGAAAGATTTTCTAATCAGTAGATACATAGCATAGGAAATGTTAAAGGAAGTCCTTCAGCAGAAGGAAGATAACAGATGGAAATATGAATAGAAATAAAATAAGGAGAATAGGAAATGATAACTACAGGGGTAAATATATTTAAAGGTCTCATAATTTTGATGTGTTCAATAATCTACTGTTTAAACAAAAAATAATAACCATTTGTTTGAAGCTGATAATACACACAAGGAAAATGTAAGAGAATGACAGAATAAAGGGGACGGGAGGGAAGAAATGGGAGTCTGTTTTTAGAAAGATCTTCTATTGTACATGGAATGATATCATATTACTTGAAAGTAAGCTAAAGGCATCTAAGATATATTCTAGAGCCATCATTAAAATAACCAAATAAGTTAATTCTAATAAAATGAGTAAGATAAAAAGCAGAAATGGTAGAAGAGGAGGACAGGACAATAACAAAATGATAGAATAAATTGAAAACAAAGAGTAGGACAGCAGATAATCCCAACCATGCCAATAATGACATCCCACACAAACACTAAAACTCCAACCAAAGACAGAAATGGTCACATGGCATAAAATGTGAGACCCAACAAGATGCTGCTTACGAAATAAAATCAACTAGATTAAAACTGATGGAAATACATATCATCTGCTAACGTTAATTAAAAGAAAACTGAACTTGCTATATTAATATCAAGTAAATGGATGGATCTGGGGACTATCATGCTAAGAGAAATAAACCAGTCTCTGAAACCGAAAGGTTGAATGTTTTCACTGATATGTGGAGGCTAGCCTACAATAAGCGGGGGAGGGAAAGAAGAGCAATTCAGTAGATTAGACAAAGGGGAATGAAGGGAAGGGATGGGGGGCAGGAAAAGGAAAGACAGTGGAATGAATCTGACATAATTTTCCTGCGTTTGTATGTGAATACACCACAGTGGATCCCACCATCGAGAACATCCACAAGAATGGGGTCATAATTAGAATAAAATATATCCCATCCTTGTTTAACTGTGTCAAAATGGATTCTGCTGTCACATATAACTAAAAAGAACCAATACAAAAAGAAAAACATTTATTCTGCACATCAAGGAAAATGGGCAGATGTGCTAACTCAAAATTGATATATGTGTTTACCTTGAATGTTACAGTTAACATGCCACTTTGTACACAACCAAAAACAAACAAACAAACAAACAAAAAATGGACTGAAGCCTGTAAGAGAAAAGATTGGAGGATAAGGTTAAACAGGTCAACCAATCAGTAGGAAATAAAAATCTAAATGCTCACATGCCTACCAACAGAACTCTAAAGCACATGATGCAAAACTTGATTAAACTGCAAGAAGACATAAATAAACTTATATTTGTAGTTTTATATTGCAACATCTCTCCCTCAATAACTGATAGACTAAGTAGGAAGAAAATCAGAATACAGTCTTGAATGACATATACTGCATCTACTGTACAACATGATAGTCTATGTAGAACATCTAATAGAGTCTACAAAAACCTGCTAAAATTAATGTTAGTTTCACAAAATTTCAGGTTACAAGATCAATAAAGGTAAGTTGTATATTACCTAGGAACAAATAAATAAAAATAGAAATTTTAAAACAAATGTATGTATGACAGTGTAAAAATATGAACTACTTAGGGATAAATCTGATAAAAGATGTTCAAGTCCTATACAGTAAAAACTACAAAACACTTCAGGGAGGTATCGAAGGGATCTAAATAAATGCTAAATGGAGAGATATACCATGTTCATTATTTGAAAGTGTCAATATTATTAATGTGTCAACTTTTTCCAAATCCAACTGTAACTTTAATACAACAAAAAGGGATCCCAGAAAGCTTTTTTCTCCAAATAACCAAAACAAACAGCAAAATAAGAATGAAGTTATAAGACTAACAGAATTTAATAGAAAATCTTTTATATAGTTACAGTGACCAAAGCACTATGATATAGGTATAAAGACTGATAGAAACAAAATAAGGAATCTAGAAATAGACCACACATATATGAACACCTGATTTTTAACAAAGGTGCAAAAACAACTCAATGGAGAAAAGACAGTACTTTCAGCAAATGGCGCTGAAACAATTTTATCCACGTGCAAAAGTTGAACATCCATCCATACTCAAAATGTATCTTAAACTTAAATGTAAAATCCAAAACTGTGGCCTGGGTTTTAGCTTAGTGGTAGAGCACTTGCCTAGCACGTGTGAGGTTACTGGGTTTGGGTCTCAGCACCACATATAAAAAAAGTAAAACAGAGGTCCATTGACAACTGAAAAAAATATTTAAAAAACCCAAAAGTGCAAAATATTTTGAAGCAAACACAGGCAAACAATCAAACAAACAAACAAACCTTTGTGATCTTGAATTAGGCAAAAATTTCTTGATTTCAATGCCAAAAAACATGCTCCATACAAGAAAAATTGATAGGGTGTAGTTCTTAGAAATCAATTTTAAAAAACATAGAGGGGGTCAACTTCAAAAGACATTCTGAAGAGAACTTAAAAACAAGCTCCCCACTGAGAGGAAACACTTGGAAAGCACATATCTGCAAAGCATATGAGAGACTTGCATATGGAATATATATATATAGATGATTTTCAAAAGTTAATAAGAAAAAACACCCTAAATAATGTAACAAAATAAGGGCCAAAGTTCTAGGCAGTCACCAAAAGGCAAAATAAAACACATGCACGGATTAAAAGTAAGTGCATGAAATGACGCTCAATGTAATTACTCACAAAGGCAACACACCTTTAAAACCACAATGAGATATCACTACAGACCTACTAGAAATAAAAAGACCAAGGGTTGGTAAAGATGTGGAGAAATGGGAACTTTCCTATGCTGAGGACAGGGTTGTAAAATGGTATAAGCACTTTGGAGAATAGTGCAGTAAGTAGATGTTTGTAAACCTATTTCTACCATTTGAACCAAACATTCCACTCCTGGGTATTTACACCAAAGAAAAGGAAGTATAAGTCCACCCAGATTTTATTTTTGTGTGGGTGTTATACAATATACACCCACATGTATAAAAAACACATACACCCATGTGTTTATTTGTAACAGACCTAAAATGGAAACAACCTAAATGTCCTCATACAGGTAAACAAACTGCCCTACAGGTATACGATGGACTGCTGGTTAGTAATAAAAGTTGATGAAGTACCGATGCATACAAGAACATGGATAACATCAAATTAACGTGCAGAGAGGAAGGCATCAGAAGAGAAAGAATATGTGTTATACGACTCCATACACAACATACTCTCGAAAAATGCGAGCTAACAGAACAGTGGTGGCCAGGTGCAAGGGGCATGCAAGTGTGGAAGAGCTACGTCTCAAAGGCGTTGGAGAAGGAGTCTGGGAATGATGGAGTGTTTGCGAGGTGACTGTGTGATGTTTTCATTTCACCAACGAGGAACATGGTGCCATTGTGATCCTGCAGTTTACTGTGCCTCCATTACACCTTAACACAGAAAGGCAACAATATTTCTATCTTCATTTTAGACTCCCTACCTGTACTATGTCCTGTAAGCTCCGAACAGTATCTTCTTCATCAGCATCAGCTACATGATTTTGAGAAATTCATCAGAAATTTTCAACATGTGTTAACTTCAACTTCTTGTTGCAGTTTCCAAGGCTCATTTCCTCTCCTGACTTCTGTTCAGGGCATTTTCTCCTGTCTTCATTCACCGGCTTGTCCATGTGGTAGAATTTGGTGATCATGGATATTAATGGAGCCAAAAGGGTGAAGCCAAGAATGTTGCCCATTGCAGAGGCAGGGGAGGATCCCTCAGCAAGGCACCTGCGAACCGAGCAGGAGACTGTTCTGTCCAGACGGAGAGGGTGAGCTCCTAGCCCAGGCACTTCCTGAGCGTACCTGGATGCAGAAGCCTGCTGCTGGACAGTTCTCACCACCTGGCGTTAACAGTGACTCTTGGGACCTCTCCTTACTCATGCCCTGGGTCCTATCTCCTTAGGTCATGTATTCACTTCTGAGCAGAAAAGGAGAAATTGGAAACCCCCACGCTGGAGCATGGAGTATAACTGTATGCGAGGTCCCTCGGCCATTCCGAGGCATTAACGAGTCCAGATCCTTTATTTTCTGTAAGACAGTCCTTTTGCCACTCTTCCCATAACCATCTCCCGCAGAACTATTTCCTTTGTTAAATACATGCTTGTGCAGGTTTTTACATGTGTATTATGGACCAATTATCATATAATTACATAATTACTGTAATCGGATTTAACGGCATAATTAGAATGTGTAATTACATAATTAAAACATGTAATTACCAAGTTTAAAAAGTTATGGAAATTATTTATTTTTTTAATGAATAATGCATGTAATGAGTAGGCAACTTTCAAAGTTTACTACTTGGGCCGTCTAAAAAGCATTTCGACTGGAAATGTAATTTAAAATTCAGTCAATGAGTTATTTCACATGATGCATTGAAGACCTTCAAAAATGTCTGTGGATTTTTTATCTTATTTAAATACTGAAAACGTCTAGATACAGGAGTCAGAAAGGCAGCTCTCATTATGTGCACACGAGGTCTGGCTGCATTAGAAAACGATTCCTGTATATATTAAAAGTTTCCTTAATACAACTGACTACAAATAATGAGTAGTGGTGACTAGCATGGAAGTCATTACCCAGCTGGTGTTTTGTTAAGCCTAGGAAACAGTGGATTCTGCTCCCCAAGAGTTGACCGTCTTGGACTCAAGGGCTTCATGTCATTTAAAAGAATAAATGTTGACTACATATCTATCTCATAAAAGAAATCTGCCTTTATTTAGTTAATTTCAATTTAAATAAAAATATTAAAGTTGGAGGTATACTACATTGGTGCAACTTCGATATTAATTCAACTCTGCTTAGTACTGGAGATGAAAAAAGGAATCAGATGCGTCCTGCCTAACGTTGTTCAGAGAGAGACTTGAGCGCTAAATGACACACAAAGAGAATATGCTCTGTAATGGCTTTGAAATTTCCTTTAAAAATTCAAATAAGTCATTATCATCTGGTGCCTGAGGAAATAATCCTCATCATCTAAACCAGCGATCAATTATTGATTTTCCTGACCACAATCAACTAAACAGTTGATTACTCTCTGTGCAGGAAAATCCTCACCTCCCTGGGGCCCCCCGGTGACACTTTACACATACATAACAGAGTGCTTATCCCATTATCTCATAATTACATGTGCATCTGCTTCTTTAGATGTGAATGCCAGGAGAGCAACTGCTAGTGCAGGAAACACTTTCTTACCTGCACTGAACGCCTGCAGAAGTTCACACACACACACACACACACACACACACACACAGAGAAGGCCCCCTTTCAAGGAACAGGGTGTCTGTTGTTTCTGGACAACACACCATTGCAAATCTTCATAAAGATCACTCTCAAATGACAACTTCTGCTTGGGCAAAATAACAATTACAAAATAAAAATATATGCATCACAGTCAAAGTAGAAAGAAAGAGCCAAAGAATTACAATAAGCTGTAGACTAGAGCTTTATGCCTGGTGTGACCATGGCCATGATGGATAGATCCGCTTCCATCCGGCCCCAGGGGCTTGGTTTCAGGTAGAGACCAGCTTCGGCAGAGGCTCCGGCACTGATCATCTGTGACTGGCCCTCGGTGGGTTCACGTGCAATTCATTAATGAATGACCCCCATCAACATGTATCGAGCGTCTGGCTACTCTACATGAAGTGGGGGGCTGGGCGTGGAAGATACCAGAAAGTGCCGGAAAGGGGCCAATGGTACCTTAAGCCTAATAGCACACACGCTCCCCTCTGAGAAGGGGCTAGTCTGAGGAGTGTGGAGGAAAACGGTCACCAGGTGACAAGCTCAAGGTGGGGCACCGGGGACTTCTGTGGGTGGTCCCCACAGGTGGATGGGGAAAATCCCAGGTGAGCTGAGAAGAGCCCATGCGTTCCAGAGCCTGTAGCGGCAGACCTGTCAGACTCAGGAAGCCCACCCTCGACCGACGCCACCGACCCCATCCGCATCAAGATGGACATTTTTATTTTTTATTTATTTTATCTATTATTATTTTAGCATTATTTTTTAAAAATTGGCAGAGTGATTCTTATACATGTATACAATATACAAAGATTAAATCAGGATAATTAGCATTTCCACCACCTCAGTTATCACATCTCTGTGTTGGAGCACTCAAAACCCTCTCTTCTGGCTGGGCATGGTGGCACACACCTGTAATCCCAGCAGCTGGGGAGGCTGAGGCAGGAGGATTGAGAGTTCAAAGCCAACCTCATAAAATTGAGGCATTAAGCAACTCAGTGAAACCCGGTCCGTAAATAAAATACAAAATAGGGCTGGGGATGTGGCTCAGGGGTCAAGTGCCCCTGAGTTCAATCCCTGGTACAAAAAAAAAAAAAAAAAAATCCTCTCTTCTGGCTATTTTGAAATATACAGTGAATTGTTGTCCGTTGCAAGCACCCTACTGGGCTCTACAGTAGCAGGACTTGCTCCTCCTAACTGTACCTAGGCACGTGTGATCCGTCCTTTCTGCACTCCCCCTTCCTTCCCAGGCCCTGGCGACCTCTGCTCTCCTCTTTCTTTCTGTGGAAGTACCACTTCTAGATGTCACGTGAAAGTGAGATCACACTAGATTCGTTTTTCCATCCTTGGCTTCTTTCACTTAGCACACAGTCTTCCCGGCTACCGCACTGCCACAAACGACAGGACTTCCTTCTTGTTCGCGGCTGAATCATGCCGCCCTGGTTACACGCACCGGTTTCTTGATCCGTGCACCCACGAGGGACACCCAGGTGGGTTCCCTGTCTCGGCCGCTGTGAGCAGCGCTGCATCACCAACAGAAGCATAGTTGTTTCGTCCACAGGCTGATTTCGTTTTTGTTCTTTTGGATATAGACCCAGTAATGGGGCTTCTGGATCCTATGGAAGTTCTATTTTTATTTTTTTGAGGAATTTCCATACTGCTTTCTTGATGGCTGTTCTAATATATTTCCATCCACAGTATCTGAGAGTTCCCTCTTCCCCAACATTCTTTTTTTTTTTTTTGTCTTTTTGATAACATTCTATCACCAGTTGTTTCCGATGTGTTTCTGCTGAATAGGTTAACAGGCCAGAGCCCAGCACACTGTCTGGGTGAGCACTGCTGTCAAACGGGGAATCCTTGCAGAAATGTCACTTATAATCCATGGCGTAATACCTTTGCGTGTTTGGGGTTTTTTCTCCAATACATTTTCACATTATAGGGACATATTAATGGAATGTGGTGGTACAAAGAAGTTCCTGGCTTATTATGGACTTAATCATGACCTCAGGAGTTTATCAAACATGTTTAAGCCAGGAATGGTAGCACATGCCTATAACCCCAGCAACTTGGGAGGCTGAGACAGGAGGATCTCAAGATGGAGGCCAGCCTTGACGATTTAGCAAGACCCTGTCTCAAAATAAAAAATAAAAAGAACTGGAACTCTATGTCATGTATAACTAATTAGGAAAAATTTTAAAAATTAAAAAAAAAAAGGGACTGGGGATGTAGCTCAGTGGTAAAGTGTCCCTGGTTCAGTCAGTCTCCAGTTTAAAAAAAAAAAAAAAAAATTCTTTTTCTTTTTTAAGGGTGCAAAGCTCAGCTGAGGCTTTTGGAAGACTGCAATGACTGCAATGTGGCATAAATCTCAGCCTAACCCACAAACATTCTCTGCTTTATTTGCATCTTCCATGCATCCAACGACAAATACTGATAGAAGGCTACTGTGAACATGTGTGTGAACTGAGCTGTCCTGGCTGCACAGAGGTCTGGTTCATCCCATTACTGGCTGTCTGCTCAGCAGTGAAGGAGCAGGAGCCTGGGTTGGGAGGGTACAGCCTCGGACAGGAGGGGAAAATGGTGCGGGGCAGAGGTGGCTGCCTGGCCTACTGGTTCTCGAAGTCCGATGAGATCACAGAAGCTCATCTCTGGGAAGGACCCAGGAGCCTACTGCACGAATTCTTACCAACAGGCCCAGCTGCTGCTGTTCCTCAGATGGAGAACTTGTGTGTCCCTAAGTATGTCACTCATTCTTTGGATACTCAGCTCTTCCATCAGGCCGCTGAGCCCCAAACTGAATTCTACTCCTCGGTCCTGGTTTTTTGCTCTGAGGTCCAAAGAACCAAACTCACCATCCACTGCTGTGCTGCAGGTCCTGAAATTAAAGCTCAATGCGATGCGCTACCGTAACACCTCGTGGCCCAAGGACAATTCTCATCTCAGGGGAACGTCCCTTGAAGCCCCCTCAGGGGAACGTCCCGTGAAGCCCCCCATCATCAAGAGGGACAGGCACAGGTCCTGCTTCCCTGGTGGAAATTATTCAGCCCGTGGAATTATTCTGACAAGTCAGTCACATCTTCCTGGAGCCAGAGGGCCCCCCGCCTCCTGTCACTGCAAAGCCTGCCTACCTCCGCCCCTGTGCTCATCAGTTCCCAAAAGCTGCCACCCCATGGCCCTGAGTCCTGTAGGCCGCAGGACCATGTGACTCATAACTGGCTGCCACCTCTCCTGTCCAGGGCTGGGTGTTGGCTGTGCTATGTCACCGCTCCTGAGGGCCACAGAGCCACAGGGAGGGAAGAAAAGCATCAGGTGCCGGGTAGAGGCCTTCGGAACCAACTCCAAGGGCCAGAAGCTCTTCAGGGAAACCGAAAATGCACGTTCACACTCTAGCCTCCTCTCCGCACCACGCTTTCCTGAGTCAGAACAGCAATGATCACGTGTGCAAGCGACAATAAGCGTTGGCGAGGGTGTGAGGAAGAGGCACACTCACACACTGCTGGTGGGATGCAAACTGGTGCAGCCACTCTGGACAGCAGTGTGGAGAGGCCTCAGAAAACTTGGGATGGAACCACCATTTGACCCAGCTATCCCACTCCTTGGTTTATACCTAAAGGACTTAAAATCAGCACACTACAGAGATAAACACATCAATGTGTATAGCAGCTCAATTCACAATAACTAAACAATGGAACGAACCCAGGTGCCCTTCAACAGATGAATGGGTAAAGAAAATGTGGTACGTATACACAAAGGAATATTACTCAACCTTAAAGAAGCATGGAATTATGGCATTTGCTAGTAAATGGATGGAACTGGAGACTATCATGCTAAGTGAAATAAGCCAATCCCCCCAAAACCAAGGTGGAATATTTTCTCTGATATGCGGAAGCTAATTCACTCTAAAACTTTTTTAAGCAACGGGGTGCAAGGGCAGGAAGCGACAAGCAAACAGAGGTGGAAACAAGAGACACTTTACGAAAAACAAAGAAATATCCCATGGTGTCGGGATCACTGGAGATAGGAGGCTCGTTCTAGAAAACGGGGTCTCCTTCACGCACCAGCAGGCACCGTTCACACCTCACGCTAGTTCCTTGGGTATCGCATCCCAGCGCACAAGAACTCTACATGTCTCTGTATGAAAACAGAGAGTGATGAACAAGAAAACTAATGATCAGCTCTAATGCTTGTGCTTTAGTTACACACGCAGCCTGCCCCCCTCTTCCTCTGAGCTAATGGACGAACCTCAATCAATACACTCAGCAGAGACTGCAGAATCAATAAGGAGGCTAATTTAACAGAATTAAGAAGCGGCTTCAAAAAAAAAAAAAAAAAAAAAAAAAAAAAAGAACCAGAAAGTAGATACAGTTGCAAGAACTATGTTCTTCTAGGTTGCTTGGCAACCAGATATAAAAATGATACATAATGTCAGGAACTTAGTTTCACACACCGCAACAGCCCCCTGCCTGGGCGATGCTGTAACGCATTCTTCCCCAACTGGAGCTCCGCAGAGACCATTAACACTACCATTTTCCATAACACGCTCTGTTAAACAATCATGTGTTTTCCTTAGTGCGTTGGAACACGGGATTTACTTAACGATGACTCAGCGACCCGGCGGCTGGGAAGAGGCAGGAGCGCAGGCTCGCTCTGGGGCATGGGGCGGGCCACGAGTGCAGCCACTGGAATCCACACCTGAAAGATGAGCGCCAAGGAGGACCTGCTTGTGTGTGTGTGTGTGTCTGTAGGTGTGAGTGTGTCTGTGTGTATGTGTATGTGTGTGTGTGTGTGTGTGCGTGTGTCTGTGTGTATGTGTATGTGTGTGTGTGTGTGTCTGTGTGTGTGCATGTCTGTGTGTATATGTGTGTGTGTGTGTGCGTGTGTGTGTGTGTGTGTTTGTGTGTGTTTTAAAGGAAAAGCAGAGACACTGAAGGTAAATGTTAGTGTTTTTTGATGATTCTTGACTTTGTCCCCTCTGGAATAGCAAAGAAGTTTCTGGAAGACGGAACACCTTCGAGGTTCTAAACGCATCCTTGGACATGGAAGTAAAGGTTCAACAGAGAGACAGAGAGACAGCCGAGACTTGAGCGGAGATGAGGGAGAGGGAGCCACGGTGGTGTCCAGCCCCGGCTGGCCACAGGCCCTGGGGCAGGGGACCCTTGCTCCTGACGCAGCCCATCTCCAGCAGGTGGAAAGGGGTGCGGGCGAGCGCCACGCTGGGGCTTTCCCTGAAGTTGTGAAGCCGTGATTCAGAGCGTCCCTCTTCAAGGCCGCCACGCACCTTTGCCTCGGCTGGCAGTCACTGACTCCCGCCGTAGGGGTGTTCTGGGATGGCTGTCCTATAAAGTCCCCGGAGCACAAGTAAGGAGGAAGCCTAGTCCTCAAAAGAAACAAGCACACCGAAACCACCGAAGAGACGCTGCACTATCTGCACGCGCTTGGCTGCTGACCTGCGTGCTTCTGTGACTCTGTGAGCCGCTCACCCACAGTTGTGTGGGATGCTTAACTCCTTTACTACAGGACCATGTGTTATATTTTTTAAAATTTATTTTCTGCTGAACAGAGCCTTTTATTCGGGAAACCTCCAGTAGGGTCTGATGGACACTAGGTTTCATGGACTCTTCGGGGGAATGGATCTGCCCTACCCGTAGCACGATGGTCAATCCCTGTGTTGGAATACAGTAAGTGTTCCATGACTATGTATAAGATCAACTTAGTGCACTCGGGAATTTAAAGGTCTTCCTACTGCATCGATTAACTTGTGATTTCTACTTAGGATTGTCAGGGTTTGAATTGATACCGGCACCTGTGAAGCAGTCTAAGTAAGATGAGCATCATCAGCGGATGCTAACATAAAGTGGAAAGTTCTAGTACAGTGGAAAGGGTGAGTTCTTAGAGGTGGAGACAAATACATGGCAGCTGAGCATCCTCCTGGTTGCTAGGCAACCCTGGGGACATCTTGGGTCTTACCTAGCTTCTCTAACCTCACCACGCCTATTCCCTCATCCAGGAAATAATTTCAACACTTATGCTGTCAGGGAGTCAACAAGTATTTATGGAATACCCACCGGGCACAAAGCAATAAACTTACTGCTTACTCAAGCCCAGAGTGAAAGCAAGAGGAAAGCAGAGGATTAGTCGGGATACCTGGGCAAACGAGGCACAAGTGGAAGCACTGGGTCCTTAAATCCTCAGGGTGACTGTGGCCAGTTTTGGGGGATTTTCAAAGTAGTACCTGGAAAGTCTTGTCTATTCCCTTTAGCCAAACTCTGTGGATGTTGGTTTTGTATCTCTGCTGTAATAAATCACCTCCAGCTTGGTGGCTTAAAGCAACACAAGCTTATAACTGCACAGTTCAGTTGCTTAGAGCTTTAAGATGGCTGAACAGCAAGGCACGGGCAGAGTCACATCCTGTTCTGGAAGCTCCAGGGGAGAATCCATTCCTGGCCCCTTTCAGATTTCAGAGGACACCCACATTCTCTGGCTGGTGGTCCCTTCCTCCATCTTCAAAGCCAGGAAGTCCTCCTCATGTTTCCATCTCTCCGGTTTCCTCTTTTCTGCCTTCCTCTTGCACTTCTCAGGATCTTGGTGATTACATCGCACCCACCCAGATGATTCAGAAAATCTCCCCGTCTCAAGGTAAACTGATGAGCAGCCCTAATTTCACCCTTTTCCATGCACCTAACATGTTCATGTGATCTGGAGATCAGGACATGGGAGGATGTTATTCTTTCTGCCTACAATCATATGTGTGTCTATAACTTTATCTGCTGAAAGTAATGATGGGTCATGCAATCTACAGGTACAAACCAGGGACCTAGGTAGGACTACTTCCCTGAGAACTTTCTATTCTAAGGAAGGTGATAAGCATGTAAGGTGCCATCTGCCACCAAAAATGACCTTCACATCTGCAATATGATTTACAGTTTGCAAAGCACTTTGACATCTACCTTCCTTGCTGAAACCTCAGACCTACTTTGCAAGATAGGTCAGGAAACTAGTATTAGCTCTGATTTATACATAAGGACCCTGAAACAGAGATTTTTCTTAAGGCCACAAAAGTGGCAGATTCCTACCCACATGTGTAGACTCTTGATCCACTGCTCTCTCTACTCCCCACTCTGCAAAAACCCTATGGTACATATCATTTCAACATGCACTGCCGAAAGAAGTGACAGATCTTGCTTCTATTTTATGGAAAAAAAAAACAGATGTGAGGTTATTCAGAAACTTAAAAGCACACAATGCAGCCAGGCACGGGAGGCTGAGGCATGAGGATTGGAAGTTGAAAGCCAGCCTCAACACTGAGGTCCTAAGCAACTCATCAAGAGCCTGTCTCTAAATAAAATATAAAAAGGGGTTGGGGACGTGGCTCGATGGTTAAGCACCCCTGGTTCATTCCCCAGTACCAAAACCAAAACCAAAACCAAACCACCACACAATGAATGCTTTTCCCAGAGCTCATGAGAGGCTCTAGAGTCTCCATCAATTCGGGACTTATCTCTGATCCACATCTGGATGGAGATAACACTGCCAGGGCAGGGAGGAGGGCTTCTCCAGGCAGAGCTGTGGCATGTCTGAGGAGCAAGAAGGCAGACACCATATGCCTGTCAAAAGCTCTGAGTGCGTTCCCAGTGTCTTTGCATTCACAGAAGCATGGAGCTGCAGGGCAGCTCTGGCCTTGTGCGCACGTCCGTGACTACCTACCGACCCACAGAGAGCCATAGAGGTTGGGCTGGGTTAAAATACTTCACTGTGCTGGCCATAGAGGGTTAGTTTCTTCTCTAAAAAGCTGCATTATTTAAGTGGCGAAACCGAGACCAGAAATTCAGTCATTCTAACCACAATCTCACAGATTTGCCAGAAGGAAGGAAGAAAGGAAAGAGGGAAGGAAGGAAGGAGGGACGGAGGGAAAGAAGGAAAGAGGGAGGGAAGGAGGGAGGGAGAGAGGAAGGATTGATTCTTAGGTCCAACCCAAAGAGGCAGCTCGGCCACTAGTTAGATGTGGCCAATCCTGAGGACCAGGCTGGACATCTAAGCAGCCAGCAATTGGGTTGGGTGCTGCTCATCTCCCCTTCTCTTCTCTCCACATTTTCCTTCCTTCCTAGAAACAGGCCACCCTGGGAGTTGCCGGCAGTTCCTCCTTCAGACAGGAGCTGTCACCGTCTTCCTTCCAGTCACCTTCGAAGGTGAACAGGAGCTGAGCCGTCAGGAGCACCTGCTGGTAGTGTTGCAGAGGCACGTGGGATGCAGCTGCCCAGCAGTCCAGGGTGGCGGCCTCTCAAGGCAAGACCCTTCCATCCTCAGAGTCCCCAGGAGCTCCCCGCACAGCGCATCGCTGGTGCCTCTGATGGCTAAGTTGGAGAAACGTGGGGGAAAAGCCAGTTTCTGATAGGACAGAGGAGAGTACACAGAAGTAGACGCATAATGGGAAGTGGAGCGTGACTCCTTTCCTTAATTGCCAAAACCAGTTCCCACGAGGTGCATAAATTGCAGGGCCTATTAACAGCACTATGAATAATAATCAGTTTACTTTTTGACTTGGATCTAAATATACTTTCTATATGATTTCATCTTTTATTCAGCTGTTTAAAAGCAGAACATCTAATTACAGTTCCTATTAGTCAACATTAATTTTTTCCCCTTTTTGTCATGGAGCATGTGTGATGACTGATTTTTCTAAAAACAGAATTTTTTAGCATATGGAACAAATCGTGTTATTATTAATGCATTCCCAGATGACTCTGCATTTCAATTCCCTTAATTATTTAGTCATTGCTGATTATGTCTTTTTACAATTCATTATCCCATTTCTTGCAACGCAGGCATTTTATTCATTAAGTATCAGAATGAAGAGCTTGACCTCCAGGAAAACAAAACAAAACAAAACAAAAAAAGATAATAAAGAACTACTGACATATTTTTAAAAGTCTGTGCTTCCTTTCTTGATCACTTCTATGCTATGCAAAACACATTCTAAATGGCGAGTTTTTCAAGGACATCATCAGGTACCAATGACAGTGTGGTAGGAACAGGCTGGCAGAGTGACAAGCAGCAGCAGCTGTGGAGCTGTTTACATGTGTCATCTCAGAAGCCGAGGCTGCACCCTGTGACACTGCCCCATCTCACCTTAAAGAAAAATACCATTTGTGTAGTAGATCTTCGTTCCAGTTTTGTTCAAAAGCTAACAAGATGTTTCAAAAATAGCTCAGTAGTACTGGGAAGCCCAGGATAAGAAACATTTGCTAAATTAAAAGAGAACTAGCTCTTAATGAGGATTCATTTTGTCCGCAGGCTGATCCTATTGATGTTATAAAACCAGATTCTGACCTGGACTATTTAATAAGGCCTGGTACCGCGATGCTCATGCAGATGTGGGTTCATTATCTCCGTGAGGTCTGTGTCGGTTGTCGGAGAACCAAATCGCTGCAAAAATTAAAAAAGGCGAGGGGGAATAACGACAGGATGGAGGAGGCTGAGAAGGTGAGGAACTAAAGGACAGGAACTGGTACCTCTACCCCTACCCAGCTGGAGCCTGGTCTCCAGCCTGGATGCCAGTTTCAGACAGAAGACATCTTGGGATGAATTCCCTGGGCTACCGCAGTCTCCCTCTTTTATCTGTGACCTAAATGATAGAAATGATACCACCAGATGACAGTGTTGTGTGGCAAAACTAGCAAACCTTTTGTGAAGTACACCTTCTGGCCGATCGTGGATCTAGTGGTCACGTTAAATCTGTGCACTGCTCTGCAGGATGTTATAATGGAACACTTAGTTTTTTGATCATAAACAAAATAAGGATACCTAATAACTGGGCCAGGGGAGGGGGAGCGGTGTGCCCAGGCATGGCAAAGCTGGCAATAAGGGGCCCCCAAACAATATTAGGACCTTTCTCCCAATACCCACCTGGAGTCTAGGGTAGCAGGTGGAGGCCCAGAGAGAGCATTTCTTTGGAGAAAGTGGCTATAGTACTGTGACATTTTCCCTCCCCCATCTGACGTGGAAAGGAATGGGACAATTCTTGGTCCCCTGTAGCTGATACTAACTCTTGGAGGATTTCATGTTTTCTCTGAGATGGGACTTTGGCCTGAAAAAGTCCACAGGGGAGAGGCCACCGACTGTCCTGATGGCAGCACCGAGGCTGCTGTGTGTGACCTGCACGTGGAACTGCAGAGAATATACCATTGGGTGCAGCGGACGGGCTGGGGCAAGGGAAGGGAGGGAAGAGGGGGTCGCACGGAAGAATGAAAGAAAGACATTACACTCTTACAAGCAGCTAACTTAACTGGGCGTTCATGGTGGGCAAAGATCTTTCTGGAACCGTGACAACATCCCACAGGAGACCAGGGTTAATAGCCACCAACCCCACGGAGCAGCAATGCTGGCTCATGACGGGACCAAGTGAGGTTTTCAGCCCCTGCCAGTCTTCACCGCCACGGCTCCAGATCCTGGAGGAGCCGGAAATCCCAGCTGGAAACAAGGAACAGAGGAAGGGCCGCCATCCCTCCTTCCCTCCCAGGATTAGGACCTGGAGGATGCCCCATCTGAGCAGAGGAAGCACTCAGAGCCCAGAGCTTTGACTACGCCCAAGACTGGGCATTTTAATTATTCAAATGAGACATTTTGCCACTGAGAGGGACTGGAGGGCATTTTAATTATCTGTGAATGTCTAGGAGAGCTAGGGGACTCCGAGATCTCACTCAGGCCTGGGAAGCAGCCCACAAAAAGAGGAGGGGGCGACCGGGAGAAGCAAGACAGCAGCGCTTCGTGACCGCGCCCCTCGGAGTCTCACTCCTGTGATGGACAGGTGAATTTAAAGACTCGGGCTCAGGAAATAAAAACATATATACACACATCGGGCTGGGACTGTGGCTCAGTGGCAGGGTGTTTGCCTAGCCTGTGTGAGGCACTGGGTTCCATCCTGACCACCGCATAAAAATAAGTAAATAAAATAATTATTTAAAAAAAGAAAAATATACATACATAATGGCTGTTTCAACCACGGTGGCATTAAGCACATATACACTGGGTGCCACCGTCACCACGGTCCATCCACTGGATTTTTTTCATCTTCCCACACTGAAATGCCACACCATCGAATATACAATGGTGACATTTTAAAGAGCCAATCAAAGAACTCGGCCAACGACCCGGCTCTCCTGGCCCTTCCCACCTGTGCCCCACATCAGATGCTCTTCATGTTTTGGGAGAGTCTGGGCTTTTGTCTCCATTATTCTCCTTCTGCCTTCAAGAACTGGCTGCGGCCCTTCTTGAGTGTAGGTCTACTGGCAGTTCACTCCCTCCATTTTTGTCTCCTGAGCAAATCTGTATTTCTCCTTAACTTCTGAAGAAGGTCTTTGTTAAGTGAAGGACGTGGTTCCACCGTCTTCTTGCTTACCTGCTTTTGGAGGTGTCGCTGGCTGCACTTCTTGTCACGCCAGCTCCTCTCTAGGCAACACATCTTTTCCTCCAACTACCGTCAAGATTCTTCTCTCTTTGGTTTTCAGTAGCTAGAACACACCTCGGTGTGTGTGTGTACGTTAGTCCTTATCTTCTCGGGTACTCTGGAAGCTAGAGTCTCTGGGATACGTGCTTGGGGTCACCATTAATTTTAGAAATTTTTTTCCCCATTATTTCTTCTGACCTGTACTCTTTTTCTGGGATTCCAATCACATGAATATTAAATCATTTGATGTTATCCTTCTTGGAGGCTCTTTTCTGTTTGTTTTCTTTTAATCTCTTTGCATTTCAGTGAGCACGCCTTCCTTTGACTTATCTTCATGTCCAATGATTCTACTTGTCTATCGATAAACTCATTTTTCATCTTTCTGTGTTTTCCACTCCTCCATTTTTCATTTGGCTCCCTCTTACAGTTTCCATCTCTCTGGCAAAATTACTAATATATTTTCTCGCACAATGTCGCCATTTTCCTTAAGAGCCATTAACATACTGAGAGTAGTCATTTAAATTCCCACAGTTCTAATAACTGTGTCCTGTATGATTCTGATCTTGAAGATTGCTTTGCCCCTTCGGGCTGCTTCTTCTTGCTTTTTTGGATATCTCATAATTTTTTTTTGTTGAAAGTCAAATATGTTGCTTATGACAGCAGATTCTGAGAAAAAAAATACATATATATATTCTGGGAAAACAATATGCTTGGTGATAAGAACACCTGTCTCCAGTTGGACATTTAGGGTGGAGGTGACTGTCAACCTTGGCGGGAGCAGGGCAGGGTATGAAGTCTGCTTTCTGCTTGGCTGTGAGTGCTGCACTTGGCTTTGGTCTTTCCTTGGCACGGCCCTCCCAGTGGTATCCCACTGATACCACGACTCAGTGCTCCTCGGTGTGGTTGGAGATGGGGAGGAAGCTCTGCTGTCCTGATTAGCCCTGCTCCCTCGGCAGACACCGAACGTGGGTCTTGATGGGTGCCCTTCAGTGTTCCTGCCCTTCCGCCAGATGTGGCAGCATTAGCACACATTCCTGCCTCTTCCCCACGTCAGGTTTTTGTCTTCTCCTGTTCTCCTCCCCAGGTACAGTGAGTGTCCACCGGGGACCCTCAGGATGTGTTTTGGTGGCCACTGTCCTTGCTCTGGGCTTAGGAAAGACAGGGGAGATGCGTTGGAGTCCGGTTCAGTGTGTGTGGGGGTCCTTCATGTCCTTAGGCTGTCGCTCTGTGTCCTCTGCAGATGAAGGCTCTGATCCGAGGGAGGGGGAGGAGATGGGTTGGGATTCGGGCTCAGCAGTGGCTGCCTCCCCTCCTGTGAATGAGGCCACAGGACAGGTTCTCAGGATGCCCCCAGGCCTTCCCCATGGGGGCCTGGTGGGGGCCAAACCTGCCAGAGAATGCTCATCTCCCTGGGTTTGTGGCCTGCTCCAGTGATCACACATCTGACCTTTAGCAATCTGCTACCCATTTCCAGCCGACTCTTCTCATCGGTTTTATGATGAGAGAAGGATCCCACATAAGCCATACTTGGGGCCGGTCTTCCTGCAGGGGCCTCTCTGGGTTTAGGTTAGCTGTTTGCCCTGCAAATTTAGTTCTCTTATGGGTTTCAAAACAGTAGTAAACTTTCTGTTTCTCTGTTTTTTTTTCCTGTTATATGAGTGGGATCAGTGCTTCTTTAGGCTATTTTATTTTTTAGCTTGGAGGTTAAATGTAACTGTTTTAAATAGCTCTTTACCAAGTTTTATGAAATCCTTCATTTCCTTTGAGTTATCCAAAGAGCCTGGGTCAAGCACACATTAACTGCTGCTGTGATCAGAGAGCAAAATCAGTTAGGGCCTTGCTGTTTACCATGCTGAGTAGGTACGTCCTGTTCTTCAGGTCTAGTAATCACAGGTGCCATTACCGACGACGAATACATCACTCACAAAAGTAAATGTGTACAAACCAAGTTTGTAATGTTTAGACATCCTCAAGTCTTTATGAAGACACGAATTTTCTATATGCAAAATTTCTGGCCCCAAGAAATTACTGGCTTTTTAATACTAATAACTCAAGGCACTGAATGTAATTCACTGAATGTAATTTAACAAATGATACCTAAACTTTAAAAGTATATTGGATGTCTTTAAGTATTAAATGAGCCAGTTTTGGATGAAGTTAGATTTCTAGTAAATCATCCAAGTACTTAATAAGACTACTAACTGGGTGCTACAAAATCATATAAAAGTGTAGACAATCTCATCTCTAATTGAAATTAAATCTATATCTCAATGAAACATACAATATGTACAAAACTGAAAAAAGAGACAGATGATCCTTCACATATGATACAGCAATGTCAACCAGTTTCTCTTTCTGGATGGTCTTTTGTTTTTGGTACCAGAGACTGAACCCAGGGGCACTTAACCACTGAGCCACATCCCCAGCCTTTTTTTATTTAGCGAACGGGTCTCGCTAAGCTGTTTAGGGGCTTTCTAAGTTTCTGAGGCTGACCTTGAACTTGCGATCCTCTTGCCTCAGCCTCCCAAACCACTACTCCTGGCTCTGTTGGGACTTTTCTGAGCCCGCCTCTTGGAAGACTTCCACTATTGTACTTCATTGTCCTTTCAACTGCAAGTTGGTTCCTGAGTGTTAAGTTGCTGTCCTCGGTTACTTAAGTCTTTACATAGAAAGGCCATATGCTGAAGCAGGACAATCTATATGATCATTTGCCAGGAAGTGAGACATCTGGTCCAACCAGGTGAAAGTTTTATTTCCAGGTGAAAATAGTGCTATCAGTTAGAAGTTCTGCACAATTTGTCATCCTCTGAGAATTCTCAAAAGGAATCTTGAGAAAGATGGTAGACTAGAACACACGTTATAAAACTTACTTTGCCCAACTCATCCGATTCATAATTACGCATATCTAGTATAATTATGTATTTGTTAAAAAAAAAAAACAACTTCCAGGCATAAGCTGACGTGAAAATAGTTTGACTATTTTCAACTAAGCAGGCAAAGAAATTTAAACAAGCACTTGAACCGTACTTTCGGAGTAAAAAGCTATCAACAACCTATCAAACAAATGTTCCACCAGGGGGTGTCATCTGCATTTATTCCTTCTGCAGCCACTTAGTACATGCACCTAAATTGTTGGGGACAAAATAAAACTACATTTCTATAGAGTGACTTATAATGTCCTGCTGGCTTTCTTTTTAATTCCAAGGAAGGTTTGTCTTTATGCTTTGTTGTCGATTTAATTTCCAAGTGATTTCCAACTCTTTTGTTTTTCAAACTGATGTCAAGGTGTAAAGAAACCATAAGCAAATATTTGAATTCTTTAGGGAACTCTGCTATTAATGCTAGGTTAATCCTTTCCTCTAGCCAGGAATCCTTTATCAAAGCAATTATTTCCTAACCATAAAAACAATCTGGCAAATATTCTATAACTGGATTTAATAGATTAAGATTTAAGTGAACCTCATCTTTAATGAATTTGAAAAGCATTGATTAGTCTAACAACAAGAACGATTAACAGCTCAGTCATCGGTTCCAAAATAAAATGTTTATTTCAACTGCAGATTTATAAAACTGGCCCACCTCCAGGACCCCCTGGATGAATGAAAACACTTTGTTAGACATGTTGATTCAATATGATGTTTGTATTCACAAATTTATCCAGCCGTAGATGTAACAGCCACATGAAATAGCGAAGGAGAACAATGGCTGTTTTTCTTGCAAAAAAATGTGTACCTCCTTGAGATCCACACTGGCTCAAACCCACGCAGCAGTCAGTGGTAGAGCTGTGGATGAACAACGTGGACGGATCTAATGCTGAGACCCCAGTGAATGCTCACACCCAGACATCAGGAGCCGACCTCCCCTACCTGGGGCGGTGGCGTCTCCTGTCTGTCCACCTTTTCCCACCTCTCTCCTTGGGAAGAGGCAGCACTGACCCATCTTTTCCTGAGAGTAACATGGGCAGAATGTCTCTCAGGAGGTGCCAGCCTGGAGCTCTGCAGCCAGCAGCTATCAGGCGATGCAACAAGAAACCAGCACTTCACCCTGTTACTCAGCACTGGGTCATCCAGGACCAGGGTCCGGGATGATTCGTGAGGGGCTATCATAGGCATTTCTTTCTTTGCTTGGAGGCACCCCTGTGTCACTGGCAGTACAGAGAGCCTGGTCTAAATGCCTGCCCAACAGTTTGCAGCTTCTCACCATCAAAGCAACAAAGGTAGCTACCATGCCCCTTCCTTCCCCCGAGGCTGTGTGAAAGACGGGTCCAGATGTCAGGCCCTGCTGCATCCCTGCAAGGATGTACTCAGCCTTACATTTTGAAAATACCTGATTTTAAAAACACAGTGCTTCCTTGATTCAACTGGGGGGCAGTCCCAGGAACCCCTGCAGGTACCCAAATCCACAGATGCTCAAGCGCCTCATACAGAAGGGTATCGGGTTTGCATAGGACCTACACGCTCCCTCCTTACGGTTTACGCCATCTAGGACTATTTGTAATACTTAATATAAGGAAAGCATGTAAAAACCTGTTATCCTGTATTATTTAGAGAATAATGACAAGAAAACGAAAGACTGCAAATGTTCAGTATAGATGCAGTAATTCTAGACGTAGCTATGTAATATAGGAAAGGGACGTGAGATGAACAAGGCTCCAACATCGAGTGCTGGGGACAGAGCGAACACCTCTGAAATGGCAGAGGCCACAGAAGGACATGTCCACTCATGACTCCATCTGCACAGATCCAGAGAAATCAAATTCTGCTTTTGGAACCTTCTGGAACTTTTTTCGCCCGGAGCCATACTCTGTGGGAGGAGGTTGACTGTGGACATGGACCTGGAGACACAGGGCTTACTGGGCTCTGCAGGGTGTTTGAGGACATGGGCGAGGGCCTGGGAGCCTGGAGGTTGGCCCTAGGTCTAGGCTGTGCCTCAGCCTCTCAGCCTCTCTGTTCCCAGCCCTGGAAGACAGGGATGGCCTCGCGCAGGGTTACTGTGGGGAGTGAAGGGGACACCAGACGTGAAGGCACATGAAGCCATTAACGCGTTAAGCCACACACACCGGCTTTGCGGTGTGTGATGTGTGCTTTCGCTGACGAAGTTTCCTCTAGTCCAAAGCCCTGAGCCTCAAAGAAAGGGAGGTTGAAAATATTGGTTCGATGGGTTCTTTTTCATTTTTCAGTGACAAAAGGGCCGGTCTACATCTTTCGAGGGATGGTGAGTTTTCCCAGTGCAGCTAAGACCCCGGGGGGGCGGGCGCTAGGCGGAGGCAGGCCTGTAAAACGTGCTCCCACCCAAACTATTGCTGATCTCATTTCCTAAACATTTCTTCTAATTTGCCAAATATTTAGCTCCCTGCCTTTTCATTCCTTTCCCCCAGCCGCACGGGCTTTGCTTTTGATGTGGCACACACTTTAAAAATACATTATTAATCAGACGAGCCCGTCACCCCTGGCGCTGACACTCTGTCCCCTGCTTCTTCTTAACAAATCTCCCTTTGTGTTCCTTTGTGCAGAAGTGATTAATCATTTCACTATCCAAGGGCTGCTGACAATCTTTCCAGATGACTCCAGCTACCCTGACCCCTCCCCCCAGGCATCCGCACGTCAGGAACCTGCTCTGGGGTCTTTATTCCTGTCGCTGTGGGCTCCTCCTTTCACGGGACAATAACTAGTGAACCTCCGAAAGAGCCTGGTTTGTATTTCTTGCCTTTCCTCTCCCAGTGTGCAGGGTTGGGGTGTAGGTAGAGGGGGCAGCGGAGGCTTCAAAGTGCAAACACGAAAACGCACCGTTAAAAAGTCAGAATGGCGAACGCTTGTTTTGCAGACTAGACAGGAGGCTTTTATCTCAGCGTCTGAGGACCTGTGGAGCCCGGTTTTCCTGTGCCACAGAGACCCCTCCGTGGAGGGAGGCTGAAGTTTCTTTCCCCCTTGTCCCCTCTCCCTCTGGTTATATCTGTGACAGTTTCCAAGCGCTCTGTGTCTGACGCCCAGTCTCAGACTCACCAGGACCTTCCTCTGTAACTTGGTTTCCAGAGATGAAGCCTGGGTAGGTTTGGGGGGTTGGCCATTTTTTAATAAGCTATTACTAACAGTTTTAGCTCAAGTAAAAGTTCCAGTTTTAAAATTCTCTCATTTCCCCCACTCCCAGGTGTAGACTGTTACAACTGAATTCAAAAACATGTTTCGAGAACAGAATCAAAATCCAAGTTATTGTGAGAGAAGGGAAAGATGAAATGATTCACAGCACCGACGTGCAGGTACCAGTATTCTGATAACGTTAATTAGTATGGAATCCCACTTTTTAAAAAATATGTACTTTATATGCATAAATATATTAGTATTTGAGATTAATAAAAGATATTTATAGTAGCCAAGGACTTGATTTTTAAATTAATGCATAATAGCTTAATAATAAGCATGTTGATCTTAAGTGTCTTTTTTTTTTAGTGTTGAGGATGGAATGCAGAGCCTTCTGCAGAGAAGGCAAGCACTCTACCCCCTGAGCCACCTCCCCAAGCCCTGATCTTAAGATTTTAATCAGATCTCAGAAACCTAATCAATATTCATAGAAATGAGTAGAATGTAAAATCCTTAATATTCTGATATGTGGATGCTAACTCACAACAAGGAGGGTGAGGAGGGGAAGAATAGATGTCCACTGGATTAGACAAAGGGGAACGGAGGGAAGGTCGGGGGCTCGGGAACAGGAAAGACAGTGGAAGGAACTGGACGGAACTTTCCTATATTCACATATGAACACATGACAGTGAAATTCCACACCATGTGCAAGAATGGGGTCCTGATTAGAATAAGTTCTACTCCATGTTTTAACATGCCAAAATATGCTCTACTGTTACGTAGAGCTAAAAGGAACAGATAATAAAAAATCTTTAATACTTTTTAATTCCACAGAACTACATAGACCGTTCAACTGCTTAGTGTTATAATAAAAAATATGGCACTAAAAAGAAAACCTTGTAATGAAAAAGCTGTAATAAGACGCAAAGAACTGCAAATAGGATATGAGATTTATAAACTTCTAGGGTATCCAGTGGGGAAAGCAAGATGCGTGTGTGTGTGTGTGTGTGTGTGTGTGTGTGTGTGTGAGAGAGAGAGAGAGAGAGAGAGAGAGAGAGAGAGAGAGAGAGAGAGAGCGCGCGCGCGCCAGGATCAAGGAAAACAATCAGTTGGTGTTAGCCTATGAAACTCTTTCAAACCTTGGACCCCCATGGGAAGAGGCCCAGCTATCCAGACACATCACCAGAAACCCAAAGTGCTCAGGGAAGTCATCTGGCTTAGGAATGTTCACCAGGACATGGAGGCGCTGAGCAGAGCATCTTTCTGGAAGCTCCCAGGCACAGATGGCACCAGGAATGGAGCCGTGAGCGAGTGGAAACGTACTTCCTGATAAAAACAGCTCATTTGGGAGGCTAAAGGACACGCTGGGCGACCTGTGCAGAAATTATGGGCTGTGAGGACAACTCCGAAAATCAGAACAAAACAACTCGTGAAGAAATAGGGGACTGTGTTCTCAAAGCTCGAGGGATGCCCGAGTGCCCGCCTCTGCATCTCCTCACTCCTCGCATTTCACTGAATCTAATGAGCATAAAAACAAAAGAAACTGCACGGCCGTAAATCGAATTTATCAGAACTTATAAAACAACACATAAATACAATGGTAAAGGAAAAAAAATAGGTTTCTAAGTTTTTTTTTTTTTTTTAGGTTAAAATGGGAGAAATAATTATAAGGTTCTAAGAACTAGAATAAGGCAATTATGTCTTATTTAAAATATGTGATTATTATCTGCATAAATGTTCTCATTGTCAAGGCCTCCATCTCTTCCATCCTCAAACTATCATTTTCTATCTCAGAGATTATTTTCCTAAGATCTGTGTGTATACGACAGTAATTTGTAGCACATCAGTGTAATTTCACAACCCTCAATTTGAAAAATAACAGAGAACACTGTGTGTGGTTTCCATAATAAAGACAATTTTAAAATGTGTGTCTTGAGTTGATCACTTTGGATAGATGTGTTTTAATTGTTCCCAAACTGCTCTTCGCAGAGCAGATTAGCAGAGGAATAGCTTTGACTTCCAGGTCTTCCTTCTACCAGCAGCGACATGGTAATTAACCAAATTAACCCTGCAGACTTATTATCTTGATATCTTCGACTTGTAAAATTCATTATTTACCAAAATGAAAAACTCAAGTCTCACAAGAGATAATAAAGATACACGCAGCAGATTCCGAGAGCCCGAGGTTTCCTGATGTGTGCGCTGCAGGACGGGCTGGGGTCCTTCCTGACCGTTGGGAGCAAGCGAGCGGATTTTCACGTCTGTATCTGCATTCATCGTACAGGATGTTCCAAGGCTTCCAGGCAACACCGCAGCCTCAACAGTCCTTGGAGAGCAAATATTTTAGAGGAACAGATCCTCCAACATTTTTGTTGTAGGACAGGAGAAGGAGGACAGGATGGAGGAGCATGAAGAGACTCTGAGCAAAAGGCCCATCTTCATGCACTTGTTCAGCATTTTTTTTTGGGGGGGGTACCCAGGATTGAACTCAAGGGCACTCGACCCCCACTGAGCCACTCCCAGCCCTATTTTGTATTTTATTTAGAGACAGGGTCTCGCTGAGTTGCTTAGCACCTTGCTTTTGCTGAGGCTGGTTTTGAAATTAAGATCCTCCTGCCTTGGCCTCCCAAGTCGCTAGGATTACAGGCATGCGCCACTAGGTAGGGCTCGTTCAGTATTTTTTAAGCACCCGTTACATGCTGGTCATGGTGCCAGCCCCTGGCATTGGATGGATCCCTGGGAAATAAAAAAGGCCACTGTGTAATACGGGTTATGATAAGAATAAAGGGTACCTGGGAACACAGACTAGGAGCATCTAACTCAGAGCTGGGGTATCAGGGAGGCTTCCTGAGTGACATCTCAAGTGAGGCGTGGCAGATGAGCAGGAATCACTCAGCTGAATCTGCGGTCGGGGGCAGGCGGAGTCCAAGTTAGGGCCAGAGGTGGGGAGGAGGGCGGTGGGAACACCCTTGCAGAAGAGGAAGCAGAGTACCAGGGGGGTGGAGAAAGATCTGGAATGACGTCAGGGCCAGAGCAACATGTGGCCCTGCAAGTCACTTACAGAAACAGGCTGTCTGAGCCTGGAGTGGTGGGGGTGGGGTGGCCAGCACGCGTCTTGGAAAACTGGTTCTGTATGGCGGAGAGCTGGCGGGAGGCAGGACGCTAGTGGGCTGCTCTCTGGAGTAATCTAGGCAGGAGGAGATGGTGGGTAAACCAGGGGGACCTGAAGGTGGAGGGAGTGGACCCATTTAAGGGATACGGCACTGAGGGGCTCAGGGAGGAGCAGCATGCGCTGGGTGTGAGGGAGAGGGGTCCTCCAAGGGCTTGGGGAGCCCAAGGGCATGATAATTCATGATAGAGCAAAGGCTGGGGAGGGAGGTGGCCATAAGGTGGGGTGTCCTCCGCAGGTCAAAGGGAAGCAACCAGGAGGCAGCAGGAGAGATGAGTATGAAGCCGAGGACACAAAGCTGGGGTTGAGGCCAAGGTGGAAACCCACCGACGGACCAGGTAACTGCAGCAGGTGTGCAGAGAAGCATGGGGGAGAGTCGAGGAACGCCCACGTGGAGGACAGAAAGCCACAGAGGACACCAAGCAGAAGTCACCACAGAGTGGGGTGAACCCTGAGGACAAGAAGCTCCTAGAAAGTCAGCAGGTGGAGGGGAGGGAGGAGAGGAAGAAGGCCGCGGCTCCTGAGCAGCCGCAGCTGGGACGAGGACGCAGGGTCGGCCGCAGGCAGGAGGAGGGCCAAGCGGGAAGGAGCTCCGGGCGGCAGGAGGTCGGAGCCTGGCGCCCTGGCTGGCTGTGGTCAGACGCACGTGGGACTCCGCGGGGAGCACCTGGCAGGGACAGGCAGGCGAGGGCCTGTGGAAGGTGAGGCTGTGCTGGCCTCACAGGGGAGCCCGAGGCTGGCTGGCTCCCCCTGCTAGGGCGCAGCGCGGGTCCCTTGGAACAAGAGGGGCTAACTCTGTGTGGCGCGGACACGGGGGCACACGAAGGCACCCAGAGCGTCTCCCGTGGGGTGATCAGGGGAAACCTACAAAGCCCTTTAGGGCTGGGCTAGGGCTCGGGGTAGAAAGCTCACTAGGCATGCCAAGGCCCTGGGTGCCATCCCCAGTACTGGTGAGCGAGCAGGCCTGAGGAACACAGAGGAGGCCGAGGCAGGAGGCACGGAGGCCGAGGCAGGAGGCACAGAGACCAGCTGCACCACGTCGCCGCCTGCGCGGTAGGTGCTCGTGGAGGGCAGGGCAGTCCTGAGGGGGACCACACAGTCTGGCTGCTCGGGTACTGATCTGGAAGTGGGACCCAGAATAAACCAGAGGTCCCAGTGCCAGCGGCTGGGACCACTGTGCCATCCAGAGAGACCATGGGGGGTGGGGGGTGGATGAGGGCCCAAGAGCTGATGCACGTCCAGCCAGCAGAGGCGACACGGCCTCAGCAGGGCCTCACCTTGGTGCGGCTGTGCCAGCACAGGCTGACTGACACTGGCGGAGAATTTGGGGGCAGCCTCAGCCTCCCCTGTTGGAGAAGAACACTCAAGTGAAACCTCAGTAATAACCTGCCGCAAGGTCTTTGGCGACTAGTACAAAGGAGTCACAGCAAGGACCAGTTGCCTGAGGGAACTTCTAGGTGAGACTGAAAGCCAAACGGTGTCTATTAGGTGAGGTGAAGCAGGTGACAGGGCCCTTTGGGCTGGGACTTTCCTGTCTCAGTTTACACTCACACATGCATCCTCCCAAGGACTTTTGTAAACAAATAAACCCTAACCTGCCTTCATATTTTAAGTACTAATATTACTTTAATATATTTTAATATCTAGATACTTTTTTGTTGTTGTTGTTGTTACCAGGGATTGAACTCAGGGGCCCTCAACCACTGAGCCACAGCCCCAGCCCTATTTTGTATTTTATTTAGAGACAGGGTCTCACTGAGTTGCTTAGGGCCTCACTGTTGCTGAGGCTGGCTTTGAACTGGCGATCCTTGCGCCTCAGCCTCCCGAGCTGCTGGGATTACAGGTGTGGTGATGGCGCCTGACCTTAGATACTTCTTAATTAGCACTCTAAACATTTTTAAAAATGTCTTAAAATCTAATAACTCTAAATAATTTTCAGTTCTGTTCTCTAGTTTTTCAAAGTCTGATAAATATATAAGGTTATATTAAATACAGAATTAGGAAAGCAAAAATAAAATTGCGTTAGTTCTCTTAAAGTCATAACGCAAGTTGGGTGCTCAGCGCTGTGTATTAGCAAAGCACAGATGGACTTCTGGAGAACACTCAGGTGAAACCAGATTAAGAATAAGGTCTGCGGGGCTGGGGTGCAGCGCAGTGGTAGGGCACATGCTGAGCAAGCACTGGGCCCTGGGTGCAATCTCTAGTTTTAAAAAGTTACGTGTATGTATTGTGTAATGTCCAGAACAGAGTAAGCTTGCCTGTCTCCTCAAATGCCTATCATTTCTTTGCAAAAACATTCAAAATTCTTTTTATCTGACTTTAAAAAAATATTTCCTATGTTATCATTATCTATAGTCACCCGACTGTACACTAGAACACCAGAACTCAGTTCCCCAGAAACAAGTACAATTTTTATGTGTCAATCCAAATAAATGAAATGAAATGAGCGGTGCCTTTGGGGAACGTATGCAGTACTGTCATTGTGTACATACTGGTATCTTCAGCTCTGTAGAGTAAAAGCAGCACCAGTGCAACGGCAAACGTCGTTCACAGCTCAAGATAGGAATTTGCACTTTTTGGTGGTATTAAGCTATATCCTCAGCCCTTTTGGTTTTTTATTTTGAGACAGGGTCTTCCTACATTGCGGAGGCGGACCTTGAACTTGTGATCCTCTTGCCTCAGCCTCCTGAGTTGCTGGGATTACAGGTGTGTGCCACTGTGTCTGGTACGATTTTTATTCTATGTGATCCACGTTTAAGCTCTTCTCTTTCTGAACATTCTCACTCAAAAACAGAAAAAAAACAATGAGGATGCTAGGAGAGCCTGAATGGAACTTACAGATGAGGGTGCTCAGGCCAAGGACCACACAGAAGGCAACTCTCCGCACCAACCCAGCCTTCTGCCCTCAGTGAGTGCTGCCAGCGGGAGCAGCCCATCTCCACCTCCCCCAACTCACTCGTCCTGCCTGCTGAGCCCCTCCCGTGTGCAGGGGGTCTCCTGAGCATGGAGTGCCTCGATTTCTTTTTGAGAAACTTTCTGCCTCTCCTTCCTTAGTTCTGTTGGTATACCTTGCAAAATGAGAACAACAGAAAACCTACAAAAATTAAGTATTTCTAATGCCTTGGTCCTCTCATGGGGTGCTAAGGGTCTTTAAGGATCACACAAGAAGATGTGAAACCTTCACAGTAAAATGCTGATAAACATCCAGGGGGTACAGAGTCTACCCCATGCTGACGCCCACCCCGCAGACATTACCTGGATCTTCTATACATGTGGTTCTGAATGTGTCTGTGTGGTTTACAAAGATGTGTATCAGGATGAGGCAGGAAAACACCAAAAGGCAAAGCTATTCTTTCCCAACAGACTAGACCTTGGGGTTCCAATGGACATCACCCCAAAGCCTCTGTGCTCAAAACAGATTTTGAATTAGAGTGGTCTCTTGCCCCATCTCTGTTAGAAACAGAACCCCTCCAGAGTCACTGCAAAGTCCACAGAGTGTAGTCAAATGGCCCCGACAAAGTAGCAGACTGCTGGGTGTACCTGCTAGGCACCAGGACACCCTCGTAGGTAAAAGTGCGGCCACTCAGGCATCCATTAAGAACGCATCTACAGATGTAAATGCAAACACAAAAGGGTGTCCCTTGTGTTCCTGACCATTCAGATGGCCACGTGCAAAAAGAAAACTCAAGAAACATTAGCACATACACTCCTCTGTCCTGGATAAGGCTTAGGTAGATTCTGCTTGGTGTTCCTTCTCTAGCCCAGCCTCAGGTTTCTTTGGTCTTGATTTTATTTTACAACAAGTAACAGGATATGTGAGTGGGGCCCCTCCACATGTATACCTGTATTGGTTTTGCCATGGGTGGGCTTCCCTGGGTCACTAATGAGATCTTTACTGTTGGAAACAAATGCAATCATTTATAGAGGGAACAGCAGCACTGGGGAAGAGCCAGTCTGGTCCGCAGCAGGGGAGATCTGACCCCAGCCAACTCTGCAAATGACCCAGATAGGTCGCTGAGAACAAGTCATCTCTTTGTTCTCTCTTCTCCAGCAGGCAGAGTGGCGAATGTGTTTTCATCTGAGTTCAGGAGCACACAGACGTTGCCGCACAAGGCTCCTCTTGTCCCACCATCCGGACTGGGGACACGCGAGGGGCCATAATGATGTGTGTCACACAAGACGGTGCTCTCAACCCACAAAGCTCCCAAGACCACAGCTGGAAATCGTATTTGGGAGGCTCCTTAGTTTCTGGAAAACCAAGGAAAAAATGAGTTCTCTTTATTCGCCTGAAGTCTGTTCAATGTAATAACTGGAAATTGACACGAGTCTCCAGCACGCCTGACTCCCTGTTTAGAAACAGAGAAGGAACTCCACGTAAATCCCCGCTATGAAGGTTTCACAGTGCAGTGGAATTACATCAGTGACCAAAGATGAAAGCCCAGAGGCAATCTGCTCCCACGTTGCACTGAAAAGGTCTCCAAATTCATCCCTGAAGCTCGCCCCAGAATCTCCAACGCTGGCCTCTCGGAACAAAGGCACACCATGCTGTCAGGAGCACCTTGGACAAACCCACCTGAAGCTGTCCTGCATACAACATGCATAGCCGAGACTCCAGCCCCACACTCCCCCCGCTAAGCTGTAAACTTACTTTATTAGCCGAAACGAATGTTAATGCCTGTGCACGTTAATGGGCAAAGCAATGAAAAGCACCAAAGTACTCCAGCACTGAACGCTTTAAGGGTGAAATGTGGCATAACTTAGAAATCTGTCGGTTACAAACAGGCCAGCCATGGGGGCCACCAGCCCGTACTGCCCATCTCCACAGAGCTCAGTTTAATTCCACCCTGGTTAAGAGAATCCTGCAATTACGCACGGATTTATTAGGTCTCAGGATCCAAGTTTCCTGAGTAAGTATAATTACACTTTACACACAACGTAATATTGAATGACTTGAAAACGGTCACCTCAGCACAACTAAGAGAGGGGAGAGGAAGAAGTAGGGATGAGGCTGGGAACAGCCATAAAACCCCTGTGCGTTTAAAGTGCACCAAGACATGAACGTGTGGAATGCATCAGGAACATGTGGAAACGGGAAACGGCCCCTTCACGGCAAGATGCCTGGGTGGCTCCATTAATGAGCAGGGAGATTTCTTCACTCAGCGAGACCACCCAGAGAGATGAGAGAGGGAAACTGGTGCGGACGCTGTTAAGATCTCGACTCTACCACTTAGAAGCCCCGGGGCTTCGGGTGACCTGCGTCTAACGTCTCACCTCCGTTCCTTCGTCTGTAAAATAGGGATGTCACGGTGCCCACCTGGTGGACCTGTGAAGGTTAAGAGTTCACGCGTTAGGACGTTGGGCCTCCTACGTAACGAGTGCTCTTCAACACCCAGGACCTATGGCTGACCAGGGGCTGAGTGGAAGCTACTGGCCTTTCCTCTCGGGACTGTGTTCTCTAGCAGGTTCTGTCCCCTCCACTCCACAGAGACAGCAATCACAGGGCCACCAAGCAAACCACCTTTCTGTTCTTCAACCCGCTGGGTGGGTCCAGACCCTCATCTTGCCCGCCACAATGTCCTAACACTGTGGCGCTCTGGATCTTACGGCTGCACCATGTCAATATTTGAGAAACATCCAGATCACTCCCTCTGGCTTCTCTCAGCCAGGGGATCTTCCTTTCCTTGACCTTTAAATGTGAGAACTTAAGCTCTCGTGATTTCTTGGTTTCTAGTCTCTCTTCAGGAAGAGGTAGCTATTTCTGTGGACTAACTACCAACGATATGCTAACCAACTTAATGAACGACTAATTAATAGGCAAAATGCCGGCCTGCGGCTCGGATCTCTCTCTGCTCCGAGCTCCTGCACACGCACCTTTGCTCTCCAAGCGTGCCTGGATTCTAAGGCGCCTCCAGTCAGCAAGTCCAAAGATGAATCCATGATTTCCTCTCTGCTCCGGCCTGTGAGTGCACCCCCCAAGCACCCTCCTCAGGAGCCTGGAGTAGCCTCGGCCACCCTCCTCCGCCCCTCACTCCAGTCTCCACGGCACTTGAATCGCCCACACGGTCACATCACTCTGTGGGAACGCTCCATTGGCTCCCTTTCTTATAGGATCTTGAACATGACAGGCGCCTCGGCACCACAGGGCTCCTGCTACTCCTGCCTGGCTTTGTCCTCCTCCTGACCAGCCACGCTGGACTTCCCTGGCCTGCCAGGGTCTCTGACCAGTCCTTCCATTTCCCCACCTGGAGTTCACAACCTTCTCGAAGGACTTCCCAGATCCTCAAATACCACTTCAAAAGCCACTGCCTCAGGGAAGTCCCCTTTCCCCCAAAGGTCACAGTTGAAGTTACAGGCTTATTTAAGGTATCTCTGCAAAGCGAGCGTCTACCTCTTCCAGAAGACCGTCAGTTCCGAGAGGGCAAGCGTACACGTCTGTCTGGCCCACCACGTTGTCCCGGTTACCCCCGCGTGGAAAATGCAGGAGCACCTCATTTTCATCATTCCAAGGCATTTTTCACGACCTGTCTCTTCTTCCACAATAAGAGAGCACCTTCACCCAAACATGGTGGCTACAAACAGCAAGTCCTCCTGGCGACCTTGACCACACCAGGTTTGTCTGGCTGGTCACAAAGGCAGAGGAAGTGATGAGGACACCTGGCCTCCACAAAGACCATCCATGGACACTTGGCACTGAGAAGATCATACCTATGACTGACAGCACACGAAATCTGTAAGCCGCCGCAATGACGTTCATCACTTTCCGTTAGAATCAGGTCACTCGCCCCCTTTATTTATTCATTCATTCAGCGAAATTGGGAATTCTAAATTCCAGGCGTTAGGGTCACCATCTGGGAGGAAGGCTGGCATGGGAGAGATACACAATGATGTGACAGGCTGTCACTGAGGAAGAGCCCTGTGCCTGGGGGCGCGGGGAAGATGATCGTGGAGGAGAACTGATGTGAGTGGGGCTGAGAGGAGGCAAGAGGACACCCCAGGACCACGTGGAGCACGGCTCGCTCCCTCGGAGCCCCCCAGAGAGCAATGCCAATAATGCCTGAGCTGCTCAGGTGGGGAGAGAGTAAGGGCTCCCCTGGATGCTGCTGGTGCCTCACCACCTGTTTCCTTCATGTCTCTGCTCCCTCCCGTTCTGGAGAGGTCCTTGCAGGTTCTGGGAATCTTCTAGCACATTCCCCTCTCCCAAGCCCCCCCCACACACGGACTCCTCCATCTTGCCTATGGATACAATCCACTTCTGAGGGCCCAGGTCCCACCACTGACTGGGGGAGGGCCGAGGCAGGGGTGACAGGTGTGGGGGGTGTCAGGAGTCAGGATCATGGGGTGGCAGGAGTGTGGGGAGGAATGAGGTCTCATCAGGAGAAAGCAATAGAGCTTCACGCTCCTGACGGCGGCACTCTGCTTTATGTTAACTGAATCTTACTTTACCCAGAAGCGACCTCGATGCTGTGCGTATTACTCAAGTCTTCATTCAAACTTGAGGTCTTGCTTAAAGAAGAGAAAGTTCCAAAGACAATTTTCTTCCATATCCTCAGAAAGGCCCAGAGATGATAAAAGCAGTAGAGCTGTTCTAATCAGGGAAGCCAAGGAGGGCACTGGTGTGCTCTGGTACAGTCATCTTGCAAATACAGACACCATGGCCACTCAAAGGACTATGGCTTTGACAGGGAGATTTGGACTCTGGCTCAAGAAAGCAGGTTGAAGGAGAAAAATAGGAAAACTTTTACAAGAACGCTACACTAACATTTAACCTGAAACAAAACAGAATAGAGAAAACATCTACTTAAATGCCAGAAGGGAAGCTGCCTGCTTTGACAATTGTTTTCTATGTCTCTCTCTCTATATATATTTTTTTCACACATACATAAAGAAATGGTTATGAATCGAACACATCAACTTTTCAATTACATATCTTGGTCCACTTGCAAATGAAAAGATTTATTTATGAAATAATGTTTTCCAGAGAGGGAAAAGAAAACCCCTTCTTTTGAAAACAGTTTGTTCACGTAAAAGCTTAAGTCAAATCATTACACGGTTTGGTGGGAATGCACTAGCAATTCAAGGAAGAGCGTGTAGGACGTTGAAAAGTTAGGAATACCATAAAATGAAGTTGGTTCCCCGACCTGGCCCATTACAGGGAACGGCCACTTCATCTGGTCTAATTTGTCTTGGTGTTTTGCCCGGTAGAAGATCAGTTTCCTGAGCACTGTAAATTATTAGGAGACTCCCTCGAGAGCATAGGAGGAAAGATGATGGCGGCCTCCTGATCACAAGGTGGGGGTCCTCAGGAAAACAGGAGCACGGCACAGGAGCCCCCCTGTCAACCGGCCTGTGGGACAGACTCACGCAGGAAACACGGGAGCCCACGGTGGAGGAAAGGACAAGCACCGAGTGGCCGGGAAGCCAAGAGCTTGCAGAACAACACAGAAATACATTTTCAGACACTGAGCAGTACCTCTGTCAGGTGCTCCTGATCCTAATTAAGTTTAGAAGGAAAATAACAAGGCCACTCCGGCCTGACTCGCAAAGTACAGGCTCTGAAAGGTGCTTTTAAACAGTCAGTGATAAATGGGTGCATCCAAATGCGGTTATCACCGTATTTTTCATCTAAAGACTGTTTTTTTGTCTTTTGACCAATGGCTTTAACACGGTGTCATCTCAGCCTGCGCCAAGACTCTGGCATGGGGTGAGCTCTCAGATTTCTAAAAGAGGCGGGCTTCTTAAATGTCATGTAGGCAACTTACATAATCACCTTCAGAAAAGGCAAACGTCGAACAACACGCAAACCCTGGGTTCCCCAGGAGGCTACCGCCACATGCCTCATTTCTGTTTGGAATCTATGGCCAACACATGGATAAGATTTTTAAAAGCATATCCTTACCCGGATTATTTCTTCGACACAGCTGTTGCTTTCTCCAGATCGACTCTCCTGAAAGCAAAGGAAAAAAAAAATTAAGCCTGATAGAATTGGTTATGGTCACAAAGAGCAGATAGCACGCAAGCTTCCACATTAGCAGGGACAAAACAGAACTGTGGACCAAGGGAGTGCCTGACTGGGCCTTGCTGATAAGCGTCTTTCCTCGAAGGCTGGCTTCCAGTGTGGCTACGCCATTCCCCCTTCCCCAGACTGGATGCACCATGCAGAGGCTCAGCCGTGGACCCTCCAGCCACACTGACTGAAGTGAGCAGGCTCCTGAGAGTACAGAACATGACCCATGGGTCTGAGCCCTGTCCTCCTCAGGCTCCACCAAAATATGGAATCCACAGCCTCTGCTGTATAAATGGATCCAGTTCACCTACCAAATAATGTGCCAAGGGCCAGTGGGGACAGTGGGGACAGTGGTTGTCACAGCTTAAGTGGAAGCCCAGAATTTCCACAGTCCTCAATTCCTAGATTTGGCCCCAAACCAAAAGACCAAAAAGAGCAACCTCCTCTGGACATCAGCACGGCCTATGGGTGTCATCCCCAGAGCCACCTGTTCTGCTGCCACCATACTGCTCTGGGCCCTGGAGATGCCAAGGGGCTCTGCTGTGTCAGAGATACTGCTTGGCTGCAGCTGGCTCAGAGAGCAGGACAAGGTTTCGTTGGGGACGTGAAGTCGGGGAGTGTCCGTGCCCATCTGTGGTCTCAGAGGGGTCATTCTCTCATCACGTAACTCAAGGTTGCTGACCACCACTCAGCCACCTCCTAGAATAGGCCATTTGGTGGTCGCTTCTCTGAGTCCCCCAACCTTTCTTCCTCACAGAGCTCTCTCTGCACCACAAATACCATTTGCACTCTCCTGGGTTTCTAGATCATTCCAAGTCATCCCGCTCCACCGTGGTTTCCTGGCCCTGACCCTGGAGTCCTCTCTCAGCAGCATTTGCTTCCCACGGTGGTGCTCCCCACAACCCCAGTCAATCATTGATTCTCCAACGTCACCCCTCCCTCCACAGCGTCCCACATCGTGCCTCACACAGCACAGAGGAAGTGAGAGGTGGTGGATGGCAGATGAAGAAGAGAATGAATTTATTTCCAGTGGCTCTGAGGAAAGTGAGGCCTATCAGGATCAGCTCCAGGAATTTCAGAGATGAAGGACCACACCTTCATGTTTCCTGTGGCCCTTTGTGTGCCACCCGTGCCTTTTCCTGGGCGGAGAACATTCCCTCTGGAACAGTCCACCCTTCACATCACGACGGGGCCAGCAACCGGCAAGGTGCCACACGTCACTGAGACCTCTTCCTCCCAAGAAGCAGCACTTTGTCCAAGTCTCCCAACTGAGGCCCAGAAAATCTACATGGCATGACCAAGGCCACACGAGAGCCTGGGCCCAGACCACAGGGTGGTCTTCCAGACGTGCTCCCCAACCCCAAAGGTTGGCTCTCCCTTAGTATGCTGGAGCTCGTGTGTCAGAGCGAAGCTTGAGGCAACCACCGCAAAGGCAGTGCCCTTTGGAATGACCTCTTTAAATAGTTGGTGGTGAGAAAAAGTGGTCTCAGCCTACCACTGGACCCACCACCACTTCTCTTCCTTTCCGTCCACATCCCCAACCGTTAACGCCTGCTGTAGGACATGCTGACAGAGCAAACACTAAACTCTCAATGCATTTTCTATTTTCTACCTTAGAACAATGATGGAAAACTCTGATCTCACATTCTCCTGGTAGAATTGCCCAGAAAAAATAACATGCTAAAACGGCTCTTCAAATTAAGTCCCTAAAGCTAAGCTTCCCCCTGAATAGCTCACATTCACTTCACTTGATGTGGTTCATACAGGTGACAGGTTGTTCCTGGGACCACCTCCCCCTGTGACCTGTGAAGCTCCACTCCCTACTCTGATAAAGGAATGTGGGATGGACAGTGCACCGGTAGATACTTCTGCTGTCACGGGTGACGGTGTCTGCAGGATCATGACACTGGGTCACCTGGACGGCAGCTCCAGTCCTGAGCCTCCACGGTCGGGGGGACACGTGCCAGGGCGTTCCCCACTGGGAAGGTCTCCTGCTTCCAGCAGCAGACTCAGAAAGTCCTGGCCTGAAGCCACGGCCTGGAGAGGCCTTGGCAAGGGGCACTTGGGTCTTCTCTGGAACATTTCTCTGAGGACTCAAGAAGTACCACCCGGATCTGGATTTCCAGGGCTCCATTCGACTGGAGTGGATCCACGGAACACAGGACTGCAGAGCGTCTGAGCTGGAAAGTCCCAGAAGCTCATCTCGGGAGGACTCCGTGACTTCAGCAGAGGGAGAAGCTGGCCCAGATTAGCCCAGGACTTTGTCCAAAGTCACTCTGGCAGCAGGGGACAGTCAGGACAGGATCCATGCACATTTTTTTTTCAGCACAGGTTTGGTGAATTTTCTACTATGCCCTGCTGTCCCCTGAAGCTCAATTCTCAGGCCTGGTTCAAGCTGAGGTCACTTTCATGCTTACAGTGGGGAAATGAAAAAGATTCGGAGAGTCTTTGGGTCCATTTCCTCCTCCTTCCCGTGCTGCAAACTATGCGATTCTTAGTCCCTGTCTCTCAGCCACTAACCTCCAGTATCTCATGGTAGATCAAAGGCAGGGGAGATGGGAGAGGAAGCCGAGAGAACGCGTCTGAACTGCTGTCCCTTCTGAGGCACTCAAAAATAAGAGGCAAGAGTTCGTGTCCTCAAAAACTGGAGAATGGAAACCCACCTCAGCATTCCCAAATGCACAGAAGGAGTGGTGGCAGGTAAGGCTGGGGAGGGAACTGCAGGGCCTCTGCTCTGGAGGCCCTTCTCCAATCCGGCGCCAGCTACAGTCGCGTGCTCTGATTGTATTTACATTCTGAAAACTTTCCGTGCTTAGGAACAAGATTAAAACGTGCATGTAATTTACATCTCCAAGTTTGTGTTTATATTTTTCCACAATGAAATTATTGCTTCCCTCGGAAAGGTACCCACTGAGAAAGAGGACTGCACAATATAAATTTTAATTACTCTGTTTTTATTTTTTTTTCCAGGGCTTGTAGCTGTTGTCTCATGCTGAGTTGTTGAGCAGTTGCTTGTATTTACTCTAACTCTGATGAACCCACCTCATTTTCCTATCATTACGTTTTGAAATCTGTCATAACAGTCGCACCTCATTGAACCTCTAACTAAACTTCAATTAAATGCTACTCCCCGGCTGGTTCTCCCTTCCTGCAGCCTTGCCTGTCACGTGTTGGCCCCGCATCCCTCCATTTAAATACACACACCACACGCTCTGCCAGGAAAATGGAAGGAACTAAGCTGAAGGAAAAGCGGAGCTCAAGAGCAGCCAGGAGCAACCCAACCCAGACAGCAGAAGTCCCTGATTACCATGCCGAGCACAGAGCAGGGGCAGAAGCAAGGCTTAAGGAGCAAAGGCCCGATCCAATCAGCGAGAAATGGCATTTCACTGCGCAGGAGATGAGCTGCACACATTCCGGTTTTGAAAATAGTTTAACTCTTCATCAGACACATTTCATTCCCAACTCTCATTCCCCAGTAATTCCAAGTCGCAGTGCCTGCATTTGCCTGCAAACGCTCCAAAGGCCCCCAAGCATTTATAAATTCTTTATCCCATGCATACACCTAAGTGCTCCTGCAGAACCATTTGTTAAAAATCGTACTGTTCTTGATTTACAGAAACCCTAAGATACAAAGCAAAGCCATGTGCCGTCAGTGTGATGAAACAGAGCAAGGGGAGCTAAGCTTCTGCTGGGGACGGTCGTGATTCCATGGGAAGCCCCATCCCCACAATTGGGGGCTCAGCCTGACCCTTGAGGACAAGGTCACCTGTGAACAAGGAGGCCCACAGCCCGCTGTCTCCTGCATTCAGCCTGTCCACGCCTAACCTGACTCTCCCCTGCCAGGAGCTGCACTGTGCTCTCTATCCCCAGCTGGAAGTCCAGCTCTGAGTCTAACCAGCCCCCTCGCAGTCTCGTCTCAGCCACCCAAGCACATCCAGCTCTGCCTCTGTGAGCTCACTGTCACCACCATTGCCTGGACATTCACACACTCTGAGAAAAAAATCAGCAAAATCAATCCTAAAAACAGAAAGGAGGGCTGGGGCTGGGGCTCAGTGGTAGAGCACTTGCCAAGCATGTGTGAGGCACTGGGTTCAAGTCTCAGCACCACATATAAATAAATAAATAAAATAAAGGTCTATCAACATCTTAAAAAAAAAAAACAAACAGAAAGGATGTACAAAAGCATATCATAAAATGCCAACAAAACGACAGGTAACAGAGGAAATATTAGCATCAACTAAGGGGCAGGTCGTAGCAGATGGTACAATCTGCACAAGGTGGAATGAAGAAAACTAGGGCATTGGTAGAGCATCAGAGTAAAATATTCAAGGAAAAGGAAGAGAAATAGGATTATTATGGTCACAAAACTTCACTCCACCTCCAATTCTTCCTAATAGAAAATGAATTAAAAACAAAGAGAAAAACAATGTAGGGGAATAGAGAATCGAAGCAAAAAATTAAATAAGGCTCAGTTGATATAATGAACCTAGAATGCTGAGAGAAAAGCCCAGGCTCTCAGGTACACCTAAGACAGTTACTGACGTGCAGATACGGAGGCAGGCATGTCACTTAGAGCTGGGCTTCCAAAAAAGCCCAAGTGTTCCCAAGGGAGTTGTTTTACAGTCTGGACTCTTTACCCACAAAATTATCCCAATAGGAAGCTATAAATCAAATTCAGCAGAGATATAAGAATCTCCTAGAGTTCTGAAATCAAACAAAAACTACAAAGAACTTTGTTACAGAAAATAATGTTACAATATAACCAAATAAAGAGGTGCCCCAAAGATTTTCTTAGAGAAAAATTCACACACTAAAGTCCTTCATTCTTTTTTCCAAAGGAAATTTATGAGCTAAACAATAAATTAAACATTTGAAATCAAAAAAGAAATACAACAGAAAGCTAAAGAACAAAACAGCAGAAAATATATGAAATATTTATAGACTATAAGGTCAGCAGAATCTATAGAGTCAAAATATAGTTTCTTAAAGACAAAAGCAAAAATAAAATATGTTACCTGTAGCATTAGAAAAGTCATGTATAAAGCTAGTTGATTAAAAAAAAAGTCCAAACAAATACAATTTAAATAGATAAAATATAGGAAGGTATTATAATGGAATATTGATATCAATGTTAACCAAATGCTAATAAACAAAAAGTCTTGATGAAATTGGCAATTTTTGAAAAAAAAGGTTGCTATTATATAAAGAAAAGAAATTAATACTTATAACCCTGAGAATGCAAATAAAATAAAATAAAAATTTCTTTCACCTAGAGCTTCAAGCCAGATTGTTTTAGAATGAAGAATTTTGAATATTTCAGAAAGAAATAGTCTTATCTATTTTCTACCTCAGAGTGGAAAACTATGCAATTTATTTTATTAAATTAGCATAGAAATATAAAAAAGAGAATAGATCAATATCCCTTATGACAATAAATCCTCAATAGACTATTAAAAAATAAAATGCAATGTTATAAGAATTGGTGGAACTTCTCCCAGGAATGCAAAAAGAGTTTAGTATTTAATTTTAGAGCCCTTTTAAAGTATTGTAAAACTAGGGAAAAGAACAAGACTGATCACCTCATCTTACTGATTCTTGATCATATACCTAGAAAAATCCAAGACTTCACTGTTACCATTATTTAAAGGGGAGGCTAATCAAGCAAGAGACATAAACTAAACAAAGTTTAATAGCTCTTCTGTGTAACCATAAGGAATGAACAATTCAAAAATCCTATGTGCAGCATCAAGAAAGATAAATAAGGACAACCTAACAAGAAATGTTTGAGATTGTATGTATAAGAAAAATTCAAGAATTCCATCGAAAGGTACAAAATAATACCCAAAGGGGGTTGGGCTAGACTTTTCAAATACCTTCTAACTTTATAGTACATGACAAATAAATACATAAAGGAAAGACCACAAACTACACTAACTTTAGAAAAAGTTTTCAATTCAGTGGCATTTGGTACATTTACCACGTTGTAAACAATAATCATGACTCCTAATGGCAACCTATTTTCTTCTTTCCAAAGTAAAATATCTTACGCCCATTAAACAGTTTCTCCCCATTTGCCTGCCTCCTATACAATTTTATTATATTAACAAATGCAGGTTAAGCATTTCTAGTCCAAAAATCTGAAATCTGAAATACTCCAAAATCTCAAACTTTTGAGTGCTGATATTCCCCTTCATGTGACCTCAAGCGACGGGTCAAAAGGCACAGTTATTTAAAAGTGTATAAAATGATCTTCAGGCTATGTGTATAAGGTGTGGATGAAAATGAATGAATTTCATGTTTAGATTCGATATAGCACTTCACTATGTATATTTAAATATTCCAAAGTCTGAAAAAAATCCAAATTCTTAAACCCTTCTAGTCCCAACCCATTTTTGGCTAGAGATACTTGACCTGTAATAATTGATTTTCCATCAGATTCTAAGCCAGAGGACAAGGTCTTTCAAAGATGATCTTATTTTTATAATGAATATTAGTGATCTCAATCAGAGCTTGTAGTTAAAAGTTCATTTGCCTTTCAGGAAGTTAAGTGGTCTATCAGGGGCTGACCCTGTCACAAACCTACTGATGGCATGGAGAGATCAGAACCAGAGGCAGTGACTTTACATCCTGCTCTCTAATTGATATTGAGTGCTTTTCCAGGGGTCACGTCTGGACCAGTGGCAAGCGCTGGGTGCTGGGTCATCTTCCACGCTGCCTTGTCAACACCGGGCACAGAAACCACAGCGCAGTCATGAGGAACACGTGCTTCCCCCTTGTAATTGACATTGACAAGAACCCTTCTAGAACTCTGTATTCTTTCATCTCCAGTCATTCCTCCCAGCCAGAGGAGGACCAGCAGGCTCCCACAGGGGTGATAACAGTGAGCCATTCAATCTCGCCAGACAGGCCAGGCAGACCTCAGTGAGACTTCTGAAAGGCACCATTTCCTTTTTAACATCTCCCTGAACATCTCCCTGCCCCCGTTCATCTGCCCCCTAATCTAATAACAAACAACATATTGTTTGTGAGTAGCAGAAAGCTTGCTGAAAGGATATTCCTCTAAAACCTATCCCTCTTCTATATCTATCTATCTATCTATCTATCTATCTATCTATCTATCTATCTATCTATCATCTATCTTTTTATCCTTAAAAGATAGAATTGTATAGGAAAAACACATTTGATGATAATTTATCGTCAGGAATACATTTTTCTTTCAGAGTCATGAACTTCTGACCACAGAAGCTTGCAAGATGGAGAGAGTAAACCAATGTGGGCAAAGAGATTAACCAATTAGATACTTAGGATTGCTCTATTTGCATCCCCCAGTAAGACAGATAATCAATTCTCTTTTAGTTATGAATGCAAATGGCTACTGGAAGTGGCAGAAGTGGTGCTTTATATTTGGCAATACAAGTGGAGAGTTCCTTATCCAAAACACTAGAGATAGAAACATTTCTGATTTTGGAACTTGGGAATATTTGCACATACATGGTGAGATATCTTGGGGACCTAAGCCTAAATCCCCAATTTTTATGCTTCATATATACGTTGTACATATTGCCTGAAGGCAACTTTATGCAATATTTTAAATATTTTTGTGTATTTTAATTGCAACCTGTCACAAGAGGTCAGGTGTGGGATTTTCCACTTAGAGCATCACATCTGTGCTCAAAAGGTTTAGAATTTTGGAAGTATTTCAGATTTTGGATTAGGGATACTCAACCTGTAGTCTACTTGGCAAAGTCTATCAAGTTTCTTTGAGTGTTTAGCTTAACACACATGAAGAGCAGACTCACAAATAACCCTTCTTCCGTCATGTTCTTCGTGGGTCTTCCCCTCCCTTATTGTCTGACCTTCCCATGGGGTGTCTGGTCCGACTCCCAGAACAGAGCTCTTCTATGCACCCAACATCAACTGTGCCTATGAATGCTCTCTCAGGAGACATGCTACAAAAAAAAAAATGCTGAATAAATCAATCCAGCTGAAATCAGCAGGGGTGGAGGGGAGCAAGCCTGTCTGAGAGGTGGGGGCAGGTGGCCCTGCCAAACAGGACTGAAAAACTGGTATATATTTTTGTTGTCTAGCGAGAATTTTTCAGTACTCAACATCTTACATTTAAAAATCAATCTCTCTATAATGCCACATTGACAGTCGGGCAAATTTGTAGACTTTGATGGTGTTTTCCTTCTTGATGCTGCTGGTGTAGTTTTGCCATTAGTTTGGGGAAATATTTGCAGGGCATTGGGAGCAGAGGCAATGGATGTTATCTTTTCCCTTCCATTCCCTCACAGCATTCTGTTCCTGGGAAAACAGTACGTGAGTTCCAGTGTAAGGCAGGGCAAGTCTGCTTGCTTCTAAAACTTGGGGTACCTGGAGGTGAACTAGGGTATCAATCATGCATGTGCCCTCTCCTCTATCAGCGATGGTCTCACAATGCCCTTGGAAGTTATCGCCAAGTTTTCATGAAAAACATCACCAGACAAAGCATCTGGGGCACCTCAGGAAGGAGAGAGATACTTCTACAGCTCCTGTGTTCTTTCCACCAAGACAGAAGCTTACATTCTACAGCCATTCCAATGCCTCCGGGGGGGAGCCCTGGGGAAGACAACCTGTCCACACCTTCATCCCAAACTAGTATCATCGACCCCACACAACTTCATCCAAAGGGAGAAAAATAAGTTATCTTTATTTTTATTGTACGTTTTTAGTACCAGTGCTTACACTGAGACACATCTCCAGCCCTCTTTTATATTTTATTTAGAAATAGGGTCTCACTGAGTTGCTCAGGGCCTCACTAAGTTGCTGAGGCTGGGTTTGAACTCACTATCCTCCTGCCTCAGCCTCCCAAACTGCTGGGATTACAGGGCCATGCTCTGCTAAAAAAAACAAGTTTTACAAAATGGAAAGGTTGATAAGAAATAGACTTCACATTTCAAATATCCTGAGACCGTGATGGCTAGATTCTAAGAGCTCAGGGTGCCAAAGTCCCCTCTTCAATATCTCTCACGTCATGTGAGTGACTACTGGGAAAGTTGGAAAGAAAACCATTTGCCTCAGTTACTTGGTGGTCCCATGACCTTCAACTTCTTTGCCTTCTCCCAAGGGATTATTATTGTATGGAATGGATCATAAGACACATATGCACATCAAGAATCTCCCCTTCCAAAGGAGAAAATGTCAACTTTGTTCACCAAAATCAAAAAGGCTTGCGGTCTAATTAAACTACCCCCAAGATTAGGCTACAATAATTTAACTGAAAACGATCATTTTGTGGTAAATACTAGCAAAAGCAGTCAGAAAGTGTAAATGAAAATTGTCAAGGTTATTTCCTACCTAACAGCATGTCTTAAATGCTTACAGAAAGAGAAAAGGCACCATTCAGTTATCTATCAACCCTCCTCTGCAACATGGTCAGTATACAAGAATGATGTACGATTGTTTGATTCTGGGTTTGATGTCCAGCACTGGGGAAGTAAATGATTTTTAGATTTCCTTAAGGCTACATACAATAAAGGGCATCCAGAAACAGCAGCTGCCAAGGAAGGAGTGACAGACTGCTAACGTCAATTACAACCAAAGAGCAGACTCGGAAAATCTGCAAGGTGGTCTCAAGATTAAGAATAAGATCAGGCTGAGTCAGGTGTGGTGGCACATGCCTGTAATCCCAGCAGCTCGGGAGTCTGAGGCAGGAGGATCTTGAGTTCAAAGCCAGCTTCAGCAACAGTTGAGTCCCAAAGCTCAGCGAGACCCTGTCTCTAAATAAAATACAAAATAGGGCTGGGGATGTAGCTCAGTGGTCAAGTGCCCCTGAGTTCAATCTCTGGTACTGCCCGCTCCTCCAAAAGAAAAGGACAGGCTGGCCACCACTTGGGTGGAGGGTGTGCTGTGAAATGGTATAAATCAACAGAGGACAGAACAAAGCAGGGCCCAGCTTGTATCCTGCCTCTTCCTTCACGACATGAGCTACCTTCAAAGTTAAGGGAGAGCAAACTGGGATGGAATGGACCTCTTGGGTGGAAATACTACGGGGAAGCTTTTAGCCACTTGACATAGCACACCTGCCCCTGCAAAGAAAAGACAGCATGAATCATGTTGAAGGAGCGCGATAATATGGCCATGTTAAGGTGGCATCGTCAGATCAGAAAGAGGCAAATGCTCCAGCCAAGGGGAGATTCCCAAGCTACAGATTCCCAAGCTTGCTTCTGGGCCCCCACAATCACACCTGAGAATGTCTGGTGCAGCAGGCAGCAGCGTGGGCCTCCGCAAATCCAATTCTTCCATCTGTCACAGGTGCCCCCTCCTGAGAGGTTACCCAACTTCTCTAGGCCTCGCCTTTCTCATTCCTGGGATTACAGGTGTGCACCACTGTGTGTGGCTCACCTTTCTCACTCTTAAAGCAGCATAATAATTGTACCTACTCGGCGCAGGACGGAATGAGGGAATGCATGAAGCATTTAACAGCAACTTCCACTCAACAACAAGGCAGCAAGTAGAAAGAATTACTCTATTTTAGAATCACACAGAATCTTAGAATCACAATTACTTTAATTTAGTACTGTAGTACTTAGAAAAGAAAAAGCAACAATTACTAGGAAGCAGTTCACAAAGATCAGATGATGTTTCCTCTGGTCTTGGACATCATGTGTCTGTATTTCTGCAAGGCACTGTCAGGGTCTTTGAGGATTCTGGGAGGGTAGACAGAAGAATTTAGAAGAACTAGTGGCTAACTGACTGCTATGCCCAGTGACTATTGATCAACAAACACCTGTCGTATGCTTAGTGTGTCTGGCATGTTCTAGATGCCAGAGATTCATCAATGCATGAAATAAAAAATGTGGGCCCTCCTGGAGTTTAGATTGTAAAAAGAGGAGATGGGGAGAACAGTAGACAAATACCTGATCCAGCAGAGAAGATGAAATGTCATAGTAAAAACTACAAGTGGGTGTGCAGTGTGGACAGGGCCACCTGGGCATCCAGTGCACATTTGGTGAGCAGGTCGCCTCGGACTGCCAAGACGTAGTTTAAGAGACCCCTCCCCATCCTGCTCCCCACCTGCAAATCTCTAGCAATGGCAGATCCCCGCCCCACCGTGAGAACCTGCGTGGCTGGAAGATCCATGAGTCTGCAGAGCAGGGCAAGAAAGGGCGCCAGGTTCAGCAGTTGAGAGAAGATGGAAGGAGCAGGGACGCTTGTCCCAGGACAGAGAGGTGTGGAGGAGCAGGCCACAAGGATACCTCCATTTACCGCTGCTATGGAAAAGGACTTATACTGAGTTGTTCCAGACATGAGCCTGGACCCGTGGGGGAATGTGCAGGGTCACTTTAGCTTCCTGGAAGTTCTTTTTCACATTTAGAATCATCCAAATAGAAAATGGGTCTGAATGATTACAGGTTCAGCTGGAGGCTGAATGAATGGAAGTAACTTATGAACTCTCACCTCTCAAGTGTCAGATTTGTTCTGTTTTGATGACTATAATTCAAAATTCTGGTCATTTTCAATAATTTTTGATGATGACAATGATTAAAGGCACGCTTCTGTATCTTCAGGGTTAGTGAGTCACCTGTGAAGGAAGCCCTACAGCGAACGGCAAGAGTGGCGTTCTAAGAGAAGGCCGAGAGTGTGGAGCAGACTCACACAGTACCTGATAAACGAAAGGGATTGAGGGCATAGAAGCTTCAGAGATTATAATTAATAATAAATCAATGAAAGTATTTAAAGATAAAAATCTATCATAACCTGTTTACATTATTTAACTTTCTTAAAATTAAAACCTCAGGTAATGTGCTGACGTCATGACAAGGCTTAGAGGGAGGCATGTCACATGACAGCATGAACACCCAGTCACCATGCTTATGAGCAGAAAAGGATCGACATCACTAACCTGAAGCATTTTCAGTTCTGTCGGCAGGCTGTGAAAGATGCTATCCATAGACATGTGAAGAGAACCGTTTATAATGGTCATTAATATTTATTTGCGGGAAGAAAGGTAACTGGGTATGGTCTGCAGCGAACAATGGGCTGAACTCATCACTGAGGAAAAGACTACAATATGGTGGCATTTATTATCATCTGAAGCCCTACCAGGTTGTTATTATTTGGACAAGGTTCGTGTGTTCCTGGATTTGCCCTTGGAATGGTCATGTTGGGAGGTAGTGGCCTTCAAGAGCTGGGGCCTGTGCAAAGTCATTATCAGGTCACAGGGGCATTGCCCTCAAAGGGATTGATGCTGGTCTAAAGAAGTGAGTTAGTTTTCAAGAGAGTGTGTTGTTATACAGCGAGGTCATCTTGCAGGTTTGGTCTCTTCTGTAAGTAGCCATATCTCTTTCCACCACTCTGCAAGGGAGCCCTTGCTAGGACACGGGTGACACATTCTTTGAACCCTCCAGCAACCATGTGATCCAAGTAAACCTCTTTATAAAGTACCCAGTGTCAGGTATTTTGTTACAGCAACACAAAATGAACTGAATCACAGGCAAAGCCTTGCCTTAGAAAACACATCATAAATAATTCTCCATACAAGACAGCCAGGATTTTCCAAAGTGAGGTCACAAGCACCGGGAGTCCATGGCATTCCATACCTTTGGGGATTTGACTAATCCTACTGTGTTGGTCATGATTAAACTCCAGCAACCCCCTTTCATTTTATTTTTCTCGTTCCTAAAATCTTACCTGAATAGATGTTTTATTTTAAAAATGTTGTGTATGGTAAAGGTCAGTGGAAAAAATTTTTTACAAAAAAAAATTCATTTCTATCTCTGTGTTGGAGTTTGCCTTTTATAGCACTTTATCTCCTACTCAGCCCTGTGTGATGCTTCTCATGGGCTTCCTAGTGGCCAAGCCAAGCCTCACAGGGGGGAAACTTCAAGGCGCAGTACAAAGACCCTCACTCTCCAGCTCCTTTTGCAGTTCTGCTTTAGAGAAATCAAAGTCTTCATTCAGCCGAGATGAAGCTGCGGCTCCTTTCCTGGGAAACTCTAACAGCTGTAAAGACCAACTCGGCGAGGCCTGAAATGCCTTCTCCACACACGGCTGTGGCAATCCAGGAGCGTCTTCGACTCCCACTTCACCAAGATGAGAGCGCACACCCACCAACACTTCACCATAACAAGGCAATGGTGCCCCTCGATGTCGCTGAGAGTAACTCTCCGTGTTCACTCTCCCCCCAAGTGTCAAGGTCTAAGACCAAACAGCTCTTAACAGCCTGGAGTCATGAAGACGTTGAACCCAAGTCACAGGCTGGGGATGACAACCTGAGGGGCAAACCCGGATGAAGATGAAGCAGAGGCCTGGCGGTTGGGCCCGGCCTCTACCCTCCAAGACAAGCCTGCACCTGAGCAAGTCCTTGTTCTTCACTTGAAAAAATCAAACACTCTTAATAAGGATGTCGGTGGACCAATTTTTCATGATCACATGCCTTTCAAAGGGAAGGCCTGGAGTCAGTTCTGATCAATACAGCCTTTCCTGCTTCCTGCTTCCAATCCGTTAAGCAAGAAAATGCCTTTACTTTGGCACTAATTCCACTGTGCCCAAATTTAAAAAAAAAAAATCCAAGAGACTGTCTATTTAATATCCACACAGTCTTTAGAAAAACAACACAACATACACACACAACAATGCCCCCCCCCGCAAAAAAAAAAACCCACAAAACCAAGGAGATGAAGGAGATCCAGAGAATAGTGCTAGAAAAGCCCTTTTTGAAAACACACCAAGTAAAAAAAGAGTCAAAAGATTACAGAAAGCGATTCTGTCCAGTCAACCCATATTTGGCTTGGAAAGAATTCACATTCTAGAAAGTGGCTTATTCATTTTAGTTCAGGTGCTTGTTCATTCCTCCTCAGATGACTACTGGGACCAGCACCTGGTCAGTACTGGAGTTAAGTGATGAGCAGAAGGGACTGAGCCCACCTCTCAGGGAGCCAGGTAACAAACCCACTGTCCAGTTCCAGAGCGGCCAGTGTGCACGAGGACAGTGAGCAGGGTACGTAAGAGGGCTGGCCGAGGCATGCTGGTTCCCGTCAGCACTAACATTACCTCGTATCACAGAGGGATAATGAGGGCCTTTGGTACTTAGGAAGAAAAGTCCTAAAAGGAGCCGGTATCCTCATAACCGGAGGTGTAAAAGCCCAAAGTAGAACAACATCAAATTGAAAAGCAGCGGCAATATGTGAGCCCAATTCCTACCACGTCCCCAAGACCCTTGGAAGAACCTATTTATAATCTCATCGTCACCATTCTGAAAAGGTAGAGAAAGAATCACAGGTTTTTGAAAAGAAATCTTGCAAATAAAATGGCAGTACTGCAAAATGCAAATGTAAATGCTGCAGAGCCATCTGTTCGATATTACGGCAACACTGGGGAAAGGCTCTGGAAGAAATGATGTTTGAAATCATTAAAAAAATAACATGTCAAGTTTAAAATACTCAAGAATCTTAAAACCGGCATCAACACATTCAGCAACCATATGGCCCTACAGCAGGTTTAAAAAAAAAAAAAAAAAAAAGTTGCCCTGCTTGCAATTTCTACTTCAGCCCAATGGTTTTTAATCGTTTCTATTTCTCATTTGAGTACCTTTTTTTTTCTATCGAATCCCTTGGTGTTTACAGTTTCTTGAATTATACTTAAACCACAATGTTCACTTCACCCCCTTCAGAAGTAGGGGATGTAGTGAGCAAGAAGGAGTGAGCTGTTCCCGAAGGTGGCATGCGGAGGTGACCACATACAACAGGTTGAACACGTCTTCTTGTAGTTTTTCAGTTGATCCAAACTGACTGCACAATAGCACTAATATCTGCTGACCTCACTGGGCATTGCCACAGTCCAGGCGATTTACACTCATCATATTGTCCAGTCGCCGCGGTTTTATTAGGCAGATTCTGCTATTATCTGTATTTCACAGGTTAAGAATTGCCTCGGAGTCATAGAGGAAGCAGGTGGCCGTGCCATGGTCCAGATCCAGTTGTGTGGACCACATCTGTGTCCTGAGCGAGTCCTCTGGGCAATACATCCGTGTTCAGGTGCCCGTGTTGATTTTCCAAGGGTGAGAATAAGCAGTATTTGTCTGAGGGTAGAGCTAGCGCCCTTGTCTCATCCAGAAGAGAATCCTGGAGAAGTGCCTTCACTCAATCTCAAAAGAACAGAGGGAGAGGTCTAAAGAAAAATCCTTCCAGAAACAGGAGACACCCCGCGAGTCGCAGAGCTGGGAAAACAGGCGGCAAGTGAACAAAACTGGGTTGAGTTAATACCGCTAACATCATTTTAAAAGGTGAAGATCAGAAAAAGTCATCCTGTCCCCTCAAACAGGTCACTGACCTAAAATTTCAGCCTGAGTTTTAAAGCCGTATTCACAAAGCCATCGATCACGCTGTCATCACAGAGGACGTACCTACTGCATAAGCAAAAGCACCTGCCCACAGGGAAGTCACTTCATCTCCGTCCCAGAAGCAGAGTTTCCACTGGAAGAAACTCCCAGCATCTATCCCAGGATGGGCCACCGGCACCCAACACAGTGCCGGGCCAGCACTGCAGAGACGTCTGTCCAGCAAGTGGAGAACAGCGTTTGTGGTACGTATTTCAATTTGTGAGACAGAAAAGCAACTGGAAGCCCATTGCTTGTATCACTGTTCAAAACTCATGTCGCAAGTTGATTCCAATGTTCAGGAAAAAAAAAAAGTCACAAAATCTAGAAGGGCCAGAGAACTACACATTTATAATAGAAATACCTGAGGTTTCAAACAAATTTAAAAAAAATTTTTTAAAAATCAGTTTCATTCAATGTAATAACTTCCCAGAGTGCCTGGAGCATACAGCAGGAACTCAATACGGGATACATGCATGAAAATAATATGACCTCAAATGGTCAGCGGCATGCATTTTAGATGAAAAGGTTGCTTTTGTATTTCGTCATAAAGTGTTCAACATCTCTAGTAATTAGAGAAATGCAAATTAAAACAACCGTAAGATTTCATCTAACTCCAATTAGAACAGCTATTATCAAGAACACAAGCAATAATAAGTGTTGGCATGGATGTGGGGAAACAGGCATACTCGTACATTGCTGGTGGAGTTGCAAATTGGTGCAGCCACTCTGGGAAGCAGTATGGCTATTCCTCAAAAAACTTGGAATGGGTCCACTTTTTGACCCAGTTAGACCACTCCTCAGTTTATACCCAAAGGACTTAAATCAGCATACCACAGTAACACAGCCACATCAATGTTTATAGCAGCTCATTCACAATTGCTAGATGGTGGAACCAACCTAGATGCCCTTCAACAGATGAATGGATAAAGAAACTGTGGTATATATACACAATGGAATATTATTCAGCCATAAAGAATAAAATGGTGGTATTTTCAGGTAAATAGATGGAATCAGAGAATATCATGCTAAGTGAAATAAGCCAATCCCAAAAAACTAAAGATCAAATGTTTTCCCTGGTAAGTGGATGATGCTACATAATGGGGGCTTGGGGGGTGGCGGATGAGAGAAGAATGGAGGAACTTTGGATTACGTAGAAATGAGAAGGGGGAGGGGGTGGGGGTATGACAGATGGTGGAATGAGACAGACATCATTACCCTGAATACATGTATGATTACATGAATGGTGTGACTCTACATCTTGCACAACCATATAGATGAAAAGTTGTACCCCGTTTGTGTACAATGGATCAAAATGTAGTCTGTAAGAATAAAAAAAGAAAAAAGAAAAAAGAAGACTTTTTAAGATTACAAATCATATTTAAACTACTTGATGAGTAGTTTAGGGTGAACTTGAAGGAAGCCAGGTGGGAGGAACATTGGCCACATATTTAACTTCTTTAGACGTAGAGATATGAATGAAATTATATATGGAACCCTATAAAAAGCAAAAACCACAGAAGGAGCAGATGTTCATGTAGCAAGTGATTTCCAAAAATCTGCAACCTACATTACTCTTTAGTTCTGCTACAAAGGAGTTACCGAAGCATCCGGCCACTGTCGCTGGTCTCCACAGAGATGTCTTGGGCCTCACAGAACTTTCTCAAACTTCTACTTCGCCTTCATCTGCCCACTGCGGTTGACTGCTCGTACAATCTCACAACTGATTAGCATCCTGTCTTTAGTAACCCTTAAGTTGCATTTAGGCAGAGTAGGAAGTAAAGAGAATAAACTTGGGTAAAACGAGTTGGCATAGCAACTAGGTATGCAGAGTTACAAAATTAACACAGAAAAATCCATGTAACGAAATCCACCTAAACACACGGGGAAGGAATCAGAGTTCACAACCACCTAAGCACTTCGGCCTTCCATTCCCCAACTCAGGTGCATGGGTCAAACTCAAGCCCAGAGCCAATCACCACCCTCCAAAAATATAAAAGGCACTTTACAAAACTATCCCCAAAGTTTTAATTTTAATGAAGGTTAAGAAATAGACCTGCATGTAATGGTCGATTCGGTTTTGGCAAAGGTAATCTGTCAAAGGCAATTCAGTGAGGAAAAGATAATCTTTTCAAAAATGGCACCAGAACAACTGGATACCCACAGGGGGAAAAAAAAAATTCACCTCAAAAAGGACCTTAGATTTAAACATAAGAACCAGAATACAAAATTTCGAAAAGAGAACAGAGGTGAAAATTGGGATGACCATGGGCTAGGAAAATAGTTCTTAAGACCAAAAAAAAAAGAAAGATAAATAGAGGAAAAAATAAATCTGACTGCTAAATGAAAAATGTGTCCTCTTTAGAAAGGTGTGAAGAATAAAGAGATAAAGGTAACAGGGTGGCTCTGGAGGGTGACGGGCATGCTCAAATACTGATCATGGTGATGGTTGCCGAATTCTGGGAATACACATAACCCGAGTAAAGAACAGTCAAATTCAACAAGATGACAAATACCTCAATAAAACCTGAGCAGAACCACACAGAGGAGGCATATCAAAGGCACACAGGCCAACCGAAGGAGACCCTTAGGGCCAAAGCTGGAACACAGAAATAAAGTAGAACTGGATTTTAACTCCACCTGGGAAGTCAATATCCTTGATTCCATACCAACATAAATAAATGAGCGGTTAAATAAATGGGGAAGAAGAGATACATCTATGCATAAGAATTAATGTACATAGCTACTCTGGACTCAGGGAGTTAACGCAAGACTGGCCATTCTTAAGTATGCGCTTCATAGAGGGACTTCTTCCCAAAGAGTGCAGGATGGAAAGGCGGGGGAGGGAACACCTTCACAGTGGAGTCAAGTGGCAAGAGTCCCTGGTATCCCCTAAGTGCTTACGGTCAAAGTCCACCGTGGTGAATGTGCTCAGAGTCTGCACCCTTGAGCTGGTGTGACGGAAAGGGGATTCCCCTCTGGGGTCTTACTCCACAGACCCACGACACTGGTCTCACCAGGAGGAAAAGAGCAGACAGACCCTAACCAAGGGCCATTTTACAAACACCCGCTGATGTCCCTTAAGTGTCAAGGTCACCCAAGACAAAGGGAGTCTGAGACACTGTCACAGCCCATGGGAGTCCGGGAAGACATGACAGCCAAGCGTGGGTTATCCTAGACGGGATGCTGGCATAAAGAAAAGACGCCAGGCAGAACCTAAGTAAATCTGAACTCAGTACTGGCTTTCAGTGACAGTGACGCATCAGTATTGGATCATTAGTTGTGACAAATATACCATACCAGTATGTTTAAAATATGATTTAAGGGCTGGAGTTGAGGCTTCGTGGTAGAGCGCTTACCTAGCAAGTGTGAGGCACTGGGTTCCATCCTTAGCCCCACATAAAATAAAGTTATTTTTAAAAATATAATTTAAATAAGAACCAGAGTCTCATGATACAATATTCAAAATGTCCAAAATGCAATTAAAAATTACTGAGCATAAGAAGAACCAGGAAAATCCCAACTCACATGGGGAAAAACAAGAGATGCCAACGGTGAGATGAAACAGATGTTGAAATTATCAAATTCACGAAACTGTCCATTCAAAATTGGTGGATTTTATTAGACATAAATTTTGGTTTCCCCCCAAAAAAGAATTTCACAGAGTGACTTCTCCCCCCCACTCACAGAGAACAAAACAACAATGACAGTTTTAAAAGAAGGACAGATGCAATTAAAATATTACAGCAGTATTATTTTGGGTGTAGTGTGAGATAAGTTGATCCTTATAGACTATTTTGGAATTATACCACTATTCATATCATCACTTCTTTGAGAAATTATGCTTTACATTTCAGACAATCGGCTTACAAAAAAATCATTTGGTACTTAATCCTGTCTTAAATTGATAACCGATCATTTTAAAAAATGTGGTACTGTGCAGACCCAATCCTAAACCCAGGAACATGAGATGGCTGATGAGCAGGGTATCAGATTATGCATAAGCTTGTCCAATGTTATTAACATCTCTCAAAGGACTATGGGGATAGGACAGTTGGGAAAAGGGTAGTATTTTAGAAAAATCTCCAAATGAGGATTCAGCTGTTCTGACATGAAGACAAGAAGAAGAGAACCATTAAGACTCTCCCTTTCTCTGACACCAAAACGACCCATAGAAATGAATGGGTTCATGCCTCCCCAGTGGTGTGTGCCTGAGGTACCACCCATCTGGGAGGCTGAGGCCAGCCTGGGCAGTGTAGGGAGACCCTCATCCCAAACAACCACAAAACAACAACAACAGAAATGAACGAGTTTCACTTTATAAGGTACCTCTTATTAAATTCTTCAGTCTTTGGTGGGGGAGGGAAGTGAATATTTTCTAAACGACAATGCAAAAATCTTTTTTGGGGGAGAAAAAAAAAAATGTTGGAAGAACCACAAAGACAATCTTTCCTTCCTTCCTACACTAAACTACTTGCACAGGTACACAGTTCCAAGGAGATTGTCCAGATGAATATTTATTTTCTTAAAGGGGGAAAAAAATCTGTGAACCCAATCATCTTTCACTCTGCAACTGGCATCTAAGTTGGGAGCTCGTTTGCAAACGGTCCCTGAAATTGTGTCACTCATTCTGATTCTGGGTGAATCAGAACATGATCCTGCGCCCGACTGATTTGCATTAATTGTGATCAACTGTCAGGATTTTGTTTATGAGACTGAATAATTTTTGATCCTAAAATAATGATGCTGACTATCAAGTGATTCTGATTATTTAATTTTGGGGATCCATTTAATATAATCATTGGGTTCTCAGATGTTGAACGACAGGGCTTTTTATATCATGGTGCCTGCATATTTCCAAGCACGCTGAGGTCCTTCCAAGTCATTCTGTCGGGAGCTCACTACACAAATAAACTACGGTGCATATATGTTGTGCTTTGGGAATGCCAAAAACATTACAATATAGGAACAGAACACTGGAACACCTACATAAGTCAGTCCCAGCTTGGATCAGACCAACTTTCTGCTTCTGATGATAAAAAAAATTCCACCCCCTCCCCTTCCACTGTGGGTGGGGAACCCTGCCCAACCCTGCCCAACCCTGCTCAACCCTTTGGCTTTGGTTGGCTAAGGGACTTGCTTTGACCATGAGATGCAGGAGACAGGATGGGAACTGAGGCTTCAGATGTGCTTACTCAGGATGCCTGGCCCTCCCACCATCACCATGATAAAGGTCCTCCCAGGCGGCATGTGGTTGCTGGAGGAATAACTTGTAAGACAGATCTGAGTGTGACCTTCAGCACGGAGCTGTCTCCCCCCCACCCCAGTGCCAGCCTAGATAGGCAGACCTGGAGATGGGACACAGGTAGATGGATGCTTTAAGCCTCTGAGGCTTGGGGTGGCTTGTTCCTCAGCTATTATTGACTTCATTAAGATGGGACTTCACCCTCCACAGATATGCCTGGGTTAAACTGCAGTTTGGAAAAGGCACCAAAATACAACGGCTCTGCTTTTCCTTTGTCCTAAGTACATTTCTAACCGAGTCTGGATGACTCTCTAAGGGCACCAGCTTCCCCTTGCCTAGATCCAGCAGGTGCTTCTCCTTGCAGCCCATGCACGTCTGTCAGGATTCCGCTGATTTCTCCTTACCACGTCGGCACGTTACTCTTCAGAAGACACAGTTATCTGCAAACATGTCACTTTGCGCCCTGTCTTCTAGAATCACATCATTTTTATTGTGGAATTTTTTCTTCTTCTTCTTCTCCCCCCCCCCCCCAGTGGTCTAGGAACCATCTGTAGCACAGTCATCCAGAACTATTGCGGAAATTGCCATTGCTGGGCCCACTCCAGACCCACTGAGTTGGAATCTCTGGGGTGGGATCCAAGAGCAGTTTTAACAAGCTCCCTTGGAAATTCTTCCATTACAACAAAGTTTTTGAAACACTGATTTATGAATATGTTAACGAGCCAGATTCCCCAGCCAGCACCTCCTCCTAGAGGATTTAAATAGTTACCTATCATTATCTAGACTTGGATCTGTTAAGCCCTTATTTTTGTTTTCTGTTTGTTACCCTCCACTTCAACCTATTGCCTTTACTTCCTGTCACTTGTAATCACAGGAGAGTTCAATTTCAACCAAATAACCTTAGTACAGAATGTTTTCATGAACCTTTTCATCATCTATACATGTTATTTATAGGACTACTTTTTACTAAGATATTCAGCTGAACCAGGTGGTGCATGTCTGTAAACCCAGCAACTCAGGAGGGAGACTGAGGCAGGAGGATTCCAAGTTCAAAGCCAGCCTCGGCAACTTGGCAAGGCCCTGAGCAATTTAGTGAGACCCTGTCTCAAAATAAAAAATAAAAAGGGCTGGGGATAGATATGGCTCAGTGGTTAAGTGCCCTGGTTTCAATTTCCCTGGTGGAAGGAAGGAAGGAAGGAAGGAAGGAAGGAAGGAAGAAAGAAAGGAAATAAATTTATATAGTCTCTCAAAAATCTACCTGGGTTACTTAGGTAACCCACATAGAAACCATACTCTAAGCATTGCCTCTGCATTTTTTCTTAAAATTTAAAAACTATGTATTGACTATATTTTATTTTAAAATGTTTAATTGATAAATAAAAATAGTACATGTTATAAATCTTTGAGGTATGCATGGTGATTTGGTCTACATACACATGGATAACAATTATCACAACATATCAATTTACACCCATCTTTCCTTTTTAAAAAATACTTTTATATGTTGATATATATTATTTATTTACTTATTCATATGCAGTACTGAGAATTGAACCTAGTGCAGCACACATGCTAGGCAAGAGCTCTGCCTTGGAGCCGCAATCCTGGTCCCCATCTCTCCTTATTTTAAGTGTGTGTGTGTCTATTGCTGAATTTCAAGTAAACAGTGTGGTGTTATTACTTGGTTTTCACTTAGAGTCGCCAGGCCAGACACTAGATCCTCCAAATCTGTTCATTTTGTCACTGACGGTTCGCACTGTACGTATGACCAATATCTCCCCATTTCCACTCAGTGATTCTCTCCTTTAATAGAGCTCCCTGGCCGGCCTCGGTTGGAAGTGACTCACAAATCTTAATTCTCTGGGTTTCTTACAGAAAGACAATGTACTGGTAACAGAGCAGATTTTTAATAATGTTGCCAGTTCAATGACAGGTTTGGGTCAAGAGATCTAAATTGATGTCACCACTGATTCTGTTTCTTCTTCTGCAGCTTCCGGTCTCTTTGCATAGGTATGATACCAGCAGCATTGCAAAGGTACCATGAAGGCAGACCGTGGAGCCCCAGGACCTGAGTTTAGATCCTGGCCACTCACTACCTCCTTCCCGAACAAATGGAAAGCTCACCGTAGCACAAGCCTGCAGGTCAGATGAGCTATTACAACTGCAAGTGCTTCCGCAGACTCGTTAGACGATGTCGAGATTTGTTAAGTTGTCATTATTATTTTAAATGCTTGAGTGTATTCCTTGCACTCAGATTCTTTGTATTTAACCACTCTCCCTTTTATTTTCTTAAATATTTTATTTTTAAATTTATCATACATACAAGAATGTCCCTAACCCATACGTACATGTTAAAAAATAACAGTGAAACTCATGTTTCACTGAAACAGGGCACTCATGCTAGTAATCCCAGCAGCTCAGGAGGCTGAGGCAGGAGGATCACAAGTTCAAGGTCAGCCTCAGCAACTTAGTGAGGTCCTCAGTGAGACCTGTCTCAATAAAAAAAAAAAAAAAAAAATTTTTGAAAGGGCTGGAGATGTGGCTCAGTGTGAAGCACCTCTGGGTCCCACCCCCAGTACCCTCTCCAGAAAAAAAAAAGAGTAACATCGAAATAAATATCTGTGTGCCTAAGCAGCTTAAGATGCAGCATTGCCAACAATAAATACTTGGGCCCACTGTGCGCCTCGTGTGTTTCGCCGCCATCTCTTCACCACCCCAAGTGCAGTGTCTGCTATGGCCCTTGCTTTTCCTTATAGTTTTACTACATATTTATTGCTATTTTTAAAGAAACTTTGCAAGTTGCACATAATTTCCTTTATGGTCTATCTTCTTGCTAACACTCCCATCTGCCACCCTCTCAGCCTCTTCTGTTCTCCTCCGACAAGAGGCTGCAGTGGATTATGAAAGGTGCTTTCTCCCTGCACTGGTCACATGGTTTCTCTTCACTGCTTAGTTTTGAAGGCCTCTGTCTCCCTCCCTGGAGCTTTGTCATCATCGGCCTGGGTATAAGCAATTTTAAAGTTTTCAGGCTTTTAAACACTTTCTATTTATTTAATTTTTTTGGTTTGGGAGGGGCACCAGGGAGTGAACTCAGGGGTGCTCAACCACTGAGCCACATCCCCAGTCTTCTTGTAAACTTTATTTAGAGAAAGGGTCTCACTGAGTTGCTGAGGCTGGCTTTGAACTCGTGATCTTTTTGCCTCAGTCTCCCGAGTTGCTGGGATTACAGGTGTGCACCACCTCAGCTGGCTATTTATTTCCTAGAAGCCGAATTTGATTACATTTGCTTTTTAAGTTGCTGAACTAAAGGGTTGACTTCTCTGGTTTCACAGAACCTGCTGGGATGCTCCAGGTCACTGCCAGGGCTTGTTACCTGCAGCATAGTGTTTCACCCACAGGTAACTTCCAGGGGTATTTTCTACTCACTGGGGCCAAAGTATGCCGATCTTTATAGGTTCTAAGCTTTGTGGTTTAGAAAGCCTATGTTGACCCCTTATACCAGGTGAGGTAAAATTTCTCACACCCTGGATGACTAAAACCTGTTTTCACAGACTCGTCTAATTTCTCCATGGCTCAGGAATGTCTCCAGATGTGCTCCACATCAGTCCCCTGGTTGGGCCCAGCACTCCATGGTGTGGTCCTATTGCCAGCCCAAAGGACGGAGGCAGGGAAGGCCACAGTCCTGTCTGGGTCCTTTATGTGCTCCACGCTGTGTAGGAGCTGAGAAGAAGCTGAGTGTAAAACAATATTTTACAAACATAAAAGGATCTTTGAAACCTATTTGATGTGTCAGTCCTGCCCAAGGCTAAGACATCACAAAAGGGACCAAGTGAGGTTGTGATTAAATTTATTCAATTTTCTCTTCTCAATTAAAATCTAGTGCCAGACACCAAAAGGTTTCCTCTTCCTGTCCTTCTTCTTTTAAATGGTTATAATGGCAATTAAAAAGACCCCTTCGGTCACCCAACACTATTTCTTATCCCAACTACTTCCTACCATTTAATGATGCTATTTTGGCAAACTAATGTTACAAGAATTTTTGTATGAAAATAAATACAGCTTTAACTGGAACACTCAATAAATTATCTCAACAGATGTTTTTCCTGCAAAGGCATTAAAGAAATTCAAAACGAATTCATCCATCTAGACAGCTACCCACCTTCTCAGTGAAGTTCCTTTTGGTTGTTGATTTTTGCAAGTAATAATAGCGGATGAGAAGGAGGAAAAGGAGAGCTGTCTGAAAGGGGGCCGTGTCCATCAACTGCCTCGGGCTTCTGCAACTGTCTTTTGTCCCAAAAGGATAACTATTTCAGAGTAAAAGTATACTTCTGTGCTATAAAGATAACTATTTCAGTGTAAATATAATACTTTGTCATGGGGTAGGAAGTCAGATGATGACTGATTCAAACCACACAAGGACTCAAACTATGCTATTTAAGTCTCTCCTCAAAAATAACAAATTTTCAGAGATTTCACATAAACCCAACCCTCATCAGCCCTAAATCTGTAGGCACTAGATTAAGTATATCAAATAAATGTAACTTAGGAGACACTGAAACATACTTAAATTCTGCTACCAACTTACGGTTTTTTTTACATGCAGTGTTATAGAAAACACTTTAAAATCGGCTCTTAGTTATATATTATGTTTGGATCCCAAGACACAATAAATATTACTTAACAGAGACCACCCACGATGGCATGCCCTGTCTAATCAGGGTGGGCAGAGTGTGGTGAGAGCATGTGAGTCAGCGATGGTCAGCATTTTAACTGAGCAGCCCGGAGCCAGATGAGGACGGTCCCAGCAGATGAGAGGGCAGGGCAGATTTAGGCTCCACTTTTGTTTAGAATCCATAATGAGGCACAAAGGAACACCTCATTCAGAGGGGAGAGCAAGCTCTCCGCATTGGAAATGACAAAGAAAGGACATGAGACAGATAACAGGAGGACCTTCTAAGTCATCAGAATCTCAGGAAAGGGGAGCAGGTGTCAAATACCCAGTTGGTGCCTCGATTCCACCGAACCCCCTTCCAGAAGGAGCTGGAGGCCCACTTGCCACAGTGGGTCCTGGCTGATAGCTGGCCGCTTCTGCAGAGATCTGACGACGTTAGCTTCTTCCAAATCTCCCCACCACAGTGTGCAGAAGCGCAGCTTAGCTAGCTTCCCTCGCTTCACGACGCGAAGAACCTAAAGGTGGTCAGCACAGACCGTAAACAGGAGAACAAGACGAAGTGCCTCCTCTAGGCCTGCCGTCTTTGTGTCTGATCTCGCTGGTGGACCTCGTTCCGATGCATCTGTCTGCTGATGAAAGTCCACACCTGTAGCATCTCATTTTTCCTTGACAATGAAGCAAAAATGTCTGAAGAAATGTGTTTCCTGTCCCCATGGTAGAGTTCAATGATGGCTGCCCCCCTTGAGGACATGTTTTATACAGTTCCTTTTAAAAGCACAGAAGAGAATTGGTAGACTCATCTCGTACAGGGGAGAATCTCTCAGGCTAACAGGCTGCACACATGATGACCAGGCCTTCGGACCAGCCATTCAAAGGCTGCTCTGAACGGAGCCCATATTCCAGACTCTACAACCACACCGCCATGAGTGGCACCTGTCAAAGCACCGAGGCCCCTGAGTTGACACAAGCCGGTGCCAGGGGACACCGCAAGTGACCAAAAGCTTCATCGGGGAAACAACTCAAAGCTTTGCCTGGACTATGCTTCACAATCCAATGTGTTTGTTAGACAAAAATATGAAGCAGGAGCTCACATGTTCCTAGGGAGTGTGACAGAGTTCAGCAACCTCAGGGTCCCACCGAACTCCGATCAAGCAAAAGGGCGAAGAGTCATGCCTTCTTTGCTGCTGGAGATGCAGAGGTGACAAGAATGTCCCATGTTGCTTCTTTGGCATTTTAATTAGTCTCCCCCAGTGAACCTTCCTCAGCTTTAAATGGAAAGGAAAGAGGTTCCGAAACAGCCGATCTGAAAACACCGCAGCAATGAATTTCAAGCATACGCTGGTAGGAACACTGGAGGTTGGATGGAAACCAGAAAGGGAGGCGTCAGCCATGTGGGACACTGAATGGAAGTGATGGTAGGCAGGATGGATGGAGGAAGAACCTCAAGGCCACAATGGTGCAGTACGACTGCTGTGGCCCAGCCACCCTGTGCTGGGCGAGGGGAACAATCGTGGACCATCCCAGATGGAGGAGATGGAACAGCTTCTCCAGCAGGCTCTTCCGTCAAGAAGAACAGGGCTCTGGCCCCTGAGCAATGGGCTCTCGAGATAGGGAGTGGCAAGAGAGAAATCTGGAGACACGTGTGTGAACGTGGTAGGTCCTTGCCATCAAATTACTTAAGCTAGTCACACTTAGTTCATATGTTTGATGACAGAATCTGATTCGTCATCAGATTCGTCATCTGATTACGAGATCAGAAAGATCTAGTAAAACTGGATGGGTCCACCCAACAAAATGAAACGGAACAGAGACCAGGGAGGGTTACACTGAGATCCAGTGATGCCACTCCAAGAACACAGGAGGTCATTTATCAGCCCCTCAGGGATGTGGTTGGGAGTCGACAACAAGCAAACCTGACCAAAAAATTTAATTTGATAAATTATATTGGAAAAGAAGGGGATGACCCACTCTCAGGTCAGACATGGTACATTGTGCTGGTTCTGGATGCCATTCCATCCAATGAGAAGAAACTTATGAAGTCTCTGAAATGTTTCCATAGGGGATGTGAAAACTGAAGGACGTCATAAAGATCTCGTCTTTTTGAAGGGTTATTATGTGGGAAAGAGACTGGATCATTCCATGAGGCCATTATGGGCAAAATTGGAGCCAGCTATGGACATTCCAGTTCAATCATTCATCCAACAGGTACTTGTTGAGGCACAGCTGAAGCAGAAAGTTAAGGCAACTTCGCCAACACTCAGAGCTTTCCAGAAGGAAAGAGGCCTGCCTTCCGGAGACAGTGAGTGCATGGTTGCTGAAGAGATTAAGGCAAAAGCTGACGTTTCACGCAGACTGGTTGGAAATGCAACAGATGCGCCTGGAGCTCCCCACCTGGGAGACGTTTGTGATGATCCAGAAGTTACACCACACATCTTCCAAGATGCTAACTGAGTCAACACGGCGTTCAGGAGAAAGCAACAGAAACCAACACTGGCAAATGTAAAGAGGAGTTGCATGTATCAAAGAGGACCTCACAGACTTGCCACAGGCCCTACAGGGCTGGGCTTGAAGAAGACCTCCTCTGAAGGACGCCCAGTCGCGCTCAGGCACAGCCACTCTGGGAGTGATAACTCTGGGAAATCAGACGACTCATGTCACTCTCACTAACCACGGTGCTGACAGCAGTCTGGAAGCCAGAGGAACCGTCCACACTTTCGCCATCCTGGCTGGAATGGATTTCATGCATTTCCTACATCTTTGCGTCATTAGCTTCTAATTTAAAGCCTGGTCAAGTTTGGATTGTAGGCCCCAGTCTAAGCTTAAGGCAGCATGAAATATCAAGGATCTCACCTTTTAGTTTCTATGAGAAGGTTTCTGTCTCACAAGGCAGGGGATGCTGCCAAGACGGAAGGCTACCCAATGGAAGATTGGATCAATTCTTAACTCTCTTATAATTTAAAGAAGTCCAATCACTGAAACAGAAGGCAAAGTTAGCAAATTAAAGTTGGCAAATAACTTCCCTACTATTAAAGGGAACATCTGCCTGTATGTATTCCTTTTTAGGAGAATTCTGGTAGTCACGGTCACTGGCAAATATGGTTAGCACTGACTGGGAATTACCATGGCAGGTTGGAGAAAAGATGGCTCTCCTTTGAAAGGTATTGGTAACAGGAAGGACTGAGGATAAAGTAGGAAATTTCAGCTTGTATGGAGCAGATGAGTTTCTGTTGGGAAACTAAGAGACCCCTGGAAGAAAACTCTGGACGTCAAGAGATGCCTGGGCCCATTTCCCCAGGGCCTGTCCTCCCAACCCTGGGAGAGAAGCGCCATCTTCAATTGGAGTTTCACTGTGGTTTCCAAAGGACAGTGCTGGGCCGAGAGCCAGGCTGAGGCAACCACTGGGGTATTCTGGATTCTGGGTGACACTTTGGAATGTTAGACTGCCTCCAGGAAGTGTGGGCATACTCCTCATGCCCCTGGGACAGGTGGGCCCATGGAAGGAGAGATCAGCTCGCCCCCACAGCTGTCAAGCTGGGGCCCTCTCAGTAACAACACCCACGCCTCTCTTTATTTCCTTTTTTTTTTTTTTTTTTTTTTAAGGTCCTCTGACTGCAGCTCCTGTACCTGAAGTATGTCATTGAAAAAAGGCACAGATGGGATCTACCCGATCACATGAGAATGTTTTCGCAGCTTTTGAAAGCATGCTGGGTTTCTTTCCTTATGAAGGAAAAAAAAAAATCCCAACAACTCCTGTAGTCTAATGTTGAACCCTTTTCCATTTTCTTCCTGCTTTAGAAATAAACTGTTGCAGAAGCCAGTGTTCCGAGAGGTAATAACCAGTAGGGCAATAATTAAAATCTGATTCTTTTATTTTTTTAATCTGAAAGCAGCTAATTGTACCTACTAATCATGCCTTCATAGTTCACAGAGAGGGTACAGCATCTGAAATCTATTCCACATGAGCTGCCACCTACAGAAATCCAATGTTGGGCCGCGGCGGATGGGGGAGTCGTGGGGCAGGCAGAGGGGCATCTGACAGGTGTAGACCTGAGGGTAGACAGGTTCTGGGGCGGAGGGGCATTTATCTTCTTTTGAAAGCTCTAGAGGAGGAGCTGGAATTTTTATCATGGAAGCAACCAGAGAATGAGGAAGAGTACCAAGAACTGTCTTGAATGGCACTGTGACTTCTTGAGCATTTTAATCAGTATCATCTATGATCTTCTGAATGATATCAAAGAATCAAAAGGGGATAAGGTTACTTTCCTGTGAGGTGGACACTGTGCTCTTTTTGTATGAAGCTGTCTGTGCAAAGAAGAAAGGGAGCTAGGTCAGGGTCCCACCGTCCTATTTGAAATATGAATTTCTTGTTCTGGACTTCCAGGGAACACCTGCTACATCCACTGGCCCCAGTTAGCTCAGAGGACTCATCAAAGAGACCGATACCAAGCCAACCGGGCCCCCCGGGTAGCTGTCAGCTAGAAGTCTAACACGCACCCAGGATATGGAATGAAAGGGATGAGCAACGTTCCCAGAAAATACTCAACAAAACTTATCTGTGAAGGTCTTCTGCTGATCAGGTTACACCCTTCCTGAATCAGAAGGGCCTTCCGTAGAGAGAAGGCATTCTCCCGGTGAACGTTTCCTTAGCTCCTACATGTGCATGTGCCAATTGGAGGATGAAGGGACAGGGTGAGAAGAGGGAGGGAATCAAAGATGTCTCGAAGCCACTCCCCACAGCACAGAATTCCACCATTTAAAATGCCACTAATAGGGCTGGGGTTGTGGCTCAGTGGCAGAGCGCTTGCCTAGCATGTGTGAGGCACTGGGTTTGATCCTAAGCATTGCATAAAATCATAACTAAATAAAGTTGCTGTATCCAAATACATCTAACAAATTTTAAAAAATAAAAAAATAAAAAGCCACTAATATCATCTTGGAAATTATGACATCTATCCTGGGAAAGTATTGGGACTAAGGTTTAGACTTCATTGACTCATAAGAAATGTTCAAAAAAGAAGCAAACATGTCAGTTTATCTCCTGCCCAGGAGGGCCACTACTGTGTGTTCTTTCAAGGGACATCAGGGGAACACAGGTGACCCTAGGGAACTCCAGGGCCAGCACCCCAGAATACACAGTGCTGCACCAACATCCATCAAAGCCAAAGCATAGCAACAGAACATCATCCCAGAGGGTCACGTTCATGGCATGATTTATAAAGGAAAACTATGTATTCTTAAAAATGCTGTCACTGGTGGATACATTCTTTGTGAACTAATTTCATGCTGTGCTCAAAAACACGGAAAGAGCACAAAATGTTGATGCTCAGTAAAGGAGAGCTTAGAGGACAGAGAATCTGCACTGAACAAGGCACACAGGCACTAGCAGAGGGGACCCGGGACACTGGGTGCCTGTGATTCCTTAGCACATCTGCAGGGATCCCATTAGTGAGTATTAAAAGATGGATTAGACCCGTGTCTGGCGGTCCCGAGGTCCTGCCTCCCACTTCACTGCCAGGGTTTGGACTGGACAGAGTGGACCAGCCTCTATCCCATTTCACGCACCTTCCCAGCCTCAGCCTTGGGACCACTTGGTCATCCTCGGCTGCTGCTCTGTCTGGGATTAGGATTTTGTTGCTGACCGGCTGAGAGTGCTCAGATCCACCAGAATTACCCTGAAAAGGATGAGACCACAGTCAGCCACCTGGTCACTGTGCATCAACGTCGTACCCCTAACTCCCTCTGGAGCTAGGCTTCTAGCCCCTGCATGTGGCCCTGCAGGCTGTGGGCCACCTGCCCCAAGTGGGCAGAGGAAAGAGCAAGGTCACACTTGCCCTTCACCACTCAGGGTGAGCCAGTGAAAATACGTGAGGTCAGACCCTGAGCATCCTGGCCCTCAGAAGAACCTGGACCAGACTGCTGCACAGACCCGATCCCTGGGGCTTCCCAGGAAACCATACTCTAGGCAAGGAGGTGAATTTCACCAAGAATGTGCATGGCAGCTCAACCATTCCCAGGCTTGCAGGCCACCAGGGAGGCTGGCCAAGCTTCCCTGAGAAAGGTGGGTCCTCAAGCATGACCAGGAGACTTATGAGCCTTTGAAGGTCCTTTGAAGTCACCTTGGAGTCAACTTTCCCAAGCTGTGGGACAAGCAGAGACAATAAGAATTTTTTGCAAAAAACAAAAGGGGGGAGGGAATTAATAAGCATAAGAAAACAATATTTGAAAATTTATCAATTATATAAACAAATCGCTGTTCCTCAAATTGACTTAAATTTCATAAAATATAATTAAAAATTTGGACTTTGAGCCAGGTACGGTGGCCCATGCCTGTGGTCCTGGCAACTCAGGAGGCTGAGGCAGGAGGATACAAGTTTGAGGCCAAACTAGGCAACTTAGTGAGAGACCCTGTCTCAAAATAAAATGAAATAAAATAAAATAGGGCTGGGAATGTAGTTCAGAGGCTGACTGCCCCTGGGTTCAATCCCCAGTCCCAACACATACATGCAATAATTTTTTTTTACTCTAGAATTAGACTGCCTAAGTTCAAATTCTGGCTTAATCATTTAATAATGACAACTTCTTAGTATCCCAGTTTGTTCACCTGTATAACAGGGATATAAAATGACCTGCCTCAGAGCATTTTTGTATGTATTTAGTGCATAGCAAAGTTCCTGGCACACAGCAGCACGAACTCACTCTCAATAAATATTAGCAATTACTGATATTATTAAATATTTATTCACATCATGGCATTGTTTAGTTGTTTCTTGCCACAATGAATTCTCTACGATCCATCAGAAAAACAGTCTGAAAACATGCATCAGTTGATTAAAATCAGTAGGCACTTTATTATAAGGAAAGTCACATCAAATTGGGTTAGTCAGGCGTGGTGGCGCACGCCTGTAATCCCAGCGGCTCAGGAGGCTGAGGTAGGAGGACTGCAAGTTCAAAGCCAGCCTCAGCAACTGAGCAGGGCCCTAGACAACTTAGTGAGAACCTGTTTCAAAATAAAATATAAGGGCTGGGGCTGTGGTAGAGCACTTGCCTTGCAGGTGTGAGGCACTGGGTTCGATCCTCAACACCACATGAAAAAATAAACAAAGATATTGTGTAAAAAAAAAATATTATATAAAAAAGGGCTGTGGATGTGTTTCAGTGGTTTAGCCCTGCTGGGTTCAACCCTTGGTGCAAAAAAAAAAAAAATGTTTATTTTAAAAAAGGCTGACTTTCAATCAACAATGAATTGAACTGTGATTTTTTTTATTTTTTGTACCATCCATGGACAAGATATTTTGAGAAATAATAAACTAGGAAGGTTAGCTGTAATGTGAAATTTGAAATCACAGCAAGAACTTCTCACACTCTGTTACATGAAAACCCACCAGCCTCTAGTAATCGGAATGGCTCTTTTACATACGCATCATTTTCCGTCTCGCTCGCGGGTCATCAGGAAGATCCGGTTCCTGCGTCGCCCGGGTCTCCCCGACGTTAGCGTATCTACTACGATCATCAAACCCAGGCCTTCCTTTCACCACCGATCCAACCAGAAGAGCCTGGACTCTGCTTCAAAGAGGTTGACGGGCTGCCGGTGGCAGATACAAGTTTTCTAAAATTATAACTTTTGCTCGAAAGCTCAAAATTCATCACCAGCAGCAAACACTGTGGGTTGTTTTCCCTGAAGTGACAATTCCACTCCATTCACTTCTGAGAAAACGGGTGCCAAAGACACGATTTTGAAAGCCACAGTTTGCCTCTCAGCCGTTCATTCATTCCGTCAGAGAGCGTTCTGTGGGAAAGAGTGGCGCCTCTCAAGACAGCGGGCACCTGTGCCGGTGGCAGAAGTGCCTGGCACGCGGCCTGAATGGAGAGAGTGTTGGCCAGACCAGCGCGGCTGCTGAGATCCAGTCAGATCTGTGACACTGGCTGCTTAGTTAAGGACGTTCTTAAGGGGAACTGGCGTCTGTATGAGCGGTGAGTACACGGCCAGGAAGGGTACAGTGGCACTGCGCTGCCACCTGCCAAGGCGCCTGTGTAATATCGGCACGGTGAAAAACGACTGGTGATATTTCTGTATTATTATAAAGCTGATTTTGAGCTCAGGTGCCCAGTATAAGGACCTTCGAAGATTATCCTTTGAGGGGGCTGGGGATGTAGCTCAGTTGGTAGAGTGCTTGCTGCACAAGCACGAGGCCCTGGGTTCTAATCCCCAGCATCACAAAAAAATATAAATAAATAAAAAATAAAAGATTATCCTTTGATAACCATGGTGTTAGATATGCTCTTTCATCTCTGTATCAGTTTTCTCATCTGTAAAATGGAGATAATTCTCACTACACACCTGCTCAGGCTGCTGTGGGAACAAAATGAACTAAATCATGTGAATACCAAAGATCAGCATGGAGTGAAGGTAGGTACTACAAAGGGCTAGCTCAAAAGGAACTGGGCCTCATTTGAGCTTCTGCTTTTTTGTTTGGTATTTACTTATTTTTGGTGATAGGGATCCAACTCAGGGCCTCGTACATGCTGGGCAAGCATGCTACCGCTGAGCTATATCCTCAGCCGAAGCACCATTTGAGACTGTTGGTTAATTCAGGGGAGACAAAAATCACCATCTTAGCGGGGTGCAGTGGCAAACACCTGTAATCCAGCAACTCGGGAGGTTAAGGCAGGAGGATCACAAGTTCAAAGCCAGCCTCAGTCACTTAGTGAGGCCTTAAGCAACTCAGCGACACCCTACCTCAAAATAAAATATAAAAAGGACTGGGGATGTGGCTCAGTGATTGAGTGACCCTGGGTTCAATTCCTGGTACCCCAACCCACCCCCCAAAGAATAAACATCTTTGTAATTTAAAAAAAGGAGAGCACTTATCAGTCCTGGCCACTGAGAAAGTTCTGGGTTGAATATTTTCCTGAGATTGTACAAAGAGACCAGTGTTTGGAGATGTTTTCAAAGGCCATGAAAACTAGCCCTCTCTCCCTGAAATCTGCTCACTGTAATCCCCCAGTGTGGCCTGAGATCACTCCCTGCCACCTCTGCAGGTGTTCTGAGCATCTCTTCTCAAGGGTGGCCTGGGAATCGTTCAAAGCACCAGAGGAGAAAGTGCTGGCATTTATATGCATGCATTTCTGTGTGCCTGGGTTCCCAATTCATTTTTTTTGTTCCTAAAGAAACATGAGGACTTACTGAAACATGTGATTGTGGTTCACAGGGCAGGAAAACGGGAGTGGGGGACGTACAAAGATTTTAATTAGGACAATTGGTGAAATTTTAATATATTCTGTGGGTTAGATAACACCAGCGTGACATCGAGGTTGAATTTCCTGAATATGATTGAGCTTGGTGTTCATGTAACACAATGACTGTCCCTGTTCTTAGAAAATATTTGAAATATTTGGCAGTAAAGTGATAGAGAATAAGCAATTTACCCTAAAATTTTCTTACAATGGTTGAGAAAAAAATATTAGAGACAGAAAAGGAAAGCAAACGCAGTCAGACCTCTGTACCTGGAGGTTCTGAATCTGCAGATTCAACCGACCACAGATAGAAAGTATTTAGGGAAAAAAAAATTGAAGATGTACAGACTTTTTTCTTATCATCACTCCCTAAAAGATCCACTATATCAACTCTCTGTGTAGCATAGTAACAGGCATCATGCATAACCTAGACGTGACGTACAGTATCCCACAGGATGTGAGGGGGACATGCAGACATATATGCACAATTTGCACAAGTCCTTCTTTGAGCATTTACTTGGGTACATGTGCTGGTCCCTGAGCCAACTCCCTGGGGCCTACCAAGGGATACGGCAAAATGCTAAAAACCGTTGAATCTGAGCAAAGTGTACAAAGTGTATATTGGATTTCTTTGTACGATGCGCACAACTTTTCTGTACCTTTGAAAGTATTTCAAAATAAGACATCTTAAAACGTTACAGATTAAAGAAAAGGCAACGCGCGCTCTGCCTCTGTTGGGAACACCCGCCGGTACTGCCCACCAGGCAGCATGCTCCCTGCTTCTCTCTGGCCTCATCCTGCGCCGTTTCCCATCCTATGCCAAGCACAGCGGCCACAGTGCCTTGGTCTCTGACCCTCTGGCAGTCCCAGGTTTGTCCTGCCTGAGCCCTGCCACCCTGGATCTTGCCCCGCCCAGCGCTGCTCAGCCGCGCTGCCCCAGGTGTCCCTCTGCAGATGCCGGTGTTCCCGCTCCTGGCATCTGACCTCCTGCTCAAGCGGCTGCCTGGCCTCTACCTCTGACACTCGATCCACTCCTGTTTACTCTCACTGTCTGAAACCATCTGTCGACAGCTACCTCTTTTGCTCCAGTTGATTATTCTCCACAAGAGCAGAGACCTTGTATTTCTGGTCACTGCTGCTCTCTCAGCACACAGTACCTGGAACGATGCTAGCTGAGTGAATAGCAGAGGTCCCCACCTCCTGGCAGGAGACACTCAAATTCTTGCACCATCAAGGGTCCTGGGCAGGGAATGTGGACTTTGTTGACTGAAGGACAACATGGGGGTGAATGGGGACGTTAGAGGGTTTCTGTGCCAGCAAGGACCGGGCTCTGGGAAGCGAGGGTCCTTACTAACTGGACACAACTCCACACCCAGCCGGCCCACGTGGTCTTCAGGCACACTCTGAGGCTCGCTCTACAAATAAGCAGCCTGGCTCTTTCTCCCTCACTCCTCAGACTGTTCATGTGAAGGTCCCTCATGAGCGGCGTGGTGCCAAGTCCAACAGGCCTGTTGGACCTTTCCTTGCTTGTCATTCTCAGCAGGGCTGGACAGAGTGCGTTGCTCCTCCTTCAGGGAATGCTCCCCCGGCTTCCGGAGCACCTTGGACTTGCTCTCTGTCCTCCCGTCACTCACCGTCCCCAGAACTTACAAAGGACTCCGACCTGGCTCTGCTTCCTTTCTCCCTGCACACCATCCCCGGGCCAAGCCATGCACCTGGGTCTCTGAGCACTCTGGAAGCTGACTCCTGAACGCCCACCTGCAGCCAGAGCTCCTGCTGAACTCCAGGCTCGGTTTTCCAACTTCCTCGTGGGCAGGCCTGTGTACACGCCGTGTAGAGACCCCAAACATCTAGAATAAACTGCTAATCTTCACCGCTCAGCTCCTCCTCCTGCCTCCCAACCTGACCCATTGAGTGACGTGAGTGATGGTGGCCCACAATCGGCGCGCCCTCTACCACACGCTCTGATCCGTCTCCAGGGCCCTTGTCCCACCCCAGGGCTCGCCTCCTCTAGATTCCTCTCTTCTAACCTGTTTCCCAGCTTCCGTTCTTGCTCACCTCCATTCTTCACACAGAAGCCAGGGCCCTCTTTGTAGCAGGTGCCTGAGATCATGTCCCTGCCCTGCTTAATATCCTCCAGAGGTGACCCATGGCCTCCAGCATAAAAGTCTTAACACAGCTCCATGTCCCGTAGGATCTGCTCTCCCTCAGATCCAAAGCACTTGGTCCCGGGCCGCTCACCTCCCTTCACCTGGGCCAGTCTTCTCCCTTCTTAGGCCTTCGCTCAAGCTGCTTCCCAGCCCAGGGCCTTCTTCCTCCAGCTTCCAGCTAAGTCATCCTGAGACCTTGGTAACAACGGGCATTCACTGGAGGATTTTAAACAGAGCTTAAATCACATTTTGATGTGATAGTGCCCAGCGAATGCAGGAGGGACTGGACGGGTGCAGAGTAGGGCAGCAGGCTGCAGCAGTAGCCAGGGTCTAGCAAAGGAGAGGGCAGAGACGGAGGGCACGAGCGTGCACGAGAATGAGAAGGCCTAACCTAATGGCGACTCTGGAACAGAGGGACAGACAGACTCTCGTCTCCCCTGCATCCTGGATCAGAGAAGAACAGACAGATTCTTGTCTCCCCTCCATCCTGGAACAGGGAGGGACAGACAGATGGACAAATTCTCGTCTCCCCTCCATCCTGGAACAGAGGGGGACAGACAGATTCTTGTCTCCCCTGCATCTGGGGAGACAGACTCTGTAAGGACAGCGATGAGAATCAGCAGGACGTGGTGGCGAGAATGGAAAGGCTGAGGATGGCTCCCGGCTTCTGGAGGGGATGAGTGACTGACTGACGGGCCAGTGACATCACTGGGAAGGAGACACAGTTGGTACATGGCGGGACAGAAGTCAAGGAGCTCTGCGTGAGGCAGGCGCTGGGGCATCAGTGAGACCGGACGGAAGTGTCCGTCTCCTGCTGTGGTGGGCCAGCTTCGCGGTGTGCTGACGGCGGGAAGCGCACTGTGAGCAGCGAGAGAAGGCGCTGACGGGAAGCAAGAAGATAGACCCCACGGGACCCTGAGTGGTGGCAGTCACGACGGCGGCCTCCTTCATGTTGAGGTTCTCACCAGGACTTTAACAAAGACCCATTCTTCTGTAGCCACACGTTCCCGGCACGTTCACAGAACACGGGATGCCGGCTGGACTATTTGTGGAATGGGATGAAAAGAGTAAATGGAAACATAAAACTATTTTATGACCTCAATATACTCCTGGGTTTAGAAACGAATACACCCTGTGCTGTCATGAGCCCTAAGGTGGCTAAACAGAGTGTCCTGATCATCTATGTTCTGGGTGTCAACCTTCTTCCACTGGAAAACCAAGCTGGTCACAGAAGAGTACACTCTCCATTCAGGCACTGCCGCTACCTGAGCCCCACTCAGTAGGTGGGCAGGACCCTATCCGAGGTGCTGAAGATCAAAGGGTAAGAGAGACAGATTGAAGGCCTTTATGGAGTGTGTGTTGAGTGAACAGTCAGATGAAATTGCTTCATTATACCACACCCTCCAATCCACTCCCTGAGTCTGTGGGCACAGTCTGGCAAGTCAGCTTGTCTTGATTAGCTACCAGTGAAAGTTGGGAAAAGTATCTAACAATTAAGTTCTATGATTATAAAAAAAAAAGAGAGAGAGACATCTGATAAAATGTGATTTTGTGGTAAGCAGCAAGACAAAACAAGAAGCAATAAGGGAAAAATTGTGTGACCTTCTGGTAATATCCTCCAGGTCAACTACAGATTTTGTTGGAGTTGAGAAGAAAAATTAAGACCAGAGAATTTGACCTTGGAGCAAAATCTGTGGGTTGAATTTTGGGAGACTAAATTGCAACTTCTGGAGAAATAGTTCTTACTAAGGAATGCTCTTCCCTGTGTGATTATATTTAACCAGTTTTTAAAACTTATTTATTTATTTATTTTTGTACTTTAAAGTCAGGGGAAAGTTCCAACCTATAATCACCTACTTATGGGACACACTAAAAGTGTTTTTAGCTGTTGATGATGGATTCTAAACACTCAGGGTCTCCTAAATTAATTCCAAGTCTCATGATTTCTCCCTTTATTGAGCTACTCTACAACAAGTAGATTTTAGTAAAAATTAAGGAAACAAATTAACTTCAGTAGACACGGAATTGCCTTATTTCCAATTTCCATGCTTCCTGGAGGTAGCTTCTGTGAAAATTAATAAAATGAAACAAGGGAGGGTAAGTGTAAATTTAGGAACGGGCAAGACATGTCGATGACTTAGGAGAACCACCGCTAACCCCTTGATGTGGACATGTGACGTCTCCCAGGGAGAAGGTGCACTAGGTAGGTGGTCCCCAGGGCCGGCCAACAAAGCCCGTTGTAGAGTTACCTACTTTAGAACATCCTGGTCAACAAACTTCATAGATTAAACCATGATCCTTTTTTTTTTAAATACACCTTGATTCTTCACACCCTATATCGCTCTATACAGGCATGGGATGCTCAATGGAGGAAAAGTCTGAGGATTTCATCACTGTGTGGACATCACAGAGTGGACTTGCACACGCCCAGATGGGACAGGCCCACAACTTGGCGCGGCCTCCAGATGCAGTCAAAAGGAGATGTCTGGGCTGGGGCTGTAGCTCAGGGGTAGAGCGCTTGCCTAGCACGTGTGAGGGGCTGGGTTCCATCCTCAGCCCCACATCAAATAAATAAAAGTATTGTTTCCATCTACAACTAAAAAATAAAAATTTTAAAAAATGAGATGTCTGAAGCTGCTGCTGGTGTGACCTAGCACACTGTCTTACAGGAAAATGCTTTTCCCCCCCAATAATTAGAGGTCATATACTGTAATGGTGAAGTTACATCAGGTGACTTCAGTGTATCTGGATTCCACAGGCTATGCAGGGGACAGAATTCCGTGTGCCGTGCTTTGATGAGGCCGGCGACAGGGCAGGTATGTCCAGGCCAGCGTCATCACAAATGCAGGAGGAGAGAGCAGCACCAACGGCCACGGGACTCACTGGGCTCCTTACGGAACCACCACTGGACGAAAATGGTCCTCTGAAGACCTGAATGCTGTTCTGTGGCGCGAGACGGAATCTGAATTAAACCAGGACAAAAGCAGAGGAAACCAGACGACCCCAAGGCGACAAAATCAGGCCATTTCAGAGAAAAGATGCCAGGTTTTCCACGTGTGCGCAAAGTTTACACTCAGGGGAAGCCCAGGCATCTGCTGGGAGGAAGCGACGGAGCCATAATTCAGAGGGCTGAAAAAAATTCCAGAGCTGGTCATGGTGACAGAGACATAAAGCCTGCCGTCCTCAAACTGTTTTCCAGATTGTATTCTTTAACAAAGATACCTATTATTTATGCTTTTGGGAAAAAAAAAAAAAAAAAAGCCTGTGATGTCCCTATGCAGCCCAAAATGAGTTCTGCAGATTCATGGAATTCCTTTCTTAAAATCATTTCCTTGCCCTGAACTTTTATGTTTACGCCATTCATCTTTCAGCTTATTTAAATCCAGACTGGGACCAGGGGCCGTGTTTCTGTCTTCTGGGTTGTGTGCATCAGCTTCCTTCTAGCTCCATAGATGAGTACAACAACAACATGAATAACATTAATAAAGCACTAGATAAAAACTACAGAGTAGGCGTTTCCTCCATTTCCTTGAAGTGTATACAGCAAACGTACTTAGTAGGATTTCTCTATTACCTTGTGGGTAGGAGAAGGGTCAGAGGTACCTTGTCAAGTAAATTGTGAGCTTCTGGAGAGTTTAACTCAGGTCAACTGGGCACCAACCAGGTCTTTAAATCCTTGTGTGTTTTGTCAAAGGCAGTAAAAGAAACTGGTTATCCTTTCAAACATCTCAGGTTTGCAAAGCCACTAGGCCTTGCCAACATGCCCGGGGACTGCATCCCTGTTCTGCCCTGAGTAGGGAAACCCTGGTCTTAATGTTTTCACCTCCTTCTTGAGTTTTCATGTCCTTTTCAATTATTATTAACATTCAAGGAAGAGAAAAAGTAGCTACGTACTCTTCTAACAGGTATGAGCTAACATCCATTAAACACTGTATCTTTCTTTAAAACATAAAGATAGTTAAGGACCACATAGAAACATATCACTTATTAATATCATCTAAAATAACAATGAAAAGTGATAAGCTGGTTAGACATCTGTTCGTTCCGTTGCTAATGAAGCCAGGCCAATAACTCAAAGCTCCATTCCTTGCAGAATACTGATCTGAAGGATTAGCTGCAAAGATCATGTGATAAGAGAGATTTAAAATGAGGAAGAGGATTTTACTCTCCAAGAATTTATCTTTGAATTTTTGGGGGTGGTTGTTTTATGTCCAGTTTGCAAAAACGAACACAAACACCCACCTAAGGGTCACCTGAGCCAGCAGCTGTGATCTGGGGAGCGGTGCTACGAGAGGAAAGGCATGCACAATTCTCGAGTGAGCTCCAGGAAGCCTCTGCCTGTCCTGGTTTGTGTTCCCTGCCCCCGGAGCTCTGGGCTTTGTCAAGGCATCTCCCTGGGCCACCACTCAGTCCCAGGCCTCTGACTCAGCACCAGGGCTGCTTTTCCTCCCAGGGAAGACCAGACACTTGCCCTTTCAGGAAGCCTCTAGGGTGAGTCACCAGTGAGATGGGAGTTGGCACTTGGAGTTGGTGGGTAGAAAAGAAGCCAGAGGAAGGTCAGAATGACACTGCCGGCCGTCCCCGGGCCCCGTGGGTTGGCTCTTCTGCAGTGGCACATGGAGAATCCCTCCCTCCAGGATTCCTGGTCTGCTTCTCACCGTGCATATGGGACTCCCGCTCCATTTCAAAAGGGTGCTACCCACCCTGGAGAAAAAAATGTAGCCCACTGAGTAGCTGGGAAAATACACAGCCAGGGAGACAGATGGCTCAGGAAGCAGCAATCTGGAATCCAAGTGGGGGTGTGGGAGTGGAAATGTGGGCTGGGCGAGGAGATGGGAGAAGAAAGGATGGGTATCCGCGTGCGGCGACAGATGACAGAGTGCTGTTTGGGACCAGCAGTTGGAGGAGGCAAAGGAAATGGAAGTGATGTATTTATGCATAAGGGCTCCATCATAATTAGGAAAATTCCCCTTCTGTCTACTTCGCAGGTCCCGCTTGGTTCAGACGGAGGCAGACAGCAGAGATCACTGGCTTCGCTGGGAAGCAGAGGTGACATGCTTCTCCGACAGGCTTTCTATTTCTGATCGAAACAAATCCAAACTGAGCTAATTTGTGTACAGCTGCAGGCAATATAAACACGGCTGTTTAGAATTCTTTATAGAGTATGGGCCTTTGTACTCCATACTTCACGGAAGTTAATAAGTAGGTGTCAAACTCTGAATTAAAATTCCCAGAAGAGGACACAGCACAAAGGACAATAAAAATGATTTTTAAATAATCATAGGGATAAATAGCATCTACTTCTGACAAATGTAAGTGCTGGCATAAAATGTTATTAGGCTACCGAGATCGTCTTTTGTTCAGGAAGTATGTTTTATTCTCCAGCTGTGTCATTCATCATCCTAATGAGCCCTCAAAATGTAAATTAAATAGCAAAGACGGACTCATTCGAAAAGCATCTTAAAAAAAAAAAAAGCTAGGTGTTAAACCATTTTTCCACTTTTCCTCTTAGGTATTGGTTCATTTTTTCATTAAAAAAAAAAAAAAAACTCAGTACTTGAACACTTTATGGGGTAAGTTCAAGCAATTCATATTTATAGTAAATAGTTTATTCATTCTGTAGTACCCTGGGACCAGTGATTTAAAAAGTAAGAAATAGAAAGACAGAAAGAAACCTCATTTTGAAAGGGTGTGCCCAGCAAATTATGTCTGATCCTGGAAAATCTTAGAATCCTGTGCATGCACATTTGCTTTTTTGTTTTATTCAGAAGTGATTTAGTCCTGGGAAACCCTCAATGGGAAAGGATTAGGGAAAATTTCAAACAGCTTTAGTTTACTGAACAGAATGTATTAATGGCTAAGCAAACACCATTTCCACCATTAATGATAAAAGAATAAGGTCATGAGCCAAATTAGTTGCGATTTCTTGTTATGTATTGATAAGAACATTACCCGCTCCTATGATGAATAGAGAAATCAGGGGTTTGTACTTGACCTGAATTTATGCATGAACACACACAACAGAGTAACTAGACTGCTCCACCAGGGAGGCACCCAGCAAAACACACTGGGCAAGGAAAACAGCAGCAAATCACGTCTCATTTCGGCATGATTGGCCCTCATCTGCCTCTTGCGGGCTGGCTCCTGCTCTCCCACCCCCTCTCCCTGCCACCTATAAATCATCCTTTGCATTCTTCGGCTGTCCCTGTTGATGTGAGAGCTCGGCTCACCCATGTGCCTCTCCAGTTCCTAGCTCTGTGTGGGTGAGCGTATATAAAATGAAGAGACAAATAATTGCACTGTTGAGGTTTGCCTCATGTCCAGGGAACAGCCATTAATCTGTGCTCAGGGTTTTCTAAAGCCCCGATCCGCAGAATAAATTATCATTAACCAATCTAGGCATTCTAAAGACACTATATTTTTATGAGGTCGAAATGTTGCAGAAATAGCCCTGAGGGAGGCCTGAAAGCATCCAGCTGTGAAAGAAGCCACCTAGTGAGCCGCCCAACAGGGAAGCCTGAGTCCAGCCAGGGCTGCAGACCATCTGCAGGCCGGACCTGAGAGAAATGCTCACCGTCCATCCAGCTCCTGCAAATGTTCCCCTCTCGTGGCAGTGCCCGCCTCTAGCTGAGGGGCATCTCTTTGCTAATGAAAGGGTGTAGTCTGACAAAAGGGATCTCACAGTGAAAGCACCCACAGCCCAGCGGACACCCCGTTCTCGTTTCTTTTCTCAGTTCTTTCTCATGGAGAATGTCTCATGGAGAATGACCAAGCTGCACGCCATGCGAGCTTGAAGACCCACTGTGAGAGTCACCAGGTGAAGAAAATGTAGTGGAGCCCTGTCACTTCTCCCTGTCACTATCCTCACTCATGCACGTTTTCATGGGCACACTCGTTGCTCGGTGATGTAAGGATGACGCTAATTGGTAAGGGAGAAGCCAATGCCATGTGTCAATGGGGCCTTCGAGATGTACTAGTGACGAGGGGGACAAGAAGATGGGGCAGGTTTAAGGAATGAAGTGAATGTTGTCTCTGACAAAGGGAAGCAAGAACTTATTCTCTACGGACACTTAACTCTGAAGATGTGTTCGACAGCAAGAGACAGAATTTAAAATGGAATTGAAACCTCATCTGGAATCTGGGAAGAAAACGGGTTAAGATATCAATAAATTGTTTTATATTTGACCCCAGGCAGGAAAAACAATATACGATCCAGGGAAGGAGGAGAGTGCCCCACCATTGACAGATGAGCATCTTAACCTTTGAGATATGTTAATAATTAATATGAATTCACACCAGTGTGGGTCTCTTCATAAAAACACAGAATGCTCATGCACACGACCTTTCAAGTATAAAAGAAATAAGCTACCCCCTAAAGGTTTGCTGAGAAAATTCCCAATGAAGAGAGATCTCACAGTTTGAAGGTACAGATTTTTAACCAGATCTAAAACTCCGGACGAATGAGTCCCCTGTTCAATGACTGACAGTGCCACCAATGAGTCAACAAAATAAAATACAAGCTTCATTAGCCCCCAGTTGAACCCAGTGTCCTCCCGCTCAGAATAAATCTCAGCCTTTAAAAATAATTCTCCTCTGAATTAACATCTCGGAATCATTAATCTTTGGAGTGACCCTTCGATTTCATCTGGAAGGGAACTATTCGCATTTCTCAAAGGTCTCCTTTCTCTTGGCAAACCACAATTCCACGGAGAGAAGGAAAATAACCTGCTCTTTCCTCCATCCGTTCCCTGTTCTTGCGCTCAGGGTGGCTTCTTTTCCCTTCTCAACTCCAACATCCTAAATCTAAACTCAACCGAGGGCCATCAGCTGAGTCAGTAAGGGATGGAAACCCAGCGTCAGGAATACGTGACGATAAGAACAAGGCCAGATGGGATCACTACTACAAATTTTAGCAAGGCAAGAAGCGTCATTGCTCATAAAATTGTACCATATTTAAAATGGTTGGGATTTTATTCTTCATTGCGAGGGCTCTTTTGGTCCCGAAGATGCGGAACAACTCTGCTTGGTCATTCCACAAAGTAACCACAGGATGTTAATAATGTACATTTATTTAGTAGGGCAAATGAAAAAGTGAAGATTTTTCACGGTTGGGACAAATGTTATCTCATTTAACCTAATGCGCATTTTGCAAATGTTATGGAGATGTTTATTATCATACAAAGAATAATTGTATATATTTATAAGATTACAAGGTGATGTCTTGATGTACTCATTATGTGATGATTAAATCAAGCTAAGATTTCATCACCTTACAAGCTTATAATTTTTCATGAGTGTCTATGAACATTTCAAATCTGCCCTCAACGTTTCATATACTTTATGTTGTTATTAACTAGAATCATTGGGCTTATTCACTTTTGGACTCATCTAGATTTTCAGAGTCGGATGCTTACTTAATGCAAAGTATGTCTACACTGTGCATCGACGTCTACTGTGAAGCTCCGAGAGGAGGCGCTGGCTGGTGCAGGGTTGCTGGTTCACTGTGTTCCTTCTCCCGCCCAGTCCTTCCCTCCACCCCACTGGGTACTCACTGGAGTGATGCACGTGTGTCACCACATTCTTCTCAGCCAGAAATGACTCCCTTATGGCTTGCTAACTAACCCCTTCCAAACACCTGCACCTTCTACTACTAGGTTCATCTTTAAAATATAACTTTCACCGTTTTGTTCTCCATGCAGACCAATCTTTCATGCTCCCCAGGACCTACAGGAAAAATCTACAGCCTGGCGGGTCAAGCGCAGCCTGGCTCTGAGGCTTCCTGCCTGGTTCATCCGGGCATTTCTTTCTGACAGTCCATGAGTGTGCCTGCCGGGAGAATCTGGTCATCCCTCCGATCTGTGACATCTCTCAAATTGTGACTCAAACGCTTCCTGTGGATTTTGAATGTTTTCATCACCACAAGGAAATGATAAATGTTTGAGATGATGGACATGTTCACTGTCCTGATTTTATCACAGCAGAATGTGTACATTTAATCAAAACGTGACACAGGACCCTGAAAGTATGCATACTGTGTGTTGATAAAATAAAACTAAAATAGAAAACCGAATAAATTCTTACTCGGAGGGTCTGCTTAAACCCCGCTTCACATACAAGGCTCTTCCTCATCTTCCTCTAAGTCCAACATGGACACACTCATTTGCGTGCTGCTTGCTCCTTCCTGTCATACGAGCTACCGATATTTCACTTGGTGTTGAAGTCTTACCAACATCTCCCTGATGGCAGGACTTGAGCTTGGTGTTCTCATGCACACACCCTGCCTGTAACACAATGTCACAACCATCGAAACACTAGAACAATAATTTTATCATTTAAAAATTATCATTCCTCCCTCCCTTCCTTCCCTTCTTCCTTTTGCAGGGCTAGGCATGGAACCCAGGGCCTCACACACGTTAGGTAAGCACTGTGCCACCCTCAATTCTCTTCTCGTTCCCACCTTCCCCGAGGCAGCATGAGACTCCGGGAGACTCTAAGTCTCTGAACATGTGTTTGTGCCCAGTGGTTTCCAGTGGCAGGGCTGAGCGTTTCAGGACAGGGTGCAGGGCGTTTTAAGCCCTGACAATTCCATCCTTAGCACCTTGTATGTTTTCAAAGTAGCACAAGATACTGAACTCTCTGGAGCGCTTCTCTGGGATCACAACGGGCTCGTCCCTGGTGGACCCATTCATTCACCGCACCATGCTCCTGGGTGGGAGGGAACCACCCAGGCCACCTCAGCCAGGCCCGTGAAGGGCCGACCTCAGTTTTGTGGCAGATCATACTTCCAGGGTTGGCTTTGGAATCTATCCTGTGGTAGAGCATTTTCAACAACGTCTCGCTACTCACAGGTAAGGAAGGCTCGCCTGTTATCAACTAGTTTTTCTCCTTACTGTCTGAAGATATGTCAGGATCCTGAAAGTTCACTGATCCAGTGTATTCCTGCTGATTGATGAGGAGGAGGAGGAACCAGCCCTAACCCAAGGGCATGCTTCTTTCTTAGATCTCCAAAATATATTGGAAATCTCCTTTAAATACACCTCTTGTGTGCCCTCCCTGACGCTCCTGTCTCACTGTGTTCAGTTACACGGTCTATCTCCCATTATAAAAATAAAATAAAAAAAAGACTCCCCTAAGGTGGTTCTGGCCCACGCTCAGTAGGCCTGATGATGACCTTCCACGTGCATGCTCCAACTCGGACCAGCACTTGGCCGGCGAATCCCTTCTTTATAGTGGTCTTGGCCTACCAACACATGGAGGCCCTAAGATGCTCATGGTAAGTTAAAGTTTATACACTGGTACAAAACTGACACCATTACATTTTCTTTTTGAGCCAAGGAGGTCCCTGAAAGGCAGGCACCCTCCTACAGCCAGTTGGGACACATTTCCATGATGTCAGGATTTGGAGCATAGCTAAAAGAGCCTCCCTGTTCTCTGTCTGCCTTCCCTGGTAGAAAAATGCAAAAGATGCATTTTTTTTTTTTTTTTTTGTCAGAAGAATCCTTAATTGTCTTTTGGACTAGTTTATCTTCGAGTCTGTTGGATTGAGGCCATTGAAAGAGGGACTGTATATCATGTATGTTTCATGGAAGAAAATTTATATTAACCAAACTGCAAAAAAACAGTGATGACAAGGCAGACATAGATTACATCAGAATAACTGCCCCAGAAGGAATTCCACTATCACATTTGATTTGTGATTGGCAAAGAACAACAGTACTCATGAAAAACGTGTGCTATATTAAGAAGTTGGGAAGCGTTCTTAAAAGTTTTATTTTTTTCAAAGACTTCAATTTAGGAAAACCATCTTGAAAATATATTGATTTCAACTTGTACTTAGTGCTATAGGAAATGAGCATTTACCTTAATTAAACTTCCATTTACTCTTGATTTTTAAAATTTTTAAAATTTCACCATTTATCTCTTAGCTTCCCTTACAGAATGGCTAAGAGACATACAGTCATACCCACACCATCTCTCCATGTCTGAAACGGGCATGGTTCTGCCCTCTGTGGGGTGCAGGGGTGCTAATGGAAGAGAGCTGGGCTAAGCCATTCTCCTGAACCTCTCTGTCACGTTCAGTGTGGCCTCAGGATCTAGGAACACAAGGTCAGAGATCTAAGGCAAACGGCAGCTAGCAGATACAGCCCGAGCCAGAGAACCTGCCCAGTCCAGAAGAGGTGACTGGTAATGTTTGTTTCCTCTTCCTTTTTGGAAATACCCCCTTATATTGCAGGGGCAGAGGGGCTTTATGACTAGAATCACCTTGAAGTAAAAGAGACACTGAATTCTTCCAGGACCCTGAGCCTTTTATAACATTACTCTTAGCACTGTGCTTGTTAGTTTAGAATCTTCTTGGCTTACTGAGACTGATTAAAAGAAAAAAAACCCAGATTACTCTGGTTCACAAAATAGGACGGTATGTATTCCTAGAAATGTGGTTATCACACTGTATTGTAATTATCACTTAAATATATGTGCTCTTACCAGAAAACATGAGCTCTTCCATGTTAGATTTTATATATAAAATATTTTAAAATATATACATATATAATACATACATATAATACACATAATGTCTATATATTTATAATACATACATATATGTATACACATATACACATATTTGTATGTGTATGTATGCATTATAAAAAAATATATATATTTATGTGTATGTGTAAAATATGCATATAAACATAAAATATATGTATTATAAACATAAAATATATATGTATATATATTTATGTGTATATGTGTGAAATATACATATTTTGTATTGTGTATACATATGTGTATGTATTAAAAATATAAAATGTATATGCATATAGACATGTACATATAATGGGTGTATGTATATATACCTATGTATATACGTATACATGCACATCTATCTCCCAGTTTGTAATACAGTGTCTGGAATATGACTAGCATTGAATAAATACTTTTATTACTGTTGTATTTATTACACTATTCTAATCTTTTCCAATTACTGACTTTTTACTGTAAAGGCACTGTGCTAAGCTCTTCTATCTACCTGGTCCAGGCTTCCATCACCTCCCTGAGCCAGGGGTCATGTTCACTGGGGAATAAACTCAGTGAGGTACGTACTTGCCTCAGGTGACCCCGCTGCCAGGGGCCTGACTCCAAACAGGCACACACCCCAACCACACAGGACTCCAAGAGCTTGCTCCCTGCTCTTATTACGTAGACTCTGGATCAGCAAGTGTCACATTAATCACTTCACAAACACTCGTACACAGTCAAAACTTCACAGCATAAGTCTCAGTGATGAACGTGGTATTCAGAATAGTTTAGACGATTATAAAGCAAGGGATGAAAACATATTCCCAATAAAATACGGTAGGAGAAGGCAAAACTCTAAAAATAAGATACTGTAAACCTTCATGTAATTTGAGAACAAAGGAAGAGAGTGGTTTTAAGGAAGGATTGCAGTAAATTAAAGAGTTCACCTATAAAGATCAGACACCAAGGACAAAAATCACATCAACCTCACATGAATATAAACTGTCAGTTAAACAGAAGCTTTCGCATGTGTGGAAGGCTTTAACTTTGCTGTTTGAAAATAGCATTTCGTTTTCCGTATCATATTTCATAATGACATTTTATACATGCTCAAGATGCCACAGACACAAATCTAGAAACGTGTATTCAAATCAAATGTTATGATTACTCTAGCACCAACAGGTGACTACATTATGCCTTCCTTTAATCTCTTATTTCATCACATTCTCTTTTTTAAATCCTGAGTGGTACGGCTTGTGCACATCACCAACATACAATGACTTTCCCTCTAGAGTCTCTCGAAGGGACGCTGAGCCTCCCGTAGTGCTGAGAAGTCTTCCTCTTTCATGTCCTTAATCAATCACTCCTGCCTCTGAAAAGACTAACCCATGTACATGAAAACTGTGTCTTTTTTTAAAGCACGCAGCTGCCTTTGTTAGAGCATCGCATCTTTTCAAGGAAATGTCAGCAATGTTATTCTTGGGCCTCCTTCTGCCCCAGAGGCCGGCGAGGGCCCAACAATGAAGCCAACGAGACACTTAATCGATAGCGGTCACAGCCCCATTTTTTATCTCCCGAATCTTCATTTTCATTGAGGTTAACATCATTAAAGAAAGCGGGACCGTCCATCTCCACTGGTTTCCAATGGTAAATGGAAGAATCTGATCATCGTAGAAATAATGATGTAGCTGCATGCTTCCAACCTTTAAAAATTCATTTTTAGGCTCAAAACCTAGAAGTGGAATGGATATGATGCCTAGAAATAAAAGCACCGATTTATCGGTTCTTCCTTTTTTTCCTATTCCAGATTTTTAACAAATCTGCATCTTGTAAAGAAAAACAGAAGGTTCCAACAGGAGCCCTCCGAGACGTTGTGGGTGACAGCTTTGAAACCCGTTCGCGAGTGGAGGCGCCGGTGCCACTGTTCTGAATGATGTTGACACACGTCCTCCCTCCATGCGCGCTCATCCTGACAGATTTATAGCAAAGGAGTAAAAACATCAGATAACACTCACAAAACCCCTCCCCAGGGGCAGGAGCGGGTTGTTCTGGGCCCTTAAAGGCTATAAAGCTATCGTTTCTATTAAAAAAAAAAAAAAAAAAAGCACACTATGAATACCAAATTACACACAAGGTCTTAGAAGAGAAGCCTGCAACCCAGGAGCCCTGGAACTTAAGCTTGATGAACTTTAAGGCAAACCTGTCCCTGCCTGCTGCATTCTCTGCCTCTATCAGCACATGCTAGAAGAGCTGTGCTTTTTGTTTGGACTTCTGGTCCCACTGTGGTCTCCTCTGGCTGCCCCCAGATACTCTGTTAGTGTGGAACATGTACATTGTGTGCAGTGAGAACGGCCACAGGACATTGGCTCAGCCCCCGATCCCTGTGTTCTGTGACCATCCTGGGAGGCCACAGGCGCCCCCCTTCCAGCCAAGGAAGCAGCCGAGAGTGAAATGTCAGGACAAGTAAGGGGGCTTTGATTCCTAACACAATTTAGCAGGTGGGCAGAATTCATGGCTAGGGTTCGGGGTTTTTCTAGCTTTGTACAGCTGGCCCTCTGTCTGCATGGCTTCTGCACACACAGACTCAACCAACCGGGGACCCAAAATATTGGGAAAACAATTTTGTTTGCATGGAACATACAGCCGTTTTTCCTTGGCAAGTTCCCTAAACAATAAAATACAAAAACTATTTCCATAACATTCATACTGTTGGGCATTCTAAGTCATTCAGACATGCGGAAGGAAGCCTCCGGGGGCTACAAATCGATTCTCTGCCATTTTACACAGTGGATTTGAGTATCCTGTGGGGAAGGGGCTCCTAGAAATCCATACCCTGCAGGTACCAAGGGAGAGTGCACATTCAAAGGCTTTGCTTCCGGTAATTTACTTTTCCATGTTTTCAGTTGAAAATAAAACTCATTATTCTATCTAATTAAAAATCACTAATAAAAAACAAAACAAACAAACAAAAAACCCCCAGACATATAATAAAGAATGCAGAGGAAGAAATGACACGGGTTTTTTGACAACTGATTAAGACATACCATGTTGATGGTCTCATTTTTAATTAAGACAAAACATATAAAAACCAAGTCCTGTCTAGAATGGCCACGATGCCTGACCAGACAAACCACGTGTCCCCGGCTGGAGAGGGCAGGAGGGAGGAGGCGGGTCGCTTCTGTGAGTTGGGCCCTGTCTACCCAGGCCCTGTTCTCAGGCACCACACACCACACGCCCCTGCTCCTGGGCCCTGCTGTCCTTCAAACAGCAGGGAGCCTGCAGAATGGCCTTTGGTGTGCTCCAATTCTGTCTGGGTAGAAGTGACCTCAGCATGCCCCTGGCCACCAGGTGCAGAACCAGGGCCCACCAGCTGGATCTCCCCCACCTCCGTCCCCAGGACCCAAAGGGACTAGGGGTTAGCCTGCTTGCTCACTGGGGCTTGCCTTCTTTCTGACAGCTGATCCAAGGATTCCTTGGTCATTCAGGTTATGGCGAGAGCAACAGGTCAGGAGAGGACTGACTGCCAGGGAGGAGTTTGTCACTCCCAGTTCCCTAGAGGAGAGGGCACGCCATCTGGGGACTGGGACGGGGGGGGGGGGGGGGGGGCGCACAGGGAAGCACCAGGCTTGCCAGAAGGCAGAGGGAAGAGGGGAACCCTTCAGCAAGAGCCTTTGCTGAGTTTCCCACAGAAGGATGGGGTGAGACAGGGTAGGGAGATTGAGGACAGGCCATTTGGAATGATCTGGGTGGGTTCAGGGCCCAGGGGTAAGCTACCTCCAGTTCCCTGGTCCCAGTCCTTCACGGGCAGGGCAGGGCAGGGGCCCAGGAGGGAGGCGGGTGGGCTCTGGACTGGGTGGTTCGCATCTGAAAGGCTCTGCTCAGGCAGCAGGCAGGCCTCTGTGACCCCTGGAGGCCACAACACTGAAAATGCAGAAGAGCTGGTGGCACAGGAGGGAAGCAGCAGCGGACAGACGAGTGTCACGGCGAAGGCAGAGAGCGGCATCCAGCCCGCTGAGCACGCAGACGCTGGGCGAGGACACCGCACCTGCTGGCAAACCTTCTGCCCTGGACCCTGTGAGGCAGGGAGGACAGCTGCCGATGACGTGGCACCCCACACGAGAAAACCTACGGGGGCTCCCGGGGCTGACTGCCCCGTCCTCCGGGGGCAGAGCCAGGGCTGTAGTCAGGTCGGGGATCTCCTCTCTCTCAGGGGCTGGCCCACCAGCTTTTGAAGGCCCCACACCAATGTCAGATCAGAAGGAGGAGTTGTGAAGTTATGGGTTCGAAATTAAAAAAAAAAAAAAAATTAACATTAAAGAAAGGAAATTGTAATGTCAAAATTAATAAGTGGTTCGTTAAATGCCTGAAAAAAACATATTAGATCATTTTTATTAATTATTACAGTTAGAATCCACTTAAAATTTCATTATGCTTGAAAATAAGAAGTAGCTCACATCTCACAATGCACGAATTCTTCAGTTTGATCAACAGTAAATTAAATGAATTGCTCATCGTCAAGTAATGCCAAAAAGACAAAATTGTTAAGTCTTTTGGGAAGTTTTATAGCTTAGTTAAAAAAAATAAATTTAATGTGGGGTATGGGTGTTATTTCAATCTATTGGATAGGACGGAGAGGGGCCTCCAAAAGGATGCAGACCTCCTGCTTTGGAGGTCTAGAGAGGGTCTGGGGCCTGGCCTGCTGCCTCTCCCAGGCCCTCCACTCTGGTTCCACCCCCAGGACACAGGGCTGGAAGACACCAGGGACGGCCCCCTGCTGAGACAGCCCAGGACCCGCTGCCAGAGTCTGTGTCTACAGCGCACACTGCAAGATTCCAAGGCGCTGAGGATGCACCCAGGCAGAGCAGATTCCACAGGAAGCTTCTGGAACGTCTGTCCAGAGCACCAACCAGGTCTCTGGGTCAGGAGGCCCAAATTACCATTCCTCGGCTCTCTGAGCAAGTCCTGGACTTTACTGGCCTTTCTTTCCCTCATGTTTAAGTGGCAGGACTTGAATTATGATCAGACTGAAAGTTCCCTGACCTTTCGATATTTCATTCTAAACTAAGCATACGGGTCTCTCTGCAAATGGACAGGCTTCTCAGAACCAAATGGTACACTTCACTATGCCGATTATACTAGGGTGAGTGAGGCTTGGTGTAAACGGAGGCCATACAGGAGGCCCTGGAGGACAGGCTCTGGAGCCCGAGTGCGGGATGGATCGCCGACTGAAGCTTTGGAGCAGCTGGCCTAACTTTGGCTTCCCTCTCTGTGAAACAGGGATGGACACTCCCTCCTACACCGCGTACATCACCACACCAAGACATTCACAGTAGCGCCTGGCCTGTGGGAAGTAAATGTTGACGCTATTGGTATGAACTCTGAACTGCTTTAGATTCTCATAAGCTAAATTCCATAGCCAGGAAACCTGCCACTCAGTGAAAATAATGGCCACTTAAAAGAAAAAGAAAAAGCACACATAAAATTTATACCCAAAGATGCTTGGAATGTATAGGTTTTGTATTTGTATTGGTTCCTAGATTTCAAATGACTATGAATCTAAAACTCTCTGGTCAGGTTTGGCCACTATTCAGTACCTCCAAAATGCAATGACACTTTTTTTAAAGTTTTAGAAAAATGTCATATTGCTCACCCAGAACTGGAAAAATAAATGCAGAACTATTGACCGTATCTCATGGTACTGACGTCTATCATAATCTCTTTACACTGACATCTATCATAATCTCAATTATGAGATTGAGCACAGGAAATTGAAAGAGTAATAACTACGTCACTCTTTTAAATGGTGTTCTCTATCAGCACACTGTCACTTATGGGTCAGGTCCTGCCCACAGCTTGCTTTTGTGAATAAAGTTTTATTGGTACATAAGAACACTGGTTCTTCACACAGTATCTCTGGCTGTTTTTACCGTAGCCGTTGCAGATGTGCAACGGCGGCCCGAAAAACCCAAAGCATTTAGTACTTGAGCCTCTATAGGAAAAGACTGTCGGCTCCCATTCCGTCTCAGGTTTCTCTTCTATTTTCAGAATTGCCTGAAGGATATTAGAGACTGACACCCAGGCATACTGAATTAATACTGTGATTTTTTTTTTTTTTTGAATTCCATGATTTAGATGGTTCGGGATCATTTTCACTAAGCCCTTTTCCTCTCTGTTCTGAACTTGCTTTCAACATTTGGTTTAAAGCAGACAGACGGCTGCTGCCTTCTCCCTGCAAGGTCTTGTCCCGGAAGCACTACAAACACACTTAAGATCGCTTCCCTGTTTCTTATTTTCTTAAGGATGAGGTACGACTGGCAACAGGCTGTCCTGCCTCAGATACTGACATTCTGAACAACACAAAAACCCAGGGTGCCACAGTCTAGGACCATTTAAAACAAAGGTATCGTTAAACACATTCTCGGATGGACCCATAGTTTGGGAATTTAGACTTCTAAAAAACATCTGTGTGGCATTATTTCATATCACTGATGCGAGTCTCTCTGAAGAGACACCTGCTCTCGTTGGTGCAGTGTTTGGCCATGACAACAACAAGGGAAGGCACTGATGCTAACATGTGTCCCTGGTTCCTGGTCAGAGAACATTCATCATGACCCAGTCCCTGCCCTGATCCTCCTACGGGCCATACAGTCCTCACATGCGCACTGACACCCCAGGCATGCAAGAGAATCTTGTGGGATCAGTAATACACTTGTTAAATAACTACTTGTTAGACCACCCCAACCTAAGCGGTGGGGTGCAGCAGTCAACTGGGTTCGCTCCTAGAAAAGCTTTCGCTATTAGAAGGTGTTAGGACCATGGGCAGTTTCTCTTTATTGTGAGTTCTTTGTGCACCTGTGTGGCTACTTCTGCCAGAAAAGTCCTCAGAGGTGGAACCACAGGTTCAAAGGGCTCCTGCTTTCAAACGTGTATAGATCCCGGGGCGCTGCGCTCTGGAAAGACAATGCCGGCTCACCCCGCCCCCCCACCAACAGAGTGTTTTCCCAGACTTGGGAAGAAAACTAATAGAAACATCAATCTGGAAAACTGTTCACGTTTTTGAAGTCGAACTGCATTTCAATAACGCATCGTAGGAAAATGCCATCTATTTGAGAAAAATGAAATGTTGAGGTTCAGATGTGCTGAAGATTCTGGTGGAACACGGATCCCAGCCTTCGCGGGTAAGTTCTGAGTTGCGTCTATTCACGCAACTCTCTGAAGGCAGTTTTATAAAGAGGCCGCCAGGCTTGCTGCAGAGAGGACCTCACCCCAGACGAGGCTGAAGCTCTGACCCTGACATGCGGAACCTGTTGATGCTGTGGTGAAGGTCAGGGCTGTGCCCTGTGTACCTGCTCCTGAAACAGATCACGGCACAGAAGGGGCCCGGTGGAGGTGACTGAAGGTGAACGGCTCAAGGTCATAAACCAGAGTTGTATATCCTCAGCAGCAGCTGCTGACGGCTATAAAACGGCGCTCTCGTTTTTCTTTTTTCTTCTCCATTTTCCCCCTTGATCTCAACTGAGAAATTATCTGGCAAGAGAAAACTCAGTCTACCCTAAGTTTCTAAATGAACCACTATTTATTGGTGCTTTGGCCTGATTGGCTTAAGTTGGCCGTATAATGAATAGAGCTGTTGTGCTCTCATAATCGATAGGACACTGTGCTGTGGAACCAGCCACACGTTCAGTGTTGAGGATTTTCTTTCCACATCAGGGATTGAACCCATTGAGCAGCATCCTCAGCCATTTTCCATGTAATTTGAGACAAGGTAACCCTAAATTCCTGATGCTGGCCTGGATCTTGACTTCTCCTGTGTCACTGGGATTATAGAGACATGTGCCCCACATGCAGCAAGGCTTCCCCATCTGAGTACTCAACTATGATCCCCAAATTCCAGAAACAGGAAGTCCATCCTGACTGGTCCCCACACTGTAGCCCCCGTCTGCAATGCCCCCTGTAGGCGTATCTAGTTCTGGAGTATATTCCCAGGTCAGAAATCGATGCTTTTTGCACAAAATCTCACCCAAGAACATGTCAGAAGTTTCCACCGGAAGTGAAGCAAATTCATATCAATGAAATTGAAATTTCTGCCAAGATGTTTCATTTGGTCATTTTTTTCCTTGTCAAAAATACATTAATGCTTTTCTCCTCAGGTATATATGAGCTGTTTTACGAGTACACCCAATAAATTGTAAAGGTTTACTATCATAGTATTTTTTTTTTAGCATTAAAGATTGCTTGGTTTTAGTGACTGCTATTTACCTACCAAAGTTACAAGAAACCTATTCATTATAAAATCAATGCAAGGTGAATTCAAAAGAATTAACCTTAATGAGCACCGTTAGACATGACCATCGTTTGACCTAGTCACCATTTTAGCACAACAAAGACCAATAAACAGCATTTCAGAACTTTCAATTCAGCAACAAACAGAAGACAGATTGAATTGCAGTCTTATATACTTTGCAACTTAATTTTCAGTCAGGTGCAATTAACATGAACTGTCTTAAAAATACTATCCCCACTCCCATTCCTTCCACCTGGAACGTCATTCCAGCAGGTTTTCAAAAGAAACTCAGGAACAAGGTAGAGTTGCAGGGACCTTGGGAATTGGGCCCCTTGGGGCTGATTCACTCTCTGGCGGGGTGAAGACGTGCTCAGGCCTCACCTGGACCCTCTGCACCTGCCTCCCAGTGCCCACCTGCAGCTGGGAGAGAGAGCTGGACCGCCTGCCTTCCAGAAGACTCTGCTGATGATTTCGTGCACGGTCCTAACTTCCTTCAGTTTCCACCGTATTTCCTCTCTCCCTCTGCAGGACCTCATTCATTCACCTCCTGATTCCATCACTGGAGAGTCTTCTCTTTCTGACGAGACATCTTCACCCAGCCAGAGAGAGAACCAGCCCCAAGGGGCCTAATGTGCATCTCACTCCCGATACCCTTTTATGTGCCCAGCAGAGAAACACACAGGTGCTCAGCAAATGTCGGTAAATACGAATGGAATGTTGCCTTGGGGAGGGGGATTAGATATAGCAAATGCATTTCATGCATTTAGGAGCCCCTGAATCATAAAGCGGAATTATGATCTGCCGGTTTAAAGAAAACACATTCGTCATGAATTGATAAGAAAAAAAATCAAGTCTCTCGAATGATTAGCTGCTGAAGAGCGTTGGAGGCCTCATCTGAGGAGCGAGGTCGGCAAGTCTCAAGGCTCTCCTGCATCCAGCTTGCTCTGGACTCCCTGCTGAGGACCCACCACGGTGACGTGAGGATCACGGAACAACGGGCTTTTCCTCCCCCTCCCGCTACAAGGAAAAGTGTGTGCCGCACAGACGACACCAGAGCTCTCCTGGTGGCTCGGGTTTTCCTAAGAATGAACATTTCCCCCTGTAATACTTAAAATAATAACTACTCAGACTTATTTGGCTCTTACCCGGTGCCCAGCTTAGCACCGAATGAATTCCGGCTGCATCATCTCAATCACCAGTCCTAAGGGACACGTGGATACAAGGATGCTTCGGCACAGAGAGGGTGGGGACCCCCTCTGAAGTCTCACAGTCACACTCCACGTTCTTGCCTACCCCCCAAGATTGCTGGCCACACTGACCAGGGCACCCCACATCCCCCCAGGACCGGCTGTCACCACCAACCTCAAGAACAAGCTAATGATCCGCCAGAGCGCTTCCACGAGCCACCCAATCCTGGACGCCTCTTTCACCACCTGCTTCTCTGCCGCAGGCCCCAGTCCTGGACTTGCGCAAGCCAACACCAGCTTGGTCTGCCAAGTGCCGCCTCTGGCCTGCATCCTTTATTTGTTTTAAAATTTATTTCTTGGTTCTTTTTAGTTACGTGTGACAGTAGAGTCCATTTTGATGGAATTATTCGAGCATGGAATACATCTCACTCTAGTTAGGACCCCTTCCTACGGACGTGCCTGACTGTGGTGTCTTCATGTAGGTACATGGGAGAGGTATGTCAGATTCATTCCACTCTCCTCCCTATGTCCATCCTCTCCTTCCCTTCATTCCCCTTTGTCTAACCCACTGATCTTCCCTTCCTCCCCTCATCCCCACCCCCTATTGCTTCCACACATCAGAGAAAGCACTCGAACTTTGGCTTTTGGGGACTGGTGAATCACCATTTGACCCAGTTATCTCACCCCTTGGCATATATCTGAAGGTTTAAAATCAGCATACTACAGTGACACAGTCACTATATAGCAGCTCAATTCATAATAGCTGAGCTATGGAACTGACCTCGGTGCCCTTCAGCAGTTGAATGAATAAAGAAAATGTGGTATGTATACACGTGGAGTATTACTCAGCCATAAAGAAGAATGACTTTATGACATTTGCCAGTCAATGGGAGGATCTGGCCTGCATCCCTGTTCCTGGCTCCTGAGCAAGCCCATTCCCTCAGGAAGCTTCTTCCAGTTATCTACTCTGCTCACCTCCTACCATTTTCCAATACTATGTTTTCATCACAGCTTAAAATTCTAAAACAGCTCCCACTGCCTCCAGGCCTGTAGTCCAAGGCCCTGCTGAGCAACGCTCTCACTTTGGGTACCTCTGTCTCCTCCCCTTCGGAGCACAGCCTCCCTCCTCCTCCTCTCCAGCAGCAGCCCGGCCTTCTTCCTACTTCCTGACCTCAGCTCCTTCTTCTGCTTAGAACTCCTGTTTATGCCAACCTCACTGTCAAGACCAGGGCTCTAGAACGCTCCTCCCAGGGTCGCACGCGGATGTCTTTATTGAGCACTTGTGGATTTGACACGTCTGGTTTTTGGTAACACAAAAAAGAAATGCAAAATGCTGAATATGTAAGGAAACAAAAAAAGGTCCACTTTTTAGGGAAAAAAAAAAATTCCTCTTTCTTTTCCTTCATTCACCCAAACATTCCCAAGTGAGCACCAGTCCTAACGCCCCTGATCTTGGCAAGTTCAAACTGCAGTTTTCGGAAACAAAGGTCACTTGCTCAGCTACAGATAAATAAAAATTCACAGGCATCTCCAGGAAAATCAATACAGGTACTAAAAAATCTAAGTTGATAATAAATTTCAGTTCCCCTTGCAGAGAGCTCAGGAATGTCACTATTTACTGGCACCGCTGTAATATCAGATATTTCAGAAGGGTATTGATTTTGCCACTGAAGTGTGACTAAAGGGATAAATAAACTCCTCCTGGGGTCAATCGATCCATTTATCTTCACTGGTATTTTATAAAAAGTCAAAGTAGCATAAACTTTGATAAATAAATGTTATCATGAAAGAAATATTGCTGACACAAGGATCTGAAGGAGGAAAGACCCGTTCTGACGCTGGACTCCACACCACTGGCTTAATGTTTCAGCGCTTTTAATAACAGCTACTTTGTGGAGATGCCCTGCCCCTGCTCCACAAAAATCTATGGGGCCCGATAAAAGTTTGAGCCTCGGAGCCAAGAAACATGGAGGCCACACGTCAGGTCCGGGTGAAGTACATAAAAACAAACCTCTCCCCCTTTTCAATCAGACAGGGACTCTTGAGAGACTCAACGCGGCCCAAAGCTTTTGGAGATGTGGAAGGTCCGGTTGGAAATGGCAGAGCTATTTAGACTTCCGGAAATCAGGATGGGGCGTGTTCCGAATTGGCTTTGGGGGCTCTGCTGTCAAACCACGCTGCGCCAATAACCACGTAACTGCAGCACAGTGATCCCACAGATCCCCACGCAAGGCCACGGGGCGCTCACCGCAGCACGGCTGTAACGGGATATCGAGGCTCCACAAGAAGTCTGATTCGAGTGCAGGGGAAGCAGGACCCCTGGGAAGAGGCTGTAACTTGGGATGGGGACTCACGCTGGCGAGGTGGCCTGGAGACAGCAGCACCCTCTGGGGCTGCACCAAAGTGATCACGCTGGAAGTCCTCCCGCTGATCCCGCCATTCCTGCCCAGTCACCCCTCGGGTTGGATTACCACACCCTGGGGACTGCGCGGCTTCGGGACGGACGCAGAGACCCCTAAAAGGCTGCCGATTTGGTCTGGGTCACCCCTGCAGGGGATCTCCAACTGGAAACACTGTCCAATGTAAACACGGAGCTCTGGGGTCTGGCTGGCCCTGTCCTCTCCTGGTGAATCCAGCCGGTCTCATCAGCAGCTCCTCCTCCTTCTCCGTTCCTTCAGAGACCCAGGGACCACTGCCGCCCGGGGGGGGGAGCCTGCTCAGCATCTGGGGAGACAGCTGAAGGGACGGCATCTCCAGTGGGCGCTGGGGACAACGGTACGGACCGACGGGCGTGTCTGGGTGGCCAGACCTGGCCTGGATTCTCTGCAGGTCACAGGATGTTGGCAGTGCGGTTCCAGCAGCTGCTAAAGCTGCCCAGGGCAGGAACAGAGCCGTAGCCATGGGTACGGTCCAAGGGGGAAATGCCGGTGACGGGAGGCTGGCTGCGGGTTTGGACCCTCTCCACGGAACGGGGCTGACCAGCTTGGGTGCGGGCAGGTCCCTACACGGAGCACAAGTGCAGGGTTAGCTGCAGACTCACGAACCAGTGTCCCCGCTCGAGGCAGGTCCACGGAAACCGGGTACCCGCCTGTGCGCACAGGTGCTCTGGCTATAAATCCACTGCAAAGTCTCCCTGATGTTATGGCACCAAAGAAACAGGCAGGTGGCTCGACGGGCCTTCTCCTGTCTCCCACCTCCACCCCCCCAGGGTCCTGGACTTGTCCCACCCAGGTTTCAGGCCTGGCTGTCTGAGTCTCTGCTCCTGGGCTGGGTCTCATCTAGACACCGTTAGGCTCCGGGCTGGAGGAAACCTGAACATCGCCGGCAGACCGCGGCCTGGTCCGGGGGCCTGGGCTGAGCGGCAGTCCGTCTCCCTGCTGGGCTTTCTCTCCTCCTCCCGTCGCTTCTGCTGAACCCTGGTCTGCCCTCCCTGGGGGACCAGGGGGCCCTCGCCATCTCGACCATTACTAACCTGCTTTTCTTCGTGTGGTCCCTGTTTCTGAGAATGGTACCGCACCCCTCTGGTCGCCCGCGCTGGGGACCTGGAGGCGGGCCTGGAATCTGCCTGTTCCACGCCCTGCTCCAGTGGCCTGCAGACCTGCCTCCCCTGGAGCCCCCGCCCCACGCCCGCAGCGTCCAGTCGGGCTTGTGCCTCTGTTCCCCTCGTCTCCTGGCTGCCGGGGTGTCTCCCAGCACGCCACCCGCCTCTGCTCGTCGTCCAGGGTGCTGTGGTTCAAACAGAGATGACAGTTCCTCAAGGTCCATGTGCTAAGGGCTTGGTCGCTGGGTGGTGCCACTGGGAGATGCTGGGAACCTTTAAGGAGGTCTTTAAGTCTGAAGGGGACTGCTGACCAGGCTCATCCTCTTTCTCCTTCCCGATTCATGACATACAAGTGATCTGCTCCGCCACGTGGTCCTACTAGGATGTGTAGCTCTTGGCAGAGGCCCAAAACAATGGGGCCACCAATCATGGACTAGAAGCTCCCGAACTGTAAGCCCAAATAAACCTTTTTCCTTTATAAGTTAATTGCCTCAGGTAATTCATTACAGTAATGCCAAGCTAACCAATACAAGAGGATTCTCTCACTGCAGCCATAGTGATCTTTCTAAAACACCCATCTGGTCATGTCACTACCCTGTTTCAGATGCTATGAGGGTAGTCCCCTTAGAATAAAAGGTCAACTGCTCATCACAGCTAAGAGGTCATTTCACAATCTGGGCCCAGAGACATCTATTTTAACTCCTGTCAAGTCCATGTTGCAGCCTCTTTCTATTCTCCTCCACACTTGCAGGTTTTGCAACAGGTTTTCCCTCTGCCTTGGTACATCCTTTAAGTCTCAGTTTGGGTGTAGTTTTCTCCTCTGTTTGACAAAAGTACTTCCTAATTGCTCCTGCAGAACTCTGTGTGTGGCGGTCATTAATGCTATTCATCAAATATGAATTTCGTATATATTTGGAAGTATATTTGCTCATGACTGTTTAAACTGTAAGCTCATGTACTTAAAAAAGTATAAACTTTAATAAACAGTATAAATAATTTATAGCCCTATAAATTCTTAAAACCTGGAAGTCACACACTACAATTAGTACTGACATGCTATATATACACACACACAATGAAAGAAACAGTCATTTCTCTTTTATGGATAGAGAAATTGAACATTTGTTCAAAATCAATGAGCGATAAACTCTAATTCCCAGCGGGAGACTCTTAAGAATAATGTTTCAGATGTGCACGTGTGTGCTGGTGCACACACACAGGGCTTCCTGCGTGGCTGCATCTATTTAGCTAAATTCTCCTGTCAGCCCATGATTCAGGTGTACCTCCTCTGTGCAGGTGTACTCATTTCATATGACAAGCCCGCTTTTGAAACTTCATGTAAACTGAAATTTTGTGAAAGTCGATGTTAAACATCCCAATTGAGCAAATACTATGTTCACCTCTAAATGTAACTTTCTTGAATAATCCAGATGTTCATAATTGGATTTTCTTATGAGAATATGATAAAGTCATTAAGCTGATTTTAGTCATAGAATGAAACAAAGAAAAAAAATAGTGATACAAGATGTGTGTACATATACATCACTACTGCCAACATCCGTCCCACATAACACAAACACAGATGATTAAGCTGTCTGGAAACCTCTTGTGAGTAATTAAGCAAGAAATATAGCACAGTTTAACTTATAGTCTTCTAAATCCTGCTCCATCCACTAATTCAAGTTTCTTTCTCTCCTTCCTCCCTTCTTCTTTTCCCTTCCTTCCTTTCTCTTAATTTCCCATTACCAAGGACACAAAGAATTATAGAGGAGCCTTTTTGTTTGTTTGTTTGCTTGCCTCGGAGGCACAAAAATGAGCTTCTAAGCCATGGCATCTCAATTTTCCAATAAATATGAATAAGTAACAATAGTTGCTTAGGTAGACCAGCTTATACAGATGTGTAAGAACTGTATCAAAATTGTATCATGACATCCTATGTCAATCAATGATTCTCAACTGCTACCAGTATAACACACCACAATCTTGTGTATCATTTAGAAAGAAGAAAACTTCTCCCACCTGGTCATGACTCATGATACACTGTGAGACACGTTCCAATTTTAGAAATGCTAAAACAGAAAAAAATGTGCATCTGGAAATCAATGCTATATGGTTACAGACTCTCTTCTGCTTTCTCTCCTGCACGTGGGTGAGTGCTAGGAACAGGAAGACTCTGTATTTGTTGAGTGTGTGAAAAAAATAAAAAATGAATATTTGAACCATCATGAAATATATAAATAACCTTCCTTTGAAAAATTATGAAAATGGTAGGCACTGAACAAAACATTCTAAAACGAGTACAACTTGCGTATCCCTTATTTAATATGGCGTGGGACTAGAAGGGGCTCAGATTTCAGAGTTTGTTTTTCAGATTTTGGAATATTTACAAATACGTGAGATATTTTGAGGACAGAACCTAAGTCTAAACAGGAAATTCAATTATGTTTCATCCACAACTTACATACCCGACCTGAAGGTAACTGTCTACAATATTTTTGATAATTTTGTGCATGAAACAAAGTTAATGTACAATGAACTATTCAGACTTGGGGCATCACGCTGGTGCTCAAAGAGTTCCAGGGTTTGGGGCATTTTGGATTTCATGTTATAAATTAGGGATGCTTAATCTACAGTGGGCTTTACCTACAAAACTCTCTCTTCTTTAAAATTCCGGCTGAAGAAATTAGAATACAAATAATAACGACCCCCTACTCAGGCTTCCAGGAAGCAGATAAGTATTAGGTGTAAGTCACAAAAGTAAAATCAAATATGAATTTAATGAGTTTTTCTAAACTAGATTTTGAAATGACTGTTCTATCAGGCTCTGCTGATATACTGTGTGACAGATTGTTCTCCAAGTTTACTTCAGTCTTTCCTTGCATCAGACTTATCTCAGAGGTCTGGAGTATCTTCATAACCCACAGGTTTGTGTCCTGAGTTACATCCATTCCAAGAGTGAAATGCCCGGCTTCACAATTTCTAACGACCTGTCAATGCTACCAATTAGAAATCTTCCTAAAGATATCATTGGAGTTTCTATTCTGTTTATCTCCTCTGTCCCATTTAATCTCCTTCAGCTTACATCCTTTTGAGACATTCCCAGCTTCTCTACATGAGAAACTCAATGACATCTCATCCCTTTCTTAAAACCGCCAAGCTTTAACCAATCGCTTTACACATCTTATTTACTAATTTTATCCCGCATCCAAAAACTCTTCCTCACTGTGCCACCTTCCTGGAAGCTGGTATATCATTTCCGATGGACTTTCCGCCTGATGCTGTCCTCGGAGTGGAAGCCATGACTTCCCCGAGCCATGGCCTTCCTGGAGGAACCTGGGTCCATGTAAGTCTCCTCCGTGCTCCTCCATGCTCAGTGCAGAAGACAAAACGGGCTCTGAATCTCTAGGGAAGGAGCAAGCATATGGCGTCCCAGCTTTTTAGTAAAATGCCCATCTTCTATTAAATGGCAAACCCTTCATTTCTAAGGCTTGAACAGGATGGCACTTGTAAACGAATTCTACTTGGTTAGCGTGTCAAAAAAATCAAAGGCCACCCAAAGCTGCACTGTGGCTTGTGGCCCTCTTACCTGATTTTGAATTCATTTATTTTACACCCTTTCCCCTCAGCATCTTTGAGACAAACACCAGTTGAATATCAGGCCCTGAAATCTGAAACATGAATGCTCTGGTTTAGATGACTTCTGTAGCTCTTTACTAAAAGAAAGCTTTCTCTTTGCTTACACAGTTTTTCAGTGCAAATGGTATTGGCGGTTTGTCCTAATTTTGTTTTTCTTTGTTGCTCCAATACTAATCTTTGCCTTTGCCTCTTGCCAGACTTCCTAGGATCCCCATTTCCTGGTATCTACAAGCTTGGATCCTTCAAGACTCTGCCCACCAGTGCGATCTAGTTGGTGGCTCGGTGTCTCTTAGGGCTAGAGTTCTAGCCCGTCCCACTAACCAGCACCAGCATCCCTCCCACGGCTGCCCCAGCATGGTACTCAGGGCCTATCTGACTTCTCCCTGCTCTGCTTCCCCTTTGCTGCTGCCAGCTCTGGCTCCTTCCCCTTCTTCCCAGGCCTGTCACCCTCCTGATTTTCCTCCTCCCATGCGCTCCTTCTCCCACACTGGAGCAGCCCTGAAACCAGGCTCCCTATGGTAGCGCTCAAGAGTGGGACTGAGCTGCCTATAGCTCTGCGGGAATCGATGATGGCGAGTCACCCAGGAGGCCTCTGCTGCTCCTGCTCCCTCCTGGGGTCTCAGGTGGCACAGAGTTGTCCTGGAGACACTTGCCTGTGTCCCTGCTGGTCTAACCCTGCTTCCCACATGAACTTCCCAAACACCCGTCTCGGTGATGGTGACCATCCACACACACCATCAAGGACAGCGGTCTGAGCCTTCTCTGTTCATAAGCTTCTCGCCTCCCTCTCTGCCCTCCCTCCTTTTTGTTCAGAAATTAAGATCAGAGCATCCTTTACAGTTTCTTTTCTTATCATCTTAGATACGAATTTTTAGCAAATGCCGAGGAAGAACAACACCAGTTTATGGTTTGCTTCCTTTGTTCTCCTGTGTTTACTCCTAGCTGCAGGAAGACTAGACTCAGGAAGAGAGGTGATCTGTGTGCATTTCAGTGCATTGGTACAAACAGTAACCCGAGGCTTTTGTTTCAATTTTACATTTTAAAAATTGTAACAGATATTCATGGGTTTAATTTAACTGTCTACTTACTAGCAGCCACACTTGTTAAGGGCTGCAATAAACCAACTGAAAAATTAAGCGCTCCACTTTCTTACATCCTAAGTAATGCATTATTTTAAGAGTCCCATCATTAGAAATTCAGTTGGCGCTCATACCAGCAGCGCAGATCCTAATGACTCCATTTGGTATTCATGCAGATGTTATCATGTATCACAACTTCCTCTGCTATCTGAGAATCTTTCCCGATGTTTTTTTTATTATTATTATTCCTTGTGTTTGACAAATAAGCTGATAATCTCTGCTCTGCACAATACAAGAATATTAAAACCAGGTCTGACTAATGGGTGGCTGGATACATAAGAGGAAAGAGACTCCCAGAGGCTCTTAACACCAGAACACTGTCTGACCTCCTCCCTGATCCTCCAGCCAGCAGATTTGTGGACGTTCCTACATTCCTAGATGCCATTCCAAACAAGGTGCGGAGAGAACACTCCCGATCGACACTCACATCTTCAAAGGAGCCAAGCCACACGAACTTTACCTTGACTATGAGTTGTTTTCAGGCCCGTACTCATGATCATGGTAACGCTCAGGCCTGATTATGCCAGGTCTGAGAGTCATGAGTAGGACCATGCCAGGATGACCACCCCCTAAGAAAGCCGCACGGCAGAAACACTGGTCCCACATCGCGAACAGGGAAACTGAAGCCAAGACATCGGGCAATGCTCTTGGCAACAGGACTGGTGTGCAGAGAGACAGGGCTTCAGGTGCACCTCCACTGAGTCTGCTTGTCTGCTGAGTCAGACATGGTGGCGCACACCTGTTATCCCGGCGGCTCAGGAGGCTGAGGCAGGAGGATCGAGAGTTCAAAGCCAGCCTCAGCAAAAGGGAGGCCCTAAGCAACTGAGTGAGACCCTGTCTCTAAATAAAATACAAAATAGGGCTGGGGATGGGGCTGTGGTCAAGTGCCCCTGAGTTCAATCCTGGTACAAAAAAAAAAAAAAAAAAGAGCTGTACTGAGGATCCAGGGGCTACCCTGTGCTATTGCTGTGCTGGGTATTTGCACCTGTTACTGCTCAGGGAGGCTACAGCATGGGGGGCAGGTGCTGGTACGCCACGATTTTAAAATTCACCCTCCCTCAGCCCCTTAATAGCAAGCAATTGAATTCCAGTAACAAGCATAGTTATTTCCCCTCTGTAATTCAGGCCTCCTTTTAATCTCCATGGAGGTACAAACCAACCCTTCCTACTCATATCTGTAGTTACTCAGCTATCACGTCATCGATAAAAAGATGTTTGAACTATGCAAAGTCTCTGTAAGCTGAATATCATTAGCCCAGTTCTACTGCTCTGTGTGATTTTACCGTTTTACATAATTAACAAGTTCACGTAAACCTCGAGTCATTCTATGTGCAAGATTAAAGTGAAGTATTTCGAGTATTACCAAAATATTATTCCTTAGACACTAGTTTAGAAAAGCCTGTTCTTCTCTTCAGGTTAAATAACCCACGCTGTCGCAGTGCTTCATCGTGAACCACACACCCAAACTTGGAATTACTCCCCCTGCCGGTCTGGGGAGTTTTCAGTACTCATTTTGCTTTCTTTCTCATCCTAACGAGTGAATATTGGATTCAGGCTTACAACAAAAAATTCTGAATTGTTGAGGAATGCAGCTCTTAACAGGAAACAAAGGCTATGCTTAGCAGGCACAGTCCCTCCTTGGTCCTCTGCCTATCCTTACACAGTATGGCTCCTCCTTTCAAATAGGAGCAAGTTTTAGTCTCTTCTCTTTTTGTTGGTACTGGGGATTGAACCCAGGGGGTTCTTAACCACTGAGTCACATCCCTCGTCCTTTTTATTTTTCATTTTGAGACAAAGTCTCACTAAGCTGCTCAGGACCTCACTAGGTTGCTGAGGCTGGCTTTGAACTCTCAATCCTCCTGCCTCAGCCTCCAGAGCCTCTGGGATGACAGTTGTGTACCACCAAACCTGACTTACTCTTGACACTCAGTTTTGATTTGCATGAACATTTAAATACTGGCCTCACAACCAGGTGATGCTTACCGCTGACCTTGTCTTTAACAAAACTGTCTACCCGAATCTTGTTTCCATTTGGGGAGTTTATGCTTGACCCTTTTCTCCCATTTCCCATAATATTTGTTAATCCGTTGGCTACATGTCTTGTGCCTACTGGCCTAAAAATCAATGAGTAGTCATCTACATGCCACTGAACACAGCTTCAACCCTTCCCTCATACGGCTGATCAAAAATTATTTTCAAATGACCATTTCCTGCATGGCGGCAATATGTGCAACCTAGGATGAACACTGAAATATAAAACATGCTGATTTGGATTGCAAAGAGCAAAGCCACAATGCTGTGACCTGCCACAGAGACCACTCACTAAACTAACTGCATTAAAATAACCAGGCAGGAGAAAAGCACTCCTAAGGCTTGATTGAGAACAAACATACTCCTGTTCAGGCAATGATTAAAAAAACAAAACAAAACAAAACAAAACAAACCCCACTCTTCCATGATTTAGTCCCTAAGTATTGGTGGGTGATATTTTTTATTACTCATTTGTTTTCATTCCCAGGCATATTTTTAACAATTAGACTTGATTAATATACTTGATTTAATATACCATATTATGTAGTAATGATTAGGTACTTCGCTGAAGCATTAAAGAAAGATCTAGATGGGGATAGCGATGTGCTTCTCCTACTTTAGATTATAACCTACTTTAGCATTTTTAAACTGCTGCATATAGAAAGAGACGCAGCAAAGACTTGTGGATGAAAATTTCTAGCCGTTGTGAGGATGTTGTAGACAATCCTGCCTTCTGCGTCACTCGGGAACAGGAAAGAAAGGAGGGATGTTTTGTGGACCATGGTGAAAGGAAAACCTTTGCTTCTTCCAAGCTGCTGGTCAGTTTATATTTAAGGACAACAGCGTTTCCAGAGCTTTTCCAGTTTCCCTTTTGACTTCATCTACTAGGAAGCTCAAAGCCAATTTGTGTGGATCTGGGTAAACCATCCTGCGTCCTTTTCGGAGGAAGCGACATGTGAGTGCTCTGTGGTCTGGAAGATGAAGTTCATTGTGATCATATCAGACACTCTGATGGGCTTTCCTGTTTGGCTGGACAAATCAATCGATTAGTGCTCACAGCACATTCTTCTCCAAATACAAATTAGGAGACTCTAATTCCTTCCTCCCTGGCTGGTGCAGTTTAACCAAAGAATCTTAAAGGGAAGCTTTATATAAATGTTAAGAAAGGCATAAAAAAGATGCTTTTGAATGTGCACACAGGTTAATAACCCAGCGTGGTGTCTGAGCCAAGAGGCTGGGGCGTGGGCTTCCTGAAGAGGAACACATTAGTCCGACTACTCTGCCAGCCGCCTGGGGCTTTGGCTCTGGGTGGTGTGAGTTGTGTGTGGCATTACAGGTCTGTTTGGTTTCCTGGTGGCTGTCACATCCCAATCTCCTCCAAAGACCGTTTGCTCATTTTTTTTTCTTAATATTCATTAGTTTTTAATCTTAAGATCTAAGAAGACTTAATACAAATGATGATTTTTATATGGGAAAAAGACTCCTCTCCAGAACTCAATACAAGCAACTGGAAATCACGGTGACAGGTGTTTAGGAACTGAGACGTCCTCGAGCTGGAGGTCAGACTGCAAGAAGAGCCGGGTATCCAAGAGGCACTGAACGTTTTAGAAGCTCAGGGGTAAAGGCTCACTTCTCTGACCATTCCTCATATCTGCTTTGTTCAGAGTGGCAGAATTTACAAACACAAGAGAACAGCTGCCAGGAAAAAGCACCCAAGTGAAAGAGACGCACAGAATCCACCCACAGCCAGGACCCCAGACCTCAGAAACAGGATTCCCTGGCCTGGGGAAGTAATTCCCAGATCGACTGAAGTCCCGTATTGTTCTTTAGCCCACAGGAGAACACGGCTACATTCACGCCACTGAGGAACATTGAGGTCCCTGTCACCAAGTAACTAGCTCACAGGAGGCTGATGGCTCCATTCGTTAACATTGGAACTTGGCATTATTAGAGGCTTAGGGCAAAAATCCATTGTGACCCCTGGGAAAATATCTGCCCATGAAATTAATGATCGATATTCCTACACTGAGCTCAAGTTTTATGCTTGATGACAAACACAGTCCATAAATGCCACTTGGTAATTTGCATTGGTAAAAATTATTAGCCAAAAGTCACACTTGGGGCGTATGTGCTTCTGGATACCACAGGACTTGTTACAACATGCCCTCAGATTTATAACTGTGCTGTATGTTCCCATTAAGACCCAATAAATAACTTCTCTGCACCGCTGATGATGAAGATTTTTCTTCATCGGGGTGGCTTCCAATCATAGAAAGCTTTCGAAAGGTCATATTTTTAATCTGAAAGAATGCAGTTGTATTTTTCACCAAATGAGCCCTTGAAATCAGAAATCACTAGGGTATGAAAGAGAGACGAAGTGACACGCATCCAATCAAGAATCTACAGATTTAATGAGGCAAAATCTAACAGGGTTGTATATCCCCAAATGATAACTCAGGGAAACAAATGCCTAGCTGACTGTCCTTTTAAATTAGGGACTGGTTTTTGCCCTGCCCAAATGGCATATCCATGAGAAAAATAAATCTTTATGTTTACTTTAAGTTCAGAAGTGGCCTGTTGTGCAGCAATAGCTAGTCCAGACAGTCCCCATAAGAGGGAGCTGCCTGTGAGGGCCCGTCCTCCTTGCAGGGACAAATACTAAGGGGTACGAAGACAGAGGAAGAGGAGGAAGTTGAGGCAATTTAATAATAAGGACAGTGTCTTACTCTATAGACCTATTAGTGTGCCAATATGTAGCAGAGACTTTATACAAAGATTTATAAATTAATATAAATTTATGTAAATATAAATTTGTTAATATAAATTAATAAATATTGATTTTCACAGTAATACATGCTGGTAATATTGAATCTGTGCGTCTGAGCACATTCTAATATAGAGCAAATAAATACGTTGTGGATAATGGCAGCAAGGTTTTTGACTGTCGGAAAAGGGTGTTATACGAACAGGAAGAGAGAAGATGAGAATGAATCCCAACGAACTGGATTTGAAAGGAAGATATCAGTATTGGTATGAATCTTGACTTTTAATTAAATAGCTAGGTATTTTAGATATTGAAGCAAAGACAGATGGGTATATACATGAATGTGTGTGTGTGTGTGTATATATATATACATACAAATATATATATATATATATATATATATATATATATATGCATATGAAATGTATGGACACTTGAGCTCTGTGCAATGACAAGGACTAGAAGCAAAGACATCCAAGCAGAAATGAGCACACACAGAGCCCAGAGCTTGGTTTCTAAGTACTGCTGCTGCAGGGAAGGACTCCTTGAGGAATGGCAGATTCCAAGTTGGAGTTGTAATTCCTTACAAAATGATTCTAGAGTATCTTGTGCAGAAAAGGAATAGTGAGGACACACCACATGGACACCAGTCAGTCGAAGGACATCTGCCACTGTCCAAACCTTTTTTGGGGGAAATCTGAACATAAAAATAATGTGAATCATCAATTACAACATATCAAACAAAACAGAGCCCCGTGAGTTGACAGTGGCCAAGTGCAGAAGTTAGACAGGAGGAATGCCAACCAGTACACGCAGAAGTGACGATGTGAGTGGAACACCACCGTTTGGCAAGCACCACAGTAGCAACTGAGCCAGGTGCACGTCACCAGTGGATGTTAAAACTAGCGAGTCAAAGTCTGACAAGAAATAAGGCCTCAAAGATGCTTGTTGATAACGCCGATTAATACCTCCAGGGGATACGCTGGCAGATACCCCCACGTGATGACGTTCACAACAGCAGTAATGGCCCAAACAGATGTCACCCGCCTCTGTATGTGACACTATGACCATGCAAGGTACAGGGACCCACCAGAGAGTGCAGCACTCTGCCTGAGGTTAGACACAGAAGCAGTAGTGACCGGGCCTGGCACGGGAGGGCCAGAGCCCAGAGGCCACTAACAGGGCCTGTGGGGTGGGAGCAAGACCCCACTCTGCTCCCTCCCTCTGGTCCTTTGATGATGCTCCTCACAGCCTGAACCCAGCAGAAGCTTCTTCTGGGAGGGCATCTCCGGCACAAGGCCTGGCGGGGGTGGATCTGGAAGAACAAAAGGGAAAGATCCCACTTCTCCTCTGCTCTGAAGGGTCCTAACAGGAAGCACCTGATGACATTCTCCCCGTCCACACTGCACCCTGCTTTTCTTGTGCTCACTGTGTCTCCTGTGAGAGACTCCAAGCTCTTCAGGGGAAGTGACTGTCCCCTAAAGAGCTCACCATGCAATCGCTAAGTTATTGTGATTCTTTAGGGATTATGAGATAGGTTACTAAACAGGCTGTCAGATTGTTCTGACATTAGGAAGGATAGAAAAGGACCAGAATTCACAAATACTCTGATTACAGGTGACGGCAGTGGGTATCTATCTCATTAACGGTAACCAGAATTCTTCTACCCTGACTAATTTATATTTCTCTACAACAGACAGCATTACCTAGTAAGAAAAGTAAATGATGGGAAGTAGTTTGCTATTTGACAAGGACACTGCATTATCTGCCCCATGAAAAGCACACACACAAAAAATTCTATTGGGTATTTACTACTTGGCCGTTATATGAAAATATTACAGAAATAAAAATCCTAGGAGGAGGAAAAAATCCTAACAAATTCTTATAGGATTGAATAGTAACATGCTAAGACACAATCAATTCTGATAGGAAAAAAGGAGGAAAGAAAAAAATCTTCTCTCTTTCAATGTAGTTTTCTAAAGGGAATAAATAATTTACCATTCCTTCAACCAAGCAATTCTCCCCTATTATTTAAAAGATATATTCTGGCTGCAGTTGCAAAACACAATGTCGTGCATTTTTTTCCTCCTGACCTGCCCTTTGCATTGCTGTATGTCTTTTGGTCATGAGCATGATAACTCAGAGGTCATAAAGAGATTCTTTCAAAACACCATCTTGCACTAGTGACAACAGGAAAGGGCAGTCAATCAGAGTCTCAAATGCCCTGACCGTATCTCAGCTCATTTTACAGAATTTGAAATAACTGAAATCAGAACGCTTCTTCATCACTCTCCAGGTTCTTAAAAACTCCACAGTGGGCTGAGGCTGGGGCTCAGCAGCAGACTGCTCCCCTAGCGTGTGTGAGGCCCTGGGTTTGATTCTCAGCACCACATGTAAATAAATGATTCCATAAAATAAAGGTCCATTGACAACTAAAAAATATGTTTTAAAAAACTCCAGAAATAAGTGTGTCCATTACCCAAAATATTTCCCAATTCCTAGTCCTTTGGCACTCTGAAGGGTAGAACCACAGGTCACACATCAGGTTCAGACTCTGCCTTCCGCGAAGATGGAGCCACTGTCAGAAAAGCACCTGTCCTGGTGGCGGGGTTTGTGATATCATTGCTCTGATCGTCTCCTCATGAGCGACTTTGGGTTTTTTCTTTCATTCATTTGTTCACTCACTCACTCACTCACTCATTCTGCCAGCACACATTTATGAGGTGAAACGGACAGATGTGACACAAGCATGCACCTGATGACTGTCACCACCTCACAGCAGTGGCTTCTCAGCACAGCAGGAAGGCTGAGGACACAGCTATCTGAAACCAGAGCCAACAGGCACAGCCTCCAACAGCACGACTCCCACGTCGTGATCTCATTTTCAGAGGTCATTATAAAGAACGACCAGCAGCAACAAAAGTAGTACAAATCAGTAGAAAAAGTTTAATATGAAGATTAGACTTGTATCTCTTTTGGGGGGGAGGGTACAGGGACTGAAGTCAGGGGCACTCGACCACTGAGCCACATCCTAGCCCTATTTTGTACTTTGTTTAAAGACAGGGTCTCACTGAGTTGCTTAGGACCTCACTGAGGCTGGCGTTGAACTCACAATCCGCCTGCCTCGATCTCCTGAGCCACTGGGAATAGAAGTGCCACTGTACCCGGCTAGACTTGGGTATCTTAACCCCTTCTTTGTCCTCCAAAACCAGCTGGTAAAAAACAGCACATCCCCCCAAGGGCCCACAGAAAAGGTGATTTTCATCGGGGGCATGAATATGCCCACGTCCATACATGAATCCACCAGCAGTGAAACCACACCGTGTACACCACGAGACTGGGATCCTAATGAGAACAGGTTACACTCCATGTGTGCAACTATGTCAAATCACACTCTACTGTCATGTGTATCGCAAAAGAACGAATGTTATGAAATTAATAAGTGAAAAAGAAACCACCTGGCCGTATGCTTTGAAAAGTACGAGCCGCTATCGATGCTAATCATTATTATTAATTGCTTTACAGTACATCTCAGGTTACTCTTATTTTTATGAATATAAACAACCATCATTCATTTCCCCAGGAGTAGTACAGAATCATTTCCCTCCTCTGTAATGTTCCAATAAAGGACAAGGGTACAAAACATTTAGGGCACCTAATTCTTCTTTGATGAATGATCCAGGAGCATAAAACTAATGACCACATTTCCCACATCAATGCCCATGGCTGAACACATCAATTAAAACTAGATGTATGATTCGCACATTTCAAGTAAGTTTAATTGTGTGAAGAAGATCTGCTGAATGTCCTCTGGTGTGTGTATTTCTGGAGGTGCTGCTTTGCCAATCCCAGAACAGGCTGTGAAATACAGGGTAGTTCCTCCTGTGAACTGCCCGATCGGGGCAGCCAGGCCTGTTTAGATTATTTTGGGCCTAGCAGATGAACTCTGTTCATATTCAGAAAATGATGTAAAGTTCGTCTTACCCATAATATTTTAAAAAGAATTGTTCATATTGAAAAAGTAGCACTTACTAATAATCTTTTGTCCCTTCTACCCGTCAATTACTAGTTCTTTTAAGACAAAAGCTAAAAAGTCATACAGTTCCCCAAATTAAACCCAAGGTAAGTAGCAGCAAGAAAATAATTAAAATAACAGAAATCAATGAAGTAGAAAATGGACAAATAGGAAAAAAAAATCGACAAAGCCAAAAGTTGTTCCTTGAAAAAGATTAACACACTTAAAACTACCTAACACTGACCAAGATTTTTAAAAAAACAACAAGAAACCCCCCAAATCACGGGTATCAATAATGAAATAGTGGAAATCACTAAAGATCATATAAAAATTAAAAGCAGAATGAGGGACTGCTATAAACAATAACTCAATGCCATTAAATTCTACAACTTAGATGATATAGGCAAATTACTTAAAAGGTATGATTTACCAAAACTGACACAAGAAGAAACCAAAAAAATCTAAAGAATTTTATCTGTCAACAAAATTAATTTTGTAATAAAACAACTTCCCAACTAAATTCCAGAACTAAACATCTCCATTGGCAAATTCTTCCAAAATGCAATAAAAGAAACAATACTAATCAAATAGATGCTCTTAGAAAATAAAGAACATTTCCCAGCTCAGCCTATAAAGTCCATACAATCCTAGTACCAAAGTCCAAGATATTATAAGATGAAGAAATTGCAGACTCAAATCTCTCATGAACACAAATGCAAAAGTTTTTAACAAAATATTATCAAATTACCTGGAAAGATAGAAGGAGGGTAACAATTAACCATAATAATCAAGTAGTTTATTTCAGGAATTAAGAGTTTGAGATTTATTAATATAGTTTACTCTATTAACAAATTATTAAGGAGAAACATTCATGATGGGGGGGGGGGGCGACACTGGGGATTGAACCCAGAGGTGCTCCATCACTGAGCTGCATCCCTAGCCCATTTTATTTTATTTTGAGCAGGGTCTCGCTAAGTTGCCCAGACTAGCCTTGAACTTGAAATCCTCCTGCCTCAGTCTCCCGCTTCACTGGGTTAGAGGTATGCGCCATAATGTCTGCCTCATGATCATTTTAGTCGGTGCAGAGAAAGGTATTGAGACATTCGTATGTTAAATATATAACCCACTTGTATCACGACACCCATTGATGCTAAAACTTTCGGCAAATTAGAAGCTTGTGGAATGGGAAACAACAAAAATATCTACAGCTACAGCACTTGACAGTAAAATATTAAATGTTTACCCTCAGGCTGGCAAAACCTCTGCTGTCACCATGGCTATTTGACATTGTGGAACCTACCAGGGACATCACAGAAGCCAAAGAAATAAAGGCACATGGACTGGAAAGGAAGAAATGACACTCTTTGCTTAGTGGTGATGTGTGTGTGAAAAAGACTGATTAAGTCTTCAAGAAAACAGCTGGATCTGATCCTGATCAATAAATCCAGCAATGTTTCAGGACACACAGCAAATCTACAAAGAAAGAAAGAAGAAAGAAAAAGAAAGAGAGAGAAAGAAAAGAAAAGAAAAGAAAAGAAAGAAAAGAGAAAGAAAGAAAGGAAGGAAGGAAGAAAGGAAGAAAGAAAAAGGTTAAAGTACTTTTCACAAAAGTACAAATATTTGGGGGTAAGTTTAACAAAAGACACACAAGATCTTTATACTAAAAACCCAAAAACATTACTGAGTGAATAAAGAAGAGCTAAAGAGCTAGGTGTAGTGGTGAAAGGTTGTAATCCCAGCAGCTCAGGAGGCTGAAGCAGGAGGAACACAAATTCAAAGTCAGCCTCAGCAATTTAGCAAGGCCCTTAGCAACTTAGCAAGACCCTGCCTCTAAATAAAACATTTAAAAAAAAAAAAAAAATTGGAGATGTGGCTCAGTGGTTAAGTGTTCCTGGGTTCAATCCCCAGTACCAAAAAAAAAAAAAGAAGAGCTAAAGAGTTGAAGAATTGGGAGATACGGTTGTGGCTCAGTGGTAGCGCTTACCTAGCAAGTGTGAGGCACTGGGTTCAAGCCTCAGCACCACATAAAACAATAAATAAATAAAATAAAGGTATTGTGTACACCTACAACTAAAAAATAATTTAAAAAAAACTGGGAGATACAACACAAATGCAGGAATCAGAAGACAAAATAGTCCTAAGATGTCGATTACCAAACAGATCAATATAATCCCAGCTGAAATTCTAGCAGGTTTTGCTCAAAGGAAAAAAAAAACAAAAACAGAGTTTTGCTTTCTGAGGTTTTTGCTCTCTGCTGTCAATATGGTCTGAAGATGATAAGTGAAAAGTTTCAGAAATAAACAGTATATGTTTTAAATAATTTATTGTGGTATAACACCATATTGTATTGTTGTCATTAGTCTCCTAACACATCTAACTTATAAATTAAACTTTACCGCAGGTGAGTATGTGTGTTCAGGAGAGCAGCACAGACAGGACCCAGTGCTGGTCGAAGCTCGGGGTTTCACTACACAGCGGGTCAGTGCTGTCCCAAGCTTTTTATTAAGGGTCTTGGAACATATCCCCTGTGGATAGGGAACTACTGTACACAAAGACCCAACCCGAGGCAAGCACAGACCGCAACATAAAAGTTAAAACAAAAATGCTATGAGAAATAATGAGTCCCCCATTCTAAAACATTCATTCTCTCCAGTAATCTGCAACTATAGTCCAATCTAGTAGGAGAAAAAAAGCCAGATTGACACATACATTGAGGTTTGTTCTCCAAAATTCCGGGAGGGGTCTTCCCAAGTCTCAAGGTGATGAAAGACAAGGAGAAGATGAGGAACTATCACAGAGTGGAGAAAATGAAGTAGTCAGGACAACCAGAGGCAAAGGGCTATGTATCCTGGGCTGGATCCTAGAGCTGGACAGGACGTCAGGGGAATCTTGTGCAAAGTTGTTAATGCACCTGATACAGTATGCCAATAACAATTTCTTAGTTTTTGATTTGTTGGCTTTTTGGTACTGGGGATTGAACTCAAGTGTGCTCTACCATGGAGCCACATCCCCTGTCCAATTTGTTCATGTTGATGGCCTTACCATGGTCATGCAAGAAGTCAGCCATCAGGAGAGTCATAAGCAGGCCCTCCCGTTGAGATGGTCCCCACATAAGGATAGTTCAACCTACCACATTTTGACCATACTATGGTGTGAAAGCAATACACATTCCATAGAAACCATACTTCAAATTTTGGATTTGTAACTCTCCTGGGCTAGTGATATTTGGTCTGATCCTTGCTGCAGTGCTGAGCAGTCACCCTGTTGTCAGAAGGGTGTAGGGTTGGCACTCTGCCATGCTCTGTGCTGCTAAGCTACAGACTTAGGGTATCTGCAACACACACTCCGTTCGTCAGAAGACCTGCATCATAAACCAAGGAACATCTGTGTTCCCTTTGCAACCTTTCTGTCATTCTAAAATAACTGCAAAGTAGAAAAAAAAATGTTAAGACATTATTAGGACAAAGGATAGATTTCTTAAAGAGAACAAACATAAAAAGATATGCGTAAAAGAAAATAATGAATAACCTGGACTTCATCATGATTAAAAATGCCAAAATGAGAATAAGCACATCACTACCACTATCATAACCAAAATGAGAATACACAGGTTAGCAAAAAAAAAAAAACAGGAAGAAATATTTATGTATCTGACAAAATGACCAGTAACCCAGAATAGTAAAGTACTGTAGTACTCAATAATGATAATTTTAAAAATGCACACGTAGAAGCTACTCAAAAGACTTGAAGGAGCATTTTTACCAACGAGGGCAAACAGCTGATACACACATGAGAGAGTAGTCAACAGTACTCACATCAGGGAATACAAACAATCACAATGAGGTGACGACCTCACTCGCTGAGCTATGAAGTGAAAGACTGGCAGGAGCAGCGGCTGGCCAGGCTGAGGTGGGGACGGTGCCTTGGGAAACCCTTGGGCAGTTCCTTAAAAAGTTAAACACATGCCGCCAATTCCCCTCCTAGATATTTCTACAGAACAATTCAAATCATAGTATGCAAAAGGCTCATGTCCCTTTTATTCGTAGTGACCCCAAGCCAGGCGCCACCCCTGGTAGCCCACACCTGTCATCCCAGCGGCTTGAGAGGCTGAGGCAGAAGGATCACTAGTTCAAAGTCAGCCTCAAGAATTTATAGATGCCCTAAGCAACTCAGTGAGACCCTGTCTCTACCTAAAATACAAAATAGGGCTGGGGGTGTGGCTCAGTGGTTGAGTACACCACTAGTACTCAACCCTAGTACCTATTAAACAAAAAAACGTAGTCACCCCAAACTTGAAAGAGTTCCAACTTCCATCAAGAGATCAACCAGCTGTGTTATCTTCAGATAGCAATGAATGTTAAGAGGAAGCTACCGATAAAATCAATAATTGGCAAGAATTTTTAAAATAAAATGCTGAAAAAAAAAGATGCCGGATCAAAAAGTTCAACTGTGTCATCTCATTGCTCTGAAATTTCAGAACAGGGAAAGCCCACCTACGGTGACAGAAATCAGATCCACGCCGGCTTCTGGGGACAGGGAGACTGACTGGAAAGAGGCACACGCAGCGTTCAGGTGGTGGGCGTGTTCTGCGTCTTGACACACGTGCGTGTCCCTGAGTGAAAGGGACACTCTGCAACTGAACATCTCTCTGGAGGAAATTATATCTCAAGAAGAAGACAATACTCTTGATTAATTTCCTTCAGTCTCATTAAGTTAAATTTATTTCAGAAAATGACCGCCACGTCCTTGCTATGTGCCAGTCAGAGTGCTGGGGATACTGAATAAATTAATTATAACCTACCCCCACCAGAAAAATTAGTTTATATTTAGACACATACATGCGTGTGTGTTTGTGACCCCGCCTAGGAGCTCTTGGCCAGGGCAGGCTACTGTCTGCCCTCTATCTGCAAAATGCTTCTCAGGTGGCTGTAGACTATATTCGTGTGTGTGCCATCCATTCCCAATGCACCATGTGGGGCACTGACTCCATGGATGTTTCACCCCCTCGACCAAACCCCCCACTTTTAGAAGATTTAGAATTCCCACGCCAGATTCAATACTTTTTCCTCGCCCCACAGAAAGTGTGGCAGTTACGGAGCTCCAGCTTTGTTCCAGGTGCAACAGCGTGGGGGACACCTGAAGATAAGACACAATCGCAGGTCTGTTTAACCTCGAGCTACTGGGATCTTCCCACAGCTGCCATCTCTTCAGACCGAATGCCGAAGTGCTCAGAGTTAAATGGCTCCTTAGAGAGTTGTTCGACTGGGTGCAAGAGTGTTGATAAGGACTCTGTCCAGAACCACGTTTGTGATGTGTACCCTGGCACGGACTTGCCAATATCCAGAGAGCAACTGCCAATGCTGAGATGCACGTGGGGTAGCTGGAAGGAAATGTGCTTTGGGCTAGAGAATCAGCAAGCGCTCCATCTCACATTCTACCTAAGTATTCTCCAGAGCTGTAGTCACAAGCTGGATAAACTGAAGAGCTAATCTGTATCTTTGCAAAAGAAACAAAGATGACGAGAATCATCTGAGTTCTTGCTGGATAGAAAGTGAGGGCCAATGAATTCATTCCAAAGAGATCTTGAAGCATACAGTGACGATGGTTATTCAAAATGGCATATGAGCATATCTATAATGCGGACTGTGTAAGTCATCCGAAGCACAGAATTTAAAAAAGAATAGTTCTATAGATCTTTAGCAATAGAAATTATATTTTGCTTTGGGAGAAAATATTCACCAAACAGAAAATTTCTGCATTCTTGGTTTCTGACATGTATATCCAAAGGAAGAGAAGAAGGAAGAAAGAAGGGAAGAGGAGGGAGAAGGAGAGGGGTGGAAGGAAGACGAAGAGGAAGGAGAAAAAGAACGAGAACAGATGGTCTACTCCAGAACCCCAGTACCCCAGTGCACATGCACTGTATCAAAAGTGTGAGCTGCCTCTACGAGACCACATCACAAAATTCATTTTTAATGTTATAATTATTGCAAATAAAATCAAGCCAAGGTAAAGTATAAATTCAATAACTACTACTTATAAAGGATAAGAAAGTCCCACTTTAAGAACCATCTCTGTTTTCTGAACGTGGACTGGGAGAGAGAGAAATCAAATAGGTGACTAGGTGCAAGACAGGGACCTGCCTTAAGTCGGCCTGCTAGGTAAGGCTGTCCTAAGAGGAACTGGACATCTGCCCAACTCAAGCCACTCTGTTAGTTTGCTATAACATCCCCCCTTGAGTTCACCTGCCTATCCTCCACAGGTACCAACACAGAAGCCTCTGTGCTCTTTACTGGACTAGGGGATGGAGGGAATTTTCTCTTTCCCCTAAAGATATGGTCTCTGCTGAAGGGGTTTAAATTTTGGAAACACACACACACACATACACACACACAGACAACAGTATATTTCCTCCTTTTTCATCTGACACAAATCTTACATTTCCCTCAAGGTTTTGTTTTCTGAGTTGCTCTCACAGAGTCCCCAAAGAAAGGGACCCTACTACTCCTAATACCCTTTGTGCCTTTATCAGAGCCCTTCCCTCTAGCTTGTGTCTGAGAGGTATGGAGTAGACTGTAAGTCCTCCTCCAGGCCTCTTCGAGTTCTGCCCAGGATGCTCAGCACCGCACCCTGCATGCAGTGAGTGCTCACTAAGTAACAGTTGAACCTCCGATTTTTTCACTGAAGTCCGGAATATGTCAGAGGAATTCCATTACGGGGACAGTGGCAGAGGGGAAGTCCTGCTCCTGATTCTCAGCACTGTTTCAGTCTGTCACGTCACTTACAATCTCAAACTTCCCTCACCTCTGCTTACTGCTATGAGTCAACAGCAACATCAGGAAGCCGATCTGCCTATGGTATATTGCTTTAGATTTAGAAACTAGCCAATCCAGAATAGGGGAGTGGAACAAAACAATAATAATCTTTGAGATAACTTGTTCCTAAATGTAAAGTGAGTACATTAATTGTAGAGATGGCAAAGATAATGCAGCTAAAAAAATTATAGAGAGATAATGGGCATTTTAAAAAACGGCACATGAAATCCTAAATGCTATTTTATTGGCTTAATTTTCCTGTGCACATACACTCCAAAAGGGAACTTCGATTTTAGAACTACAGCATCAAATGCAAATGATTAAGGTTTTTATCATAATTATCATCATCATTATTATTAGAGATTTTTCTTCTTTTGCCCATACTAATTGATGAAGTCATGGCATGCTTCACATGGATGATCAAGCCCTATCTTTCCAGGCGTACTAGCGATGGTTCCTACAAAATACATTCACAAATATCTGAGCATGTGCCCCAGTAAGGAATAGTCTCATTGACAAGAGCACAAATCCAAGAATTTCTGTCAACTGCCTTTTGAGCTCCTTAGGGTCAAGGACCATGTAATATAAAGTCTGTGTGTTAGAAATGCACTGCACAGTGCACACAGGAGGTACTCAATAGAAGACTGTGGAATGAGTGCCTTGCAATTAGTCTTGGGCAGATGAAAAGATAATGCAGAAGTGAAGAGCAGATGCTTAAACCCCAGGCTTCTAAAGCTGCAGAGCGCCGACTTATGTGCTTTCCAGGGACTCAAGTCCTTGTCATGACCAAGGCTGTCCAGGGGCAGCATGCGGCTCAGAGGTCAAGCACACGTGGAGGACAGGGATGCTGCACATGCAGAACGTGATTAAAGCCTCGGCTCCTGACGTGGACCGAGCACCGCGATGTCAGGGTTTGTTCAGTGGCATCATTCCCAAGGAGTTGCTGTTTTACGAGGGAATAAACCACAGCCTCAGCACGGTAGATCAGGCACTGATAATGACAGGGTGCTTGCTGATGTCCCCTGCATGCCAGCGGGAGCGTGCCACTGTGCCACCTTTGCAGGCATTGATTAATAACTGCACATAGAAAAATAAGCTCAGCATTTATACATTTAGCAAATAAGTACTGAGCTCAAATTCAACTGTGCTAGGAGTCAAGGATCCAAAAAATAAATAATGCATAGCCCTTAGTCCTCACAGAACACTCAGCCATGGGTCACTGTCATAACATAAACCAATAGGTACAGTAGCAAAATCTAGACACATCTGCTTGGAAAGGAAGCAGAGGGTGTTGGTGAGAATGGGAGAGGGAAGTAAAGACCCAGGCTGCAAGAGCACTGGCGTCACTTACTAGTGCCACCGGATCCACCTGCCGCTCTCCAGGATAAGCAGACACACCCCGAGTATGAATGCAGTAAGAATTTTGGGCTTCACATTTTCCCACATGGATCTAAAAGCTACTATTTAAAGGTACCATTTTTTCATACAACCAATGCCCTAAACCCAAACCACCTACATCACACACTTTCAATTTATGTGTACAAATTGCACACACAGGACTAGATAGGCTAGAACATGCATGAACTGGTCTCCATGAGAGCTTCAGGGAATCTCAAGGACAGTTCTGACAGTGATTTTTGCAATATGTAAAGAGCTCAGGGGTAGAGTGCTTGCCTTGCATGCTCAAGACCCTAAGTTCAAACCCTGGCAACTCCCAGGAAACAAAGGGCTCAGACACACCAGACCTGGAGGAAGGAGCAAGCCCAGGGAGCCACAGGGCTGCACAGGATCAAAGATGCTCTGCACGGTCATGAAACCCTCTTCTAAAACACCATCCACACTCAACAGTGCTTCCGGCCACCTCCTTCTGGAAACCTGACTTCTTTCCTCTGCTTAAATTAAAAGATTAAGCAATTTCTAAAACCAAATAAAATCAGGATTTTGCCCACAAATGTAAACCTTCGAGAAATCTGCCACAGTGGCACTGAACCCAGGGGGTGTCAATCCTGGATGGTTTCTGCTAAGTCTCCTTGGATCACACACAGGCTCAGCGTAGAAGCTGACACCCAGGGTGGTCCTGGAAGTCTTAAGAGAGTGGACTCCTGCCTTCTTGCAGGAAAGGATGTGAAAACTCTACCTTTTATCTGTCTACCTCCTTGTCAGGTCCCTACTTGTGCAGGCCAAGGCTTCGAGCTGGGAGATGAGCAATTAAACCATTTTCCCAAGGCTTCCAGATGAGCAGGAAACAATCCAGCCCCAGAGCCTCTCAGGGCTCTAAATCTTCAAAAGAAAAGTCACCTAAGTGTAGCCTCATCAGAGGAGCAGATATTTACAAGGGAAGGCTGGCCCAGGACGCTGTCACAGCACATACTCACCTAATTACACCTGCAGTCCCAGAATGGGCCTGAATGTGTCTTCCAGAATCAGGTGGAATGTGAAGGCTGCTACCAATGGAAGAAATTTCCTCCAAAGACTCAGTAACCGTCTGTGTAAACTGGTAGGTGGCTCTTTTTATCACACTGCCTCAGGTAAATCAGAGCAGTCCTGCTCATTCTTCCATGGGAGACACAGAGAGGTCCCAGAAAACAAGACCCAGCCCCTCAGGCCCTGGTGATTGGCTGGTGAAGTAATGCCTCAGTTCTGGCTGGGCCTTCGTTCACTGGAATAGAGAATTTTATCACCCCAACTGTAAGGAACTTCTGGAATTAGCCTGGGGTGGCTCAGACCAACCCTCCTGCTGTCATAATAGCCTTCAACTGAAAGAACTCTGGCCACACAAAACCCTTGGTGGCAGTGTGTGACGCACAAATCACATACACACCGCAGGAACCAAGTCTTCAAGTCGTGGATGAAAATGCTGCAGGTTAAAGCCACTTTTTTTAAAAGTTGGAAGAAATAATTTACAGCAGTTTAACACACTTCAGGGTATGATTTCAGGAATGGCACAGGTAAACAGAAGTAAGTAAAAACTTCATAAATATGAGAAACTTCACAATTCACTATGTTATGTAATCAAAATTAATTAAAGGGCTGGGGATATAGCGCAGTTGGTAGAGTGCTTGCCTTGAAAGCACAAGGCCATGGGTTCAATCCCCAGCACTGCAAAAAAAAAAAAAAAAAAAAAAATTAAACCAATTGCTACAGTTTGGAACTGGAATATTCTCCAAAGGCCCTGTATTAAAGGTGTGCCCGCCAGCCTGATGTACAACTGGGAGGTGGTTAGGAGGCAGGGCCTAGTGGAAGGGAGCTAGGTCACTGGGGCATGGCCTTGAAGGGAATACTGGACACTGGCTCCGTCCCCTTTCTTTTCATTTCCTGGCTACTACAAGGTCAGCAGCTTTGATATACCACACACTCACTGCCATGACGTCCTACCTCACACCAGGCCCAAAAGTAATGAGTCAAATGACCATGGACTGAAGCCTCTGAAACTCTGAGCCAAAATAAACCTTTCTTCCTTCAAAGTTGTTTATCTGAAGTGTGTTGTCGGAGTGACAGAAAGCTGACTATTACCTATGGAACAACTTAGCTCAAGAAAAAGAAAGGATATAGCCCTCCATTTTTATCATTCATTTTGACTGCCTACCTTCTTTGGTTTAGTTTATGTTGACCTTGGTTAATTTTATCCCCTTATTTTTAATAAATACAATTTCTTCTTGTCCTGAACTTCTCCTATGAATCATACAGCAGAAAAGCTTTCTTTAATGCATACCATTTTACAGAAAAATGCCCTCTGAGAACAAAGGATATGCTGATGTCTCACGGGGTTGCCTTCATTTGATTTAGATTCAAGTTCATATGGCAGTAAAGTACAAAGCAATTCAGAAATTCTAAAATAAATATGATTGGTGTGCAATATTTTACAACCCAAATCACTTTACAATCAACAACGGAAGCGTCTAGAATCCCAGCAAATACCTATGAATGAACACAGCGTTAAAGTGTAGTCTGACATTCAGTGGAGAACTGGGACTAAATACACCATCGTACGTTTACAATTTTTATTTTTTAAAATGTGTGTCTGATTTCTATAGATGTTTCAAACTGAGAAAAGCAGACACTTTGGGGGTATTAAAACAGAAAAAGCATTTTCCTTCTCCGAGCGCGAAGGCCACAGAACCGTATAGTAGCCTCTCTCTTAGAGAAAATGCTGACTTCTAGGCCGGGAGGGCGACTGTGAGACCAACAGGACCCGCTCTGTGTCGCCAGCCAAGAAAGGAGAGGAGAAGCCTTCATATCTGCAGAATGAAACTAGAAGACCTCCTTCGAGGGTCCTGATCTGTGACCATGACAGACGGGCAGAGCCCAATCAACACCTGGTCCCCGAAGAAGGCCCTGTGGTGCTCCTGGAAATGTGGGTTCCAAGGACAGGGTGGCCCTGAAATGCCCGCCCTGTCAGCAGTGAGCAGCCTTGAGGGGGCCCTCCAAGCTGGCCTCCTCAGCGGAGGTCCAGACGGAGCGCGACACAGCCACACGGACTGCGTGCACCAGCTTGTGTCAGGTGCGGCTCTGTGAAGGGAGGAGAAGAAACTTCTCTGGCAGGTCAGCCGGGCTGCTCCCCATCCCTCCCTCACCTGGTCTCTCCTTCCCCCATCTCCACTTCCACCTCCCCATCCCCCTCCTTCTCTTTCACCTGAAGCAGACATTTCTGCACTCTGGGACAGGACAGGCTTCTCATCAAAGCCACCTGTGACTTAGGTTCAAAAGCTCTGACCAATGCTTCTTCCTACTCTGCAGTTCCTTGGGGTCTGGGTGGGGTGGAGGGGAGAAGATTCCAAGGGCTTTTATATTTCTTTAAAGCATCAGCCATTGATGGGCCAAGTGTATCAGTGGATCCCAGAAAGACAAACCAAAAACACAAGCTCAGAGGTAGGTATTTTCTGATCCATGGTTTTCAAGGACGTGTTCCATTCCTGTGAGGCTTTAATGAGATCTAAGAGGTACACTTTCTTTTTTCCCCCACTAAGTTCACATTTATAATGGCTCTCACAATACACCCAGGGACGATTTAGTAAACTGCCTGAGCATTTACAAGCCAGAGTGCCACAATCACTAGACTAAGATTTAGAACTGAAATTCACATGGAAGACGGTTTAAAGTCACCAAGTTGAGTCTGTGCTCTTTTAAATGTCACAATCTCGCAGATGGTTCATAGTTTTAAGATGTTAAATAACCATGGATTATCATGACCCAAGGATCTGTTTGCTCTGTAATGAAATCAGTGAAATGATGAAATAAATACAATGGCATCTTCCCCTGTCTCATTATTTTTGGCTGACTTATGACCTGGATGCGATGAGTCAGGGCCTTAGAGTCATTCATTCGTTGAATAGTTATTGAGTTCACGCCTCTTCCCGGAGACATCCAGAAAAATGACTTACACGCTCTGCCCTTATGAGACTCTCAGCTTCCAGCCAACATAGAGAAGTCAAAGAACACAGCTCCCTTTGGAGCAGATAAAACATATTGACCTGTATGGGCAGGAAAAGGGTGGACCATGCTAGGTATAAATCAGGAAGGACCCCAGCTTTTAGGGATAGGCGAGTAGCTGGAAGGACACTGATAGGTTCTCTTCTGTTTTCATTTTGGGGACAGCACTCTCCCCTGATCTAGAGGGAGATGTTCCAAGACCCCCAGTGGAACCCTGGAACCAGGAACAGTAGCAATTTCATATAAGCGATGCTTTTTCCAAGACCCACATGCCTGTGATAAAGTTTGACTTATAAATTAGGCGCAGTAAAAGATTAACAATAACCAATAATAAAAATTATATTCATACATTGTAATACAAGTTAATTACAATGTGTGAATAATTTGTTTCTGGAATTTTCCACTTAGTATTTTAGGACTTAATATTTGAGTTAATCATGGGTAACTAAAACTGTGGAAAGTGAAACCACAGAAAAGGGGACCGTACTATATTAAAAATCATAGTTATTGATGGGGCACCATTTAGAGATCACTGTGATACTTCACTGCTGTTCGATTTCGAGAAACAAGCTAAGTGTAAATAATCTGCCTCATAAGGTTTCGCAATGTACCTGTCTGTGCCTAGGAGCCCTGAAGAACCAGATGTTCAGTAGCAGTCTAACTACAAAGGCCAGGTGCAGGGGCTGGAGGTGCAGCTCAGTGGTAGAGTGTGTTCCTCGCATGTGCAAGCCCCGCCCCCCTCAAAGGTCAGGTGCACTTGGATTGAGCACTTGATCTGCACACTGTCAGTGTGCAGATGGCATAGAGCTTACTCTGCTCATCTTTCTCTTTGAGAAAGAGAACTTCAGAAGATATTTCTCCTCATTCCAGATTTTATGCTGATGAGAGAAAACAAGATTTGGAAACTGAGCCTCCTCTAGTTACCCAGGGCACCAAACAGACGAGACGGAGAGAATGTTCTACTCCAAGGGTATCACCGGCGCCAATGGCCTTTCCCATACTCTGTTCACCCCCAAACCACCTGAAACCCTGCAAGGGACCCGTCAAGTTGTGCTGACCTGCCCTCCTCAGGAACATCAACTACATTATTCTACAAACTCATGCAATTTTATTTATCTCTGTCTGTGTGGTTCAATGGTAGGAACCTAGAGGGTAAGGGGTGTCTTTTGAATTCACGTGTTCTGACATGTACAAAATGGTCTTCAATGCTAACTCCATATTCTTAGGATGAGGGAAGACACTTTCTAGAGTTGAAAAGGTACACAGAAAGGCAGCAAGGTACACAAATTCCATGTGACCCTGTAGACTCTCAGTCCATCACTGTTTCCAATTAACTTTTTCATTATGCTACATAGATCTTGATCTACTCCTGATCATAATGTATAGTTTCAATAATGAGGTCCTGTTTCCCTTCCCCCCTTGGATGCTAAATATGCTTCTAGATGTTGCAATGCAATGCAGTAATTTCACAGAAAGGCAAAATAGATTTGCTTGTCAGATAATAAATATATATGTTCATAATTAAAACAGATTTATATTTCCAGAAAGGGGCAAATGGATTGAAGGAGGCTGGGCAGTAATTCTGAGCTCTGTACTACTAGTGATGAATTTCAACTGACATCTCCTGCAGACAAATGAGGCATTCTGAAAATTAAAGACTTGGGGAAGAATTGGACAAAGTTCCTTTGAGGATTCACCAAGAAAGCAATGGACTTAAACTAAAGGTAGTGATATTTAGATTAAGCTCTTTTTTTTTTTTTTTTTTTTTTTTGGTGGTGCTGGGAATTGAACCCAGTACCTTGTGCATGCAAGGCAAGCACTATACCAACTGAGCTGTATCCCAGGCCAAGTGAGCTATATTCCCCAGCCCAGCCCAAACATTTTTAAAGACCCTCTTACTTAGAAGACTTGATAGCAGGAAGAACCAATAACTAAAGGTGTCTGGAGGTCTTTAAGAAGAGGAGGGTCCCAGGAAGGAAAACCAGCTTTAACCTTGGTGTCCATCCCAACTGAGCATCTCCTTTCTCAGGACCTTCCTTGGGTCCTTGTGGTCATCTCTGCATTGTGTCCACCAAAGATAGTACCGACATCACTAGATGTAGATCCATCTCTCTAGAATAGCTTAGGAAATATAAGAGGTCTTACATGGCAAGTGGGGTGCTAGAGACCTTGCTCCAAGTCTCCCCAGCAGCATCTGGGCTTTGACCCTGACCTCTGAGCCCTCCTTCTGCCAAGTGACTGGAGGGCGTAGGATCCAGACAGTGTGTCCAGGCCAAGTGAGAAGGCTCTTTAATCCCACGGTTTCACATTTGTAGTCTCATGGTCTGACAGTTGATACAGACCACTCAAAAGGGTGTTTTCTGGTTTAAAGCATAAATAGGTAGGTTGTGGGAGTTTTCAGAAAGTCCCAAACATCAAAAAAATGTTCCCAAGCAAAAGACTTCTCTGTTCCCAGCACTATAACAGCTACAAAGGCCATTCCCTAAAACAGCAGGCAGACTTCAAGGGCCTCAGTAGGGATGCACACCTGTCCTGAAGTGTGGGCAGCTAACCTTGCAGGAGCACAGTGGGGTGAGGAAAGAGAAGGGATATCCTACCAACTCTTCAATTATGGGATGGGGACATGGCAAAGGGCAAAGTTCTTAATGACATGGAGGACTGCACTGGGCAGTGGAGAGACTAGATCCAGCCGACTTTCTGGACCACTTGCATTAGGATGGACATCTTAAAATCTGGGCACTGTATCCATGAGCACCTCTCCTTATTTTACCCAGAGGGAAAGACCTTGCACCCTACTCCTTAGAAACCATTTGGGGAAGAGGACTCCCAGCCTACCGCAGTCCCATCCACTCATGACCTCCACCAGGGCAGGAGGGCCCTCTACCATGGAGAAGAGGGTACACCTGGCTAGCCCAACCTTCTGGATCTTTCCAAGGAAAGGGTGGTTTTGTTCAGCTCTGCCATGGAGCTTAGCCCTGCAGAAGCTGCCCTCAGGAGAAGCTGCAATCGCCCACATTATCTGAGACCACTGGAACTGGAATTTTAAGATCCAGGAGAGAAACACAGACTGAGCTACTCACTCCATCTGCTGAGATTCTGACCTCCCTTTGACAATCATTGATGTCTTATTTCTTAGTTGTTTTTGAATTCAAGAGAGAAAGAAAGGGATGTTTTCATGAGCCTCTTAAACCCCCTAATTTCTATCTGGAAAGGGGAGGTTGGTCAATATTCAGCAATAATGCAGGGATGGCAAATGTCTGCTGTCAATTCCAACCCACTGGTCTTTCTCCCTCCAAAGACCCCTGAGAATCTCCACCAACTAAGATTTCATGGTGGGCAATATACTTCCACTGCGCATGAAGACTATTTGTCACCACTGACCTTTACATATTGGACATTGGCCTTCCTAGATGCCTTTATACTATGCTTTGCCAAACAAGTTATCTGTGGTCATTATTCTCATCCAATAATTCCATAAATATTTAATAAACAGTTTATAACTCTCATGGGGAAGTAGGAAGCAGGCATTTTCTTTAAAGAACTTCTGTGAAGTATGAAATTCTGAAAACAATAAAGTCCGTGAACCTTACTGTGAGACCTATCCTCACTACATTGGTGGATGCAATTTAGAAAGAAAGGAAGTGAAAAACTCCAAGGTCTCCAGAGATGGAAGGTCACCCCCACTGAAGAGCGTGAGAATCTTATGCACCCTGTGTCAGATGAGAACTTCCTGAGACCTCAGTCCCCACCACGGGTGCTTCCAGGACTCCACAGAGAGCCCATATCTAAAGGCCTATGGTTTGTTCGCAGCTCTACCGCCTCTTCCCTCTTCTGAATACAGTCACAGTTTGAATACACTTCAATTTTTTCCATTCCACTTAAAGGTGTTCGAAGAGTCAGGTATCAGGGTGCTCAGCAAAATGGCGGATGGACACCTGAGATCATCCACTTGAAACCACCATGCAACTTCACAAGGACAGCCCTCCAGGTACATCAACCAGTTATGCATCCTCCATCTCAGGAGCTGCAGGATGAATCATTCAGTAAAAGCAAAAGGAAGAAATGGAAGAAGGTGGAAAGGAAGAAAATGAATTCAAACAAAAGCAATTATATATGTATATATTTATATACGCATATTATTTGGACTGTAAAATCAGAAAAGCAAAAACATCAAGACATTGTCTAATCCTGTAGCCTGTGCAGATAGAAATAGTAAAAAAAAAAAAAAAAATGGATGCAGTCAATGGAAAAGAATTCTCCATGAAAATACTGGTAAGAAGGGAAAGTACAACTCTCGTGTTTTGTTGCTTGCTTTATTTTCCTTTCTACTTCTGTCTTCGTCTTCCTCAGACCACAGTCTTTGGGGAAAACAGATTTAGGTAGTAACTGGGTATGAAGTAGAGGACCTGAAGTGGCTGGTGTGGAAGGATTAGCATCACTAGCCACGCAATGTGCAGCTAATCCCTCATCTAAGGCACCAGGAGCTGGGAGGGCCGGGTGGTACTGTGTGGGCAGGAGCTCCTTGGAAGCCCAGAGGATCATTTCCTAACAGCTTCTTGTGCTGAGGATCAGCACCGGGTCTGCTCTGATGACAGGTTTTACCCTAATCAGACCACCCAGGAACTAAAGCAACAAGGAGGCCAGCTGAGATGTCCAGGAAGCTAGGAGGAGAATTACAGAATAAAGACATTCTTGTTATCTGTGAAATCCGCATACATTCCTACGCAGACAGGTGGCAATGCCAGTGGGGTCATGTGCTCAATGCAATTTATAGGCTGTAACTTCTTCCAGTTTTTTTTTTTTTTTTTTTAGGAGAAATCAGCCAATACTAAAGAACAAAGTTCATCTTAAAACTCAGAAGTCGGTCTCCCCAGAAGGAAATAGGAATTAGGGAGCATTCACTTGTTTGGAGACTGTGGCTCATGGAGAAATTCCTGGAGTTAGGATGTGTAACACACTTTAAAATACTAATGGCTTTCATGGAGAAGACACACCTTCCTTGGGTAATTATCGGCAGGCGCTGTCTTCCCTCAGTCCTATTGGGTTGGATTTAACGTGACATCGTCCCTGACCAAAGCTGAACCCCTGACACCCCACGGCAGCCCTCGGACACTCGAGTATAAGCTGAGGACATCTATCATCTTTTTTTCTCGTTGGCTCTAAAAGCCCAGTAAATAACGTTCTGAAATGATTATTTATATCCAATAAGAAAAGAGAAGGAAGTACGGGCACTTCTGCGCCGACAGGCAGAAAAACCACTGAGTTCTGTTTGCACGGCTGGAGAGGAAAAGCCACGGGTGATTCACCAGGCGCCATCGGAGGGCACAGACTCGCCGCAAGCACAAAGACACGGAGGTTAGGTGAATCCAAGGGGTCTGCGAATCTTAAAAAGATCTGAGAACGGGAACAGACTTGTTTAAGGGTGGTGGCGAGTGGCACATGGCCTAATAACATGAGGTAACACGTTCCTCTGAGGAGGTCATACTGAGTTGATAGGCTGGTCTAGAAAATCCAGGCTGAAGCTTCCTTGATTTTATGGAGAAAGTAACACAGAGGAAGTGACCAATCACCTGTGTATTTCTGGAGTCACCTTTAATATTGGCTGTATTCTTTTAACCCGTTATGCCCATCGTCCTGTAGATGGGACACATATAAAAACTTGAATTGAGCAATTTTATGTGTACTATAAAATTTAGCAGGTGTCCTGTATACAGGATAATGGGACACGATGGGTTAATACCTGGTACATTCTAGTAGACATGTCAGGATCTCCAAGAGCCAGAAGCGATCCCGGCTCCCTCATTCAGAATTCCAAGACCTTGTGCTCAGTCTCAGCTCTTCCCACTGAGGGAATAACACCTACCCCGGATGACGTGAAGATCTGAGGCGTGGCCCACCCTAACACCCAGTAACTCATCGGCAGACGGGAACCACGGCCGTTGATTCAGTGAACAATCACGCAGCACCCACCAAGAAAATAGATCCACTTTGTCTGCAAGGAGACTTTACACACAAGACAGACGTGTGCACAAGCCAGTCAGACGAGCTACAGAAGCGTGGACACGTCACACGGCCGAACTGCGAATGTGTCATCTGTGCAATGGGAACAGCAAGTCTGTTCCCGACCAGCTTTGTGGTGAGATCCAAGGAGGGCGTAACTGGCAAGTCCTTAAAGAGCGGACAGAGATGCCGCTGGCAGTGGATGGCTCCACGCAGTACCCAGGCATTTGTTCAGATAGCAAGCTAGCCACCTCTGGGAGGGTACTTTTTAAAATGAGACTAACTTCTAAATTAGTACGTGCTGAGTAAAGCAGACTCCCCTTCACAATGTGGGATAAGCCTCCCCCAGCTGGCTGAAGACCTTAAGAGAAAAAGACAGGTCCCTGCGGCAGAGGTGGTTCTACCAAGTGCCAGTCTTTGAACTCAAGACGGCCATGTCAACGCCTCCCCGGGTGTGCAGCCTGCCGGCCTGGCCTGCAGGGCGTGGACCTGCCAGCTCCCACAAGTGTCTTATAGTCGTTCCGGACTGGGGTTGTGGCTCAGGCAGAGCGCCTGCCTCGCACTTGTGAGGCACTGGGTTCCATCCTCGGCACCACATAAAAATATATCAACAAAATAAAGATACTGTGTCCACCTACAGCTAAAAAAAATATCAGTCACTCCCTCTCATTCCCTCATATACATACCAATATGTAACGAGCATTACTGTTTTATAATGTTATGATATAATAGCTAAGAAAGGAGAGTAATGAGAGATCCACATTACGAGAAGACTGCAGCTTGAACAGCTTCTCCTGAGTGGCCCTGAGGGATGTCTCTGTGTGGTCTGGGTTCCCTGAGCTCGTGGAAGAATGAAGAGTTCATGTATACAAGGCCACTTCCTTTCTGATAAGAAACAAATATAAATGTTTAGTTAAGATGAACTTAAGTGATTCAACTTCCCTGAAGACACCAGGAGGCCACGGTCTTCACACTTAAACATGGTGGCTACATTCTCTGATTTCAGAAAAGGGCCTTGGATAGTTCTCCTCTGCACTTGGTTCAAGAACATCTAAGATTCTTTTCTACAGAATAGGTCATTTCCATTTAGATTGACACATATGTAAGGAACGGTTTTAGTCAGATTTTTTCGCTGCTGTGACAAAAACAATTTTAGAGGAGGAAAAGTTTATTTGGGGCTCAGGGTTTCAGAGGTCTCTGTCCATAGACAGCTGGCTCCATTCCTCAGGGCTTGAGGTGAGGCAGAACATCATGGCGGAAGAGTGTGGCTGAAGGAAGTCGCTTAGGACATTACCAGGAACCAGAGACAGAGACTGCGCTTGCCAGATACAAAATACATACCCCAAAGGCACACCCCAATGCCCACCTCCTCCAGCCACACCCTACCCGCCTTCAGTTAATCCCGACTAGGGGGTTAATTCCCAGATCAAGTTAAAGCTCTCATAACCAATGGCTCGCCTCTGAATGTTCTTGAATTGTCTCACACATGATCTTTTGGTGGACACCTCACATCCAAACCATACCAGGAACATTAAAATAGGTATAACAAATTGCGATGCATAACCTGAGATGAAAATTCCAACGTCTACATGGAGTTTCCAGTAAGTCTGTGACATAACAGCAGAAAATGCAGCTGTCTTCCTAATTTCTCTTAACTCCACAAAGGAATACGTTGAGTTATTTGTTAAAACAGCTTCCTGAAACATCTGACACTCTGACTACTACTGCTGGATTAATGAGACACTCTAAATGTAAGAGATGACATCTGTATTTCTCACACTGTCTGCTTATGGGACTAATAAGAACCACTTGCTCTGTGTCAGTTTTCAGCTGGGATAGTTCTAAGGTTTAAGAGTCATAAAAGCTTTATATTTAAGTCTTGTTCTAAATGGTGACTGCATTGTTCTGATGGGGCCTAAAACATTGAGATTATCATCAGATATGTCACACTGTGCTAAGTGAAAATCTCTCTCAACAAATATTAAAATGTTTTTTGGTACCAGGGATTGAACCCAGGGGCACTTAACCACTGAGCCACATCCCCAGCCCCTTTTTGTATTTTATCTAGATATGGGGTCTCACTAAGTTGCTGAGGCTGGCTTTGAACTCGCAACCCTCCTCCCTCGGCCTCCCGAGCCCCTGGGATTAGAGGCCTGAGCCACCGCACCGGGGTCAGCTCTCTCCCTTCTTCCTTCTTATCGGGAAGCTACCAGCTGGAGCTACCTTGTCTTTCCTGTACCAAAGAAGCAATTGTGAGGATGGAAGCCATACAGGAAGGATGCTAACGAAAAAGAGTGGAAGAGTAACCTGGGGACGGATGGTGTCCTGGAGCCTCTGCGTCACCCTTATATTTATGGCACGAGAAAGAGAACACAGATGTCATCTGTTGAAACCACTGACTTTGGGGTCATTTGCCAGCAACATCGATTCCTAACTGAACACACACACACACACACACACACACACACGCACACACGCACTCAAGCAGCCTGCTGAGGTCCATCAACCAATCAATCTGCACGACCCACAGTTTCTTGCCCAGTCAGCTGCAGCCTCTTCCTCTGGTCAACCACCAGCTTTCTAGAGGGACTAGGAGCCAATGGTGGCTAAAGATGCAGATGCTGACAGGTTGACGAGTGCACGCCCTCGCGGAGCCCACAGTCCACCACAGGACACATCGGGGTGAGCAGCAGCACACGCTGCACTGACGGTAGGTCGCCTGCTCTGCCCCCGGGAACAGAAATCCTCCTACAGCACCTGCTGCCTGCCAGACGCCGCCTAGGGAACTGGTCCAGAGTTTATTTTCTAGGCGGCGCGGGGGGAGCCAATTGGCGGGTAGAAACAAAAATAACGGAGAAAGGCATTAATCAATAAAAATTTCAGAGAATTACGGTCAGGTGATAGTGTACGACTGCTTGGTGGGATTTTGGACATGGGGGCCCCAAAAAGCCTCTCTGTAAAGGTCACATTTAAACTAAGAATCTGAATTAGAAGGGAAAAAACAAGTGGATCCATGAAGGGATGTTCTTGGCACAAGAAAGAGCAAGTGCAAAGGTCCTGAGACAGGAATGAGGTTGGAACACTGGAGGACAGGGCTGACGACTTAGCAGGAGCACCTGATTGGGACTGTGAGGGTGGAAGGCAGGGAGGGAAGTTGCCCATTGGCCTTGGCCATGACTGTGTCCTCCTCCTCGCCAGGGCTGGAGAACAGGTGGCTGAAGCCGTTCTCCACCCACCCAGCCTCCCAGCTGCTGCATGATGGTACTCTCTGCCTCGCTCCCAACACACGTTCCTTCCCTGAGAAGCAATCAGATGAGACTTAGGGTGGGGATGTGGACAAAGAAAGACCTTTCTTTTGCTAGGCACAGTGGCCTACACCTGTAACCTCAGCAACTCAGGAGGCTGAGGCAGGAGGACCACAAGTTCAAGGCCAGCCTCAGTACCTTAGAGAGAACCCATCTTAAAATAAAAAAATAAATAAAAGGGCTAGGGATGTGGCTCAGTGGTTAAATGACCCTGGGTTCAATGCCCAGTATCCCTCCCCCACAAACTTCCTTTTTCTCCTTGGGTGTTAGAGAAGAATATTTTTCAGCAGCACTTCCACTTCCAGAGCAGCTGCCGTGAATAAGACCCAGCCTGCTCCCAGCTCCACGGCCCCACAAGCTCATTAACTCCATCCCTGTTCATGGTCTGCACAGCACCCCAGTTAAAGGATCAACCCCAAGTTCACTGCTATGGTTTGGATCTTCAATGCTCCTCCCCAAGGGTCCCTGTCCTACAGGCTTGGTCCTTGGCCTGTGCTGCTGCTGGGAAGGGGTGGGCCTGGGCAGGGCCTAGGGCGGGCTCCAGGCCAGAGGGACGTGCCCTCAGGGGGACTGTGGGACTCCGGTCCTGGTTCTTCCTCCTTTTCACGTTCTGCTCAGGAGCTGAGTGATCTGCTCCGTCATGCGTTCCCACCATGATGTGCTGCTCTTGCCACAGGCCCAAAGACACGAGGGCCAAGCGACAGTGGACTGAACCCTCCAAAACTGTGAGCCAAAATAACCTTCTTCTCTTCTTCAGTTGATGGTCTTGGGTATTTATTAGAGTGACGGGAGGCTGACTATCACACTCACTGACCAGATGACAAGCCTTGTAGAAGAGAAACAACCCCTGGGGTGTCACAGCTGCAGAGAGTGACAGGGAAGAGGACTGGGTGCAAACCACACCCCCTCACTCCAGGCGCTAAGCTGGTCTGGGGGTGGGTGGAGGGCATGACATGCTCAGGGACTCTGGACCCTGTCTGCAGTCCCTGTACCCTTCAGTAGCTCTATGACAGATGCCAAAAAGACACCGACATTTCTAACCTTTGGATTTAGGCATCTTTAGTCCCATCATTTAGCCATTGGGAAATGCAGAAATACAGGAGTCACAGACAAAACTTCAGAAGACTTCAGAGGTGACAGATTTAATTTTCAGGAAATGATGATGTCATTATACGGACAGCAATTCTTTGATCAGTAAAAGAAAATGTGATACTGCCTCCTTCTCAAACCAGACAGATTTCTTTTTCCTCTTAAAGAAAATAAAAAACGTTTATCAAGGGACAGTGTTTCTCATTTTAATGAGGACCCTTTCTTTCCTTTCACAGATTTACTGGCTTCGGTAATTGTCAGGTTATTACCTGGTAATGTATTTCTACGAATCCTGCTTGGTTACCAAGGGGGAACGTGGAATCGCAATTTCTCCTGGGCTTTCTGTTACCATTCGACCCATCGTTCACCGTCTCCTAGCTAAGGATGGACAGGACGACAGTCTTGTGGTGTCTTTGGGTAATTTCCCTCTTGCATGCTTCTCTCGGGTGAATAATTCATTCAAAGCTGGAACTAGGAGGTCACCACTCCCACGAAGTCCCCAGGGCCATGTCTGTCGGATAGTCGGCTAGGTTAGATGGCATGTGGGTCCCCACCAGAGCCTCTTCTGTCCTCCTTGAGTTTCTGTGTCTCAAGAAAACTGACTTATGTTGACTTTCTGGTCTGAGAGCCAAAATCAGGATCAGAGTTGAGGGTCAACGGCCTCGGACTGGAGCTGGCTGTATCCTGTAATGTCCCTGGGACTGTCCCCCCTGCAGTGCTGACCTGTGCGTGGGTACCATTCGTTCCCTCCTGGTCACACAGCCACATCTGGGAGGGTCTAAATAAGTAGCTGGGACCAATGAGACGCAAACTATCACTTCTCCAGAGCAGAGGCTGGTAAAGGTCCCCGCACCTGCCTTCTCGGGGAGATCAGGAAGTTCATTTGCTAAGGAAGAGTCAACGCGCTCAACTGCCTTATGTTTCTAGAGTCTTCAGCACTTGGGTGCTAGGAGCTATGCTTGGCTCTGGAATATGAGGACGGGAAAGACAAGGCCGAGGTGACAGACATGCCACTGTTGTCCTCCAGCCAGGGTGTCATCAGTTAAGACCCGCAGGACCCATGTCCACAAGAGTTTTCTCAGCTAAAACAAAATCTAAAGTGTGTGTGTGAATGTGTATAATTTATACTCAAGAAAAGAAATGGACCCAAAGAGGCTATTTATTGGATTGGGAAAAAAAAAAAAAAAAGAAAGACCCCAAAGACGATGCAGTCATAACGGAGTTCAGGTGAAATTTCAGCTGTAATTCTTCCACTGAGATATTCCCTGTTCGTTGGGCACCTTCTCCACGCAGGTGCTAGACTAGGACTGGACTAACCAAAGCAAGATTTGATCCCTGCCACAAGGTCTCCTTGTCCTGCGAGGTGAGTGGATTCAGAGGTAACTCACGATACAGGACGAAAGGCCCTGCTGAAAGATATGAGCAGAGCACACAGGACCTGCAGCCAAAGAAGAGCCTGCTACTGGTTCTTTGTTTATTTTTATTTTTGTAGATGGACACAATAAATGCCTTTATTTTATTTATTTATTTTTAGGCCGTGCTGAGGATCGAACCCAGTACCTCACACACGAGGCAAGCACTCTACCACTGAGCCACAACCCCAGTGTCCTGCAAGTGGTTCTTGAAAGACCACCTTAAAATACAGTCGTCTCTCAGACTCTGCAGGGAATTGGTCCCAAGACCACCCTTGGATACCAAAATCTGCAGATGCTCAAAGTCCCTATGAAATGGCGCGGTATTTGCATATGACCTGTGCGCATCCTCCTGTATGCTTTAAAAAAAAATCTTAACTGCTGCATAAAAACATAAAAATTGCACAAATTTATGGAGTGCCAGGTTATGCTTTGATACATGTATAGATTGTGTCATGTTTAAATCAGATTAAACTTATCTGTCTCCTCACTGATTATTTCCTTATTCCTGTGTATTTCAAATAATCTCTAGATTACTCATGACACCTAACACAAGGTAAATGCTAGGAAAATGGTTGTACCACGTTGTTGAGGGAATAACGACAAGGGAAAAAGTCCGTAAGGAATTTTTTAAAACGCCGGAGTACTGTACTCCAGTACAGATGGAATTTCTAAAAACCATTTTTGATGCACAATTTGGAAAATCCATAAATGAGGAACCCTGGGATACAGAGGGTGACAGCTTGGGTAACCAGAGACACAAATGCCTACATCTGTGTGTCCAGTCGGCAAATCAGGCAGTGAGAAAGGAGCTCTTTGCCCCGGCGAAAGCACTGGTCTGGAGGAATCGAGAGCAGCTTGCATGGTCCCCCCGTCTACTCCTCCCGCAGGGGGAAGAACCAAGGTCAAGGGGCCTCAGAAAGCCCCCCCCCCCGTTCCAGTGACACTTCCTCCCCTCTAACATCAGGCTGTCCACTCCAGGCGCCCCAGGGGTCCCTACCACGGAGGTCACCGGCTGGGGCCGCCTTCTCCCTTCATGAAGGCAGGAGAACGTGGCAGTGCAAACAGGTTCTGCTTGCCCACTGGCTCCATTTCTATCCTCTGCTCTTTCCGATGGGAAAATGAGGGGCACACTACCCTTGTCAACCTCGGGGGTGCTGCATGCAGTCCAGGGGATGTGGACGGCTCTGCACCCTCAGTGGCTTCCCCTTGACTCTCTCACCCAGGCGACGGGCACTTTATCCAGGGCCCGGCTCTGAACTCCGGAGGAACCACTGTTTCAGCAGCAGCGCTCCCTGAAAGTGAGCCACGCAGGGCGAGCAGGTTTAGCCAGGAGACGGGAGCTGTCAGCAAAACCCTTGCCAACGTATTAGGAAGCCTCTGAAGGTCGTGACAGAGGGATCCACCGCCTGGCAGCAGAAGTCTGGGGTCAGTCAAAGCATGCTGGCTGAATGCTGGGCATAATTGAGCAGGTACGAGCAAGGCCAGTTAACCAACTCCGGATAATCAGAAATTCCGCAGTTACCTATTTAATGATTTTTGAAACGTTTCCTAGGAAGTTCAATTCACTAAGCCTGTGTGCCTCATGCAGTGCTCCTTGAGGTCCTAAAGGACACGACCCCCACCCCACTCAGGGAGACAAGGCAGGGACAGGACAGAGAAAAGACAGCGATGGCCCCTCTTTTCGGAGGGGCTCTGTCATTCTGCCGCCTTTTGAATTTCTCCATAACACACCCCGAAAGAGGACATGAGTACCCTTGCAGACTGACCGTTATCAAGAATGGGGGAAAGCACATGAATGGGGCCACCCTCATTTGGCATCAGTCAGGAATTAGGCCAAAGTTTAAACTGTTCACTACTTAATTTAAAATGGTTTAAGGACACAACCACACCAAGAGTGGGTGTGTGCAGGAGGTCAGACTTAACCTGCACAGGAGACTGGGCACTCTGAATCCCCGACCACAGACAAATAGCCAACTATAAACCACAAAGGCTGTGACTATGACGTTCACTGGTGTGTCACTCAAAGGGCTATGTGCTGCATTCTGGATAAAATGATCCTTCTTACAATATGTCACTTCAGCGTGGCCTTCAATTTGGCAACATGTTATTCATCTTGTGCAAAAAAAACAAAACATTATCTGACGCCTTCGTTAAGGAACTATCCATTCGACACCCCATTATGTGCAAAGGTCTGTATTAGTACTGCAGCTGAATGAGAAGCTAAACACACAGCCGAACGATACACACAGGGCCGGAACGCAGATAAAGGAGTCCATGTGGCGTGGCGAGGTCACAGGAAGGAGGCTGCATGTGGCCAGGGAGATCAGAGGAGGCACTGAGTGGCAGCTGGGGGGACACGTGGAGACGGGAGAGGCGAAAGCCTGGCCTGGACTAAATGAAGGGGCCGGTGGAGGAGGAATCGGAAGACATGATGTGAACATGGTTGGGAACAACCTGCTAAAAAGATCTGGCTTTTGTGGTGGCGGTGGTGGTGCTGGGGAGGGAACCAAGGGCTTAAGCAGGCCAGGCAAGCGCTCTATCACTGCACTGCGTCCCCAGCCCCAGGTGTCCAGAAGTGACAGTCAAGTGAGACACCATCACGTGTAAGCCAGCAGGTCTTGACAACGATATTTAAGAGCATTGAAACTACTTTCCCAGTCCTCCCTGACTCCAGAGTCTCCTTCGGTGGCTGGACCCTCCCGCACTGCCTGCCTGGGGGCAGTGACCCTGCAGTCACAGCCTGGAGGGACCCTGAGCGCCCTGCCTAGCTCCGGCCTGCACTCACCTCCTTAGGAAAGAAAGGTCGGGCTGCTCTCCGCCCACACTGCTTGGTTCCCTGTGACCCACCCCTTGACTGGGCTGCAAGTTTTGAAGACACCCTGACAGAGGATGCCGCCTGTCCCTCCTGGCTCAGGTTCCACCCGCCTGCACTACGGGCGGCGGGCCCAGGGGGAGGGCCTGGCTTGGCTTTGTGTGCAGGGAGTGGGGATCGTTTTCTTTGATGAGTTATTCTACCACATTTCCTTCAGATCAGAGAAACTCAGAGGCGCAAGGATGATGACCCAAGAGAGTGGACGGCGAGGCCCTGCAGGTAAGGACTTCTGCTGCTCTGACCCTGAGTCACCTTCTCAGGTCCTCCTACTATCTCCACGTGGACCTGCTCACCCTGTTCTGAGCAAGAGCCAAGTTCTCCTGGCAGAGCCCCAGGAAACCTAGGGCAGAGCCAGTGCCTGGGGCGGCCTCCTCCACCCCACCCCAGGGGTCGACGCAGAATCAAAACCAGGGTTGACCCCAGACCTCCTAAATACCTACGATTTTTACATGCTAGTCGAAATTTTTTTAAATGTTTAAAGAGAAGGGAATGGGAACTAGTCTGATTTTATCGCTACACATTATATCCATGTATCAAACCATCACGCTGCACCTGACAAATAATAATTTAAAAATCATATAGATAACACGAAACAGGAAATAATCCAAAACCCCCATGATCTCTACCATGAACTCCTAACTGCACCCAATCTTCTCAAGTAAAGCAATATGCATACTAGGAAAAAAAAATGGGTAGAAACCCACAGAAATAGCCTCCATTTAGAGAAAGTGTAGCAAAAACTTGAGTTGGAAAAAAATAAAAGCAACAAAACAACAGAGAGGCTCTGTTGCGATGCGGACAGCATTTTTGGGTAAGAGTCTCTTCGCTGTAGGGAGAGGGTTTGCCCTCAAGCATAGTTTTAATTTCACTAAGAGGCTGTGCTGTGGCAGTGTGCTGGGAGACCAGGTCTGTGGATCTGGGAGACAGAATAACTTGAGATTTACATCCTGACTCTGCTACTTTCCAGGAGTAACCTTCAGCAAGTAACTTAGGCTTTGGATTCCTCATCACAAAAAAAAAAAAAAAAAAAAAAAAAAAAAGTACTAACAGGGCTTTCCAGATATAAGTGAAATAATTACACATAAAGTATTTAACACAGTTTTTAAGGTATCTTACTGCTGTTAACATTCATGGGTCGAAAGCGTTTTATTTAGCGTCCATGTCCTTTGAGTTCCCTGAAAAGACAGAGAGAAGCTCAACTGGAGGGTAAATATGTGAAGTCGATCTGATGTGGAAACACTCATAAGCATTTCTGGGGCCTTCTATGACTCTTAATGTTTCAAGCAGCAAATAATGGAATAAAACGTCTTCCCCATCATCACATAATAACCATGCAAAAAGAGCTTTTATTCTTCCCAGATACTGAGAAAACCACTTCTATTCTTGCATCTCTCCCTAGCTGCTAAAAAGAAAAAAAAAATTTTTTTAAAGTCAAATCTCTAACATAGCAATTTGATTTATAAGAGACAGACACATTACTAACAAAGTGACTTTACCTAAATCTTAATTACCTGTGCGACTGCATCAATTCTGTTTGGACCAATAATTACATGATCAAAAATGCAGGAACATTAAATGTAACCTAACGGTAAGATGAAATGGATCATTTCTAGAGTCCTTCCTTAGACAAGCATTTCTGCATTTGTGATTTGAGTTTCTAGTTGTTTTGTTTCTTCAACCTGTCAGAAAACAAGGGGGAAATGAATTGCAGAAGACTAGATGTATAAGTGAATATGTGACAGAGATTCCAGCAGACAGGATGAAAATATGTGTGTCGAATCTCAATATTCTTTGGTAAAAGTGATGTAAAGTCACTGAGTTCTGTACCCAGAGCCTGGGGCATGGGAGACAATTAAATGTTCATTCTTGGAGTGAATGATCACAGTAACTCATTACTTCCAAGTACAATGAAAATAATATGGCTGAATAAAAATTAAATGGAATTTTTTTTTCATTTTCCATAAATTGCCACATCCATGAAATCATTCTATCTTAGAATTTCAAGATAAGGATAGCCTTAACCGTTCCAAATTCATAGATAGGTATTTTACCCAACAAGTTAGCAGGCATTTCTATTATGCACAATTATAAAAGGAGGATCAGACTCACGTATCAATATGTTAATTTAAAACTGTGCATAATTTATATGTTTCTTGCCTTACTGGTAATGTAACAAAATGGAGAAGTTTAAAACAAATTCCCTGTTGATGGCAAATAAAATCCAATTTGCAGATAGAAAACTCATGCTTAAGAAATTAGGTAAGGATGAGAATCTGTATGTTCTTCACCTAAACACATATGCCCGTATACACACCCACACCCATGTGGGTCTAACCTGGTGCACCAAAGGGATGGGGCAAAATGAATCTCCTCAGAGGCCAGGGGCCTATGCTAAAGAGCAAAATAAGCTTACTACTTATTTTGTAGCTTAACATTTTTTGGTAGTGGGATTGAACCCAGGGCTGCTTAACCACTGAGCCGTACCCCTTGCCCTTTTTATTTTTTATTTTGAGATAGTTCTTACTAGGGCCTCACTAAGTTGCAGAGGCTGGCCTTGAACTTTTGATCCTCCTGCCTCAGTCTCCCAAGCTGCTGGGATTCCAGACTTGCCCCACCGTGCCCAGCTGACGCACTGTTCTTAAACAATGGATCAAGTCATGTATACTTCTCAACATCGTTTCCTGACGAAGAGGGTATAACTGCCCATGAGAACACCTCTCTGATTTTTGATCCATATGGAAGATTGTATTTGCCAAGATAAGGGAAGGCCTCAGTGATTCTTCCTGTATTTTCTCTTCTTTTATAATGCCGGCCACGCCCTCATCCTGCCTGATTTTCTCTTTAGTCTCACTTGTCCACGTCGGCCGACTGCTCACGTGCCGAGGCTCTGCCTGAGTCAAGGCTTCTCCGACACCACTTCCGCTGACATCTCAGACCCCGTATTTTGCACGATCTGCAGTTCACAGTTCCTAGCTGCGCTCTCATGGCAGTGTCCCATCAGAGGTCTGTGACAACCGTCAGTGAGCTGCCACCAAGATGGACCAGGACAAGAGGTGTACAGAGGGACATTGCACCCAGACCGATTTTACAAATGGTCAGTTTGCTAGAACAGCTGGTCACAATGCAGGGACTTCTGACTTTCCCTGCAGCCCCAGACTGGCCAGATTCTGGGGGAACAGGACACGAAGTGCTGTTTTGTTTAGGGTGCAGGAGGCGCAGGCTCAGTGCCACTCCTCCGCTTCCGCCACGTCCTCTGTCCAAGGTCTGCACTTGGTTCCCTCTGCCCTGTCCTGCCCTCCGTGGAAACGCCTGCCTGTGACCCTGCTCTGCCCCAGCTCTTGTCTTGCTGCCTTCTATGATTTTCCAGTCCTGTCTGTTATTTCTAACCTTCATTACAAAAGTAGCCACATAATACAAAAAGTGCACCCCAAAGAGGCTGCTTACGACTGAAACGGGCGAGACGGACAAAGCCCTCTCACTTGGCACGCTGTCCCTTATCAGGGCCCGTCCGTTCCTCATTCAGAGGACTGACTCCCTCGTGCACAGCTCTGTGCCCTGGCGTCTAGGAAGGTGGGTGCAGAGAGTAGTGTCCTGGGTGTGAATGCTGCCTCTCACTCACTGGCCATGAGACCTTGCGTAAGCTGTCAAACCACCCTGAACTTCGGTCTCCTTATCTGTGAAATGGGGCAATCATGGTGCCGTACTTATTGCACAGAGTCAGTATGAGACTGAAGGAAGACCATGCACATGAGATGCTTCATGGTGCCTGCTGCCCAGTGAGCACCAAGTGAGCCTTAGTCCTTACCAGGAACTTCAAACACCAACTGGTGCTCAAGAAACACCAAGTGCAGTGGCAAATGCCTGTAATCCCAAGGAGGCTGAGGCAGGAGGATCACGAGTTCAAAGCCAGCCTCAGCAACGGCGAGGTACTAAGCAACTCAGTGAGACCCTGTCTCTAAAAAAATACAAAATAGGGCTGGGAATGTGGCTCAGTGATTGAGTGAGATTCCAGGTACCTACCCCCCGCCCCCCGCCGCCCAAAAAAAGGAAACACCAGTTCCTGTGCTAGAGTCCTCGGATCCAGAGAGAAAAGGCAGACCCAAGCCCTGAAATCTGCAAAGGGGCCTCTGCTGGGGAGCTGCCAATCATACTTGCAGGCTGTACAATTTGGAGACAGAGTTGCTGGGACAGACATTCAAGGCCACCTGTTCCTAGCAGGGGCTGTGGGACTCTAGATTAGATCTCTAATGCCTTTAAACTTTCCTCCACTACAAAAAAAAAAAAAAAAAAAAATGAAGACAATTCTCCCTAATTCCCAAGATCTTGGATGATTATACATTTGTATCTAGGACAGATTCACAGATACTCAAAAAAGTTCATGTGCCTTCCCTCTCTGGAGAAAATAACAATCCCTTCAACTTGCAAATACCTAGAAGAGGACGGGCCATTTAATAGAAGCGTTGTCTGATGAATTTCAAATCCTCCTGTGTCCAAACTGCAAGCCTTAGAAGACGAAGGATCACTCATAGCGATCGCTTCTCAAATCCACCAAAGTTTATCACTCCATCTTGTACTGAAGTGACTAACCACAGGACTAGGAGAGGTATCTTGTGGTAACTTTTCTGAGGCTGAGTTTTATACAGAGAACGGGAAAAAAAAAAAAAATTCTTGTTAAACAGAGGCAGGAAAATTATTTGGAAATGGAAGAATTCCAGCATCCAGACAGAAGGCCACAGGCGTGGGAGAGTGAGGGCAGGATAGAGGAAACACCCAGCAAGGAGTAGTCATCCCTCGCCACAGTCCCCACACCAGGATCCTCCACTTCCTCCCCCCAAGGGGGGGCTTTTCTAGAATGTTCCTTTGGTAACGGGCCTTTGGAATACTTCCTTCGGTAATAGCTGGCAAGTCACAGCTCTCACCCATGCAACTGAGACTGAGTCACCGGGAAGATGTAAAAAGCATGCGGTAGTCCAGAGAGCCTGCACGCTGTAGCTGGGACGGCTCCGCCAAGGTCGCGGCCCAATTGGCCCTGTACTCGGATTCTAGGGACCTTGGGGGATGTGCGTGAAGAGAACACTACAGATGTGTACCATGACTGGACACGAGCCAACCAAAACCCTCCAAGAATCCATCCCGCCCTCAGAAGGTCAGGGACGTCTTTTGTATACATTAGGCGTTATATAAACACAGTGGAATTAAAATGCTGTGGTAATGAAGAAAAGCCCTGGGCTCACAATTTGCCATTCTGATAATTATAACTAGAAGGCACGGCCCACATTCTTCTCCCCTCAGTCACACGTCCGGGGCCTTCTGACTTACCACTGTGGAGAAGATGGATTTTCTATTTTTCTAATAAGTGGTGACATAAATACACAGATCCTGAAACTTTGTGGAACTGTGAGGGAGGTCACGGCAGAACATACAGAGCACGCGGCACTGACGCACAGCGTTTAGAGACGCTTCCACACTCACCAATGTGACGTGGTCAGATGAGGATAATGAAATACAATTAAGCATTAATTACAGAAACTATCAAAAATAATTGACTTGTACAAAGCACAGCACTCCTATTAAAGAAGAAGCTGATGGATAATAAAACAGGTATAGTATTGCATCCTCCCAACATAATTATTCCAAGGCAGCGATTAAACTTACAGAAAACTGTTAAGTGGCTTCTGTGATCTCAAGACACTTTGAGAATTGCCTCCAAAAAAACCCTCATGATTGTTTAACATCTTAATAGAGAGCATTGCCATAAGCTCAAGTATGTGTTTTATAAACAGGAGAAAAATGGCCTTTAATGCTCTTTGGACTCTCTAGCTTTTACCATGTTTCTCTTTCCCACAAGGGCCGAGTTTTGCTCCACTTAGGAATGTCTAATTCTCCTATAGTTGTGTCTGAGCACAGTCTGACAGCAAGGAACAAACAATTTTCATGCAAAAGTAATAGTGTGCAGAGCAACTGGCAGAATGTATTTTTACTAATAATTATCATGCCAACTTTTTTATACCAGTTTTTTTCTTCGCCATTTAAGGAAGCAGGACGCCATCCCATAAAACCATTCCAGGGTCCTTATGGGAAGCATTAAGTTTTTAAAAGGATATAAAAATTTCTCCTTTTGGCCTTTTTACAGCACATTCAGAGAGTCCAGAGAATTCTCTACATATAGACAGTTGTACACATAAACTTCTCTAGACTTTTGGTGGGGTGGGGGAGGCTAGCATATTGAATATTTTTATGGGGACAATTTTTTAACCACTGGAAATGAAGAAGGCTATAGGCAAAATAGGTATGTATAGGCATAGCAAGAGGAAGAGGAAGCAATAAATTTGAGAATTATACTCTGTGTGTGTGTGTGCGCATGCAACTAGAACAACCTTCAAAAGTCCAAATGAATTTCGCTTTTCCTCCTTATTTACTTAGTTCTTTATTTCTTCAAAAGATGCTTTTAAAGATGTATTGTTTTATTCCAACTCCACTGTCAGTACAAGAGAAGATAATACTACAGGAACATTAAATTACAGGAAAAGAAATCAACTGCTGTGTGTCTATTAGAGAAGAACTGAAGGGTGAGCGACTAGGAAAACACTGTTAGTAAGCACCAGGCTGTTCTTCACTGCTGTGGAGAGGAAGCCTAAGTCCCGGAGTGGATATTTTCTAAAGCAGAGCTCAAATGGAGCTGTGACAGGCACTTAGTGCAAAAGCCACTAAACCAGCAGCTGTTCGTTACTGCAGCATAACTTAGCATTTGCTGACTGACACAAAGTCTAAAATCTAGTTCTTAAGAGCAAGTTGTGATGATTTCAAATGACCACAGAAGTCTTACTTCCACATTAAAAGAAACACAAGTGATTCGGCAACATTCCTTAAATATGCTGAATTCTGACAGCTCAAAACGATACCACTGATGTGCTCATCGTTCCTCTCCATTCGTGACAGCGCACGTCGGCATCACTGAGAGAGGGGCACTGTCTTGTACCTGGAGTGTGGTGACAGCAAGCCTGACAAGGAGCTGCTGAGAGGAAGGAGAGAGGGAGTAGGAAATCAAGAATCCACGAACGTCACAGGGCGTTCGCCACTGTTGCCTTTGACCAAAGAGGACGCGTGAGCTTTGTCCCTCAAGAATGGTCAGGTACAAAACGAAACAGTGTATGCACCTACCCACAGCCACAAAATTCACAGTTAATTAAAGATTCAGCAAAAGCAGGTGAACGGAGCCCAGTGAATACCAGGCCTGGGGAGAAAGAGACGACATGCACACCCTGTCTCTGGAATCTGAAAAGGGGCCTACGCCCATGGCGACAAAGACATCCTCACACTCAGACTGTGCACATGTGTGTGTGCATGCACGTGTGTGTGCATGCAGCAGCACAAATGTGCACACCTGCCTCATTAGGTAGACACCAAGGAGACGCCTTAACTCATGGAGAGCCCCACACAATCTGGAAGGTCACTCCCCTGTTGCTTTTAAACAGTTTGTCACTTCTCAACAAAAAAGGAAGGCCTGTCCAACACCGTAGGGTCACGGGCAAAAATAAGGGAGAAATCAAAAGACAGTCCCCAGGGTGCAACCTCACAGAAGTTCACCTCTGCGGCCTGTCAAATTAGAAGGTTCAGGGACACGTGTGCATGGGTTCGAGGAGAGGGAGGAAGAGGCAAACAGAAGCAATCTCGGGCAGCAGCGAGTCAGCGGGGTGGAAAAGCTGGGGTACGAACGACGCCCCCACCCTGCTGAGAGTTCAGAAGCCGCGCTGCCTCCAGGTGCGGCCTGAGGTTTTAAAGGAACACTCCGCCTTCCAGGTAGAAAGGTCTTTCGGGTGAAGCAGTGTGAGTCAGACGTTTGAAAAGCCAAGTGTCAGGCTGTCAAGACTCTCACGACATCAAAGTCTGAGCACTGATCTTTTTTGGAGGGATGTCCACCTATTGCGTGGAACAAAGGGTTGGTCCTGCTCCACCTGGGGCGCCCCAGCATCTAAAGTAGGTCTGGCAGGTGAGCGTCCACAGGGCTGAGCAAGATCGCTGAAGCAGGCAGTCGAGCTGGCCAAGTCCCCCTCGGGCACGGGGCCTCCAGGTCTGACGGCGGGACTCACACTTCTCAGGGATCAAAGAATTGCTGGTTGGCTGGACCCTGCCACAACCACTGAACCAAGAGTCTCAGGCGGGAGGGTCATTTCTCCCCCAGAAGGAGGACAAGGGCTGTCGGTTATGGTTTGAATGTGAGGTGTCCCCAAACAGCTCAGGTCTGAGACAAATCAAGAAGGTTCAGAGGAGAAATGCCTGGGTTAAGAGAGCCTTCACCCAGTGGGCGTGTTACTCCCCCACGGGAAGAACTGAGTGGCGACTGAATGGGTAGGGGGTGGAGGAGTGGGTCCCTGGGGCTGGGCCTCTGGGGTACATATTTCGTATCAGGCGAGTGGGTCTCTCTCTGCTTGCGGATCTTCAGGTGAGCCTCTTCCCGCCACCACACACTTCTGCCATGATGTTCAGCCTCACCTCAACTGCTCTGTTCAGGTCCTTCAATCTCAGCCATGAAGAAGCTGACTAAAACACTGTCCCACGGACTCTGCCAGAAGGAGCAGCTTTACGTTCTAGATACCCTGCAAGTGAGGGACACTGCCCATAAGAGACAAGCCCTCAGAAGCCATGAGAGCTTAGGAACCGTAGATGGACAGGCTGTCACCGCGGTGGGATGGAGCAGTCATCCTCAACGACTCTGAAGGTCCCTGATAAACTCACTTCAGTAAACACTGACTGAGCGAGGTCCGCCTGGACAGTCCTAAAGCAGGCGCCCTGGAGGACATGCAAAGATGGATAAGAAGCAGTCTCTGTCCTCAAGGAGTTTGCCAGGAAGGGAAGGAGAGGTGAAAACAAGCCAGTACCCAACACCAAGCGGTCTCAGGAAGCGCGGAGTTGCCAGGACTAACGGATGGAGAAGACCCGCTTCCACGAGGGGCCAATCCTGAGGAAGGGAGAGCAGGTGGGTGGCCCCGGAATTTCTGAGGAGAGGGTAAGGAAGGTGACCATCACCAAGAGCAGGACAAACAAAGGGTTGGAAGGAGAAAATAACGTGCCTGGAGCTTACTGAAATACCAAGGAAAGTCTGACTTCTGCCTGGAAAACAGGATATAAGAAAAGCTATGAAAGGTCAGCACCCCTAAGACATGTTTCCAAGGCACACTTGTACTTAAAAAAAATTCCATCACAGTACTAGAATGTTCCCATTAGACAGTTAGGAAAATGAAGTCCCCCCAACATCTTCCTCTCGACCCCTCCCCTCCAACACACTGCAAGCACTCAGCGACAGATGGTTACCTGGAATGGAAAAATGAACTTACATTGTAAACAGCGCGCAGCATGAACACACAAACTATTAGCGTTGTTCCTCTGAAAATCAGTCACATATTTCTCCCTTTCAACCTGTGCATAAACATGGCTCACTCTTGTTAAATGCAGGCTGACAATATGTTCCCTGCTTTTTAAAATACAAGTTAGCTTCCACTTGATACCTAGAATGACACCCCAGCAAAGACAATAGCTATTTTAACAGTAGCCTGGGCAGAACAAACAAGGACGGACAGGGGGTTTGGTATTGTTGGCTTGCCATTACCTACCCACTCTCTAGAAAACACTATCTGACACAGTGTGATCAATAAATATTTTGTGGTTGGAACAAATTTATGCAGAATAAGCCAACATAACATAATGTCTTTTGTTTGCTTGTTTATCTGCTGCTTGAGATTTTTCCATGATACTAATGAAGCAACACAAGACTTTATAGTAAATGAAATATAAAAATGTATGCTAAAAAAAAATAACATAAACCCTTTTCTTTCTTTGATGAGCACTAGTTAACACCCAAGCAATCACTTCCCCGGAATTCATGGCTAAATGTTTAATGTGTTGAAATAATAAAAGAATGATCATAATATAGGGTGGTCTTGACTGTGATTTTTAGACTCAACTAGAAATTTCCAGTCATATATAACTTCACACATTCCTACCCATTAATAAGGAAAGTAAGTCTTTCTGATGCTTCATTTAATATCACCATTTACAATTATTTTTTATGTTTACTGAGAAAATCACTAGCACCATATGGACTAACTCTGGGATTTCCTGCTGGGATTCTGCATTTTATCAACAATGTGTTAAGTGCTGTTATCCTCATAATAACCCCCAAACACTTCCTGTTCTATCAAACACTGTGTTTCATACGCGTGCCAGTTATGTATCCTCATCTTTTATATTTGCCTCTCTCCTCTCTTCTACCCTTTGTGCCTACATACAGGGACCCGCCCAGGAGGACCAGGAGCTGAAGGCAGCGAGCAGTTGCCCCACCGTGGGAGTCCAGAGAGGACTGGGTGGTGGCAGCTGATATCGAAGAGGAGGGAGGGCCTTCAGGTCTGAGAGGCCAGCCAAGGGCTGGCTCCATCGCCCCCAGCCAGTCACCCTGAGCTGCACTCTTCCCTTCTGGCCATCTTGGTGTCACGCCAAACCAACCTCTGACCCATGTCACACTGTCCAGTACTTCGGGCTTCCCTGTGGTGGAAAACCTGTTCTCAAAACCAGGAACCATGCTAAGCCGGCCAGAGACCTTTTTAACTTTCCAGCCCCATCCTTCGGAGTCTCAGTCACCACCTGTGGGCATTCTGAAGCCACCGTCCCAAGTTTTTCCACCACCCATTTCCTTACTGATATCTCCACGGATCTTCCCACTGCCTCCGTGGATGGTAAAGAAGGGACCAGATGACTTGGGGGAAGGTGTCTTGTTCTGTGATCATAGGTTTTCTCTTCCATTCTACCCGCTAGAGGCCCCTTTCATCTGACGATCACATCCTGTGGGCATCAGACCTGCCGAAAAACTGTGGTTATTAATTGCCCAAGCCGGGCCAGGCGGAGTATTGATCTTTCCTGCTCTGAGTCCCTGTGCCTCTTGTCTGCATCACACACTTGGCGATTAATCACGCTCTGCCTTGAGACACCTACAGTTTCACTTTACCATTTTCTTTAGCTCTTCATTTCTAAATGGCCAGTCCACTCAATGTGCAGAACTTTAACAAATTATGTTTCTCTCTGTTTTCTACAGATCCATGCAAACTGTGTCTCCACTATATTTTTGGACCAACCAATAGGCTAGTTGGTCTCCACAAAATGGTGTAGAAAGACTCATTTCTCTCTGCTCCTCCTGCTAAGCACAACAATAGGTCTAGAAATAACACAAGAGGCAATCAAAGGACGAGTCTGAAAGGCAGGATGTCAGGTAGGCTGGTTGGGGACCCTAGGACTGGAGGGCCTCCACGTCTTATGAGTGCCCAGACCCTAGAAGAAGACAATCCATATCTGGCAGGGCCCAACCTACAGCTTACAGCCACAGGTTGACAGCTTAGGTGAGCTCATTCCTTCTGCAAATTGAGAAAGAGTCCCAGCTCAGAACCAGGTGAGGCAGAACTGGCAAAAGAGACAGATTGATCACTCCACTGACAAGGTGCCACAGGAGGTCAACTCCTGCAGTCACGGGCTGAAGAGTTTCCTCCACAACTCAAAGACACCATGCAAGGGGACTCTGCTCTAGGTACTCATCCCAGGGAGGGTCCTCCTGCCCGTCCCTGACCAAGATTCCCCAGGGAAGCCTGGTGCACCAGAAAAGGAACCCCACCACAACAAACAAGCACCCAACCCAGGAAAAACTCCACATCTGAGGCCTCCCCACGGGCTAGACCCTCCGCCCACCTAGAGGCACTCAGGGCACCCAGCCTGGGGACCTCCTCCTCCTCTACACGTCGCGGCACACAATGAGCTGCAGTATAACAGGCAGACGACAAGACATGATGAAAGATCACCAGCACACCGAGAACCAGGAAATCAACAGAGGCCATTATGGAGATGATCAGGGGCTAACATCATCAGACAAGAACCACAAGGCTGCCTTCAACAAAGAATGATAACGATCTCCCTGAAATGAATGAAAAACAAAAATCTCAGGAAAAAAAAGATGTTATAAGAGTGAGTGAAACTGAAGTGTGCAATTAAAAACACTATAACAGAATTAGAAACATCCTGGATAGAATCAATGGCAAAAGTGGAGTTAACAGAGCACAGAATCCGTGAGCCTGAAAACACATGACAGGATCATTCAACCTGAACAACAGAGAGAAACAAGACTGAAGAAATGAAAATGAACAGAAACTCTGGCACCTGGGGTCCACACACAAAGACCTATCTTTAATTAAATTAATAACAGAAATACTGGCTAAAATGTCTCAACTCTGATGAAAGACATAAACACACAGATGGAAGAAACTAAATCCCCAAGAGGATAAACTCAAGGAAATCCACACTAAGACACATCATAATCAAACTTCTGAAAACAAAATACAAAGAAAACACTTTGAAAACAGCCAAAGAGGGAAAAGCATATTACTTTTAGGGGAGTTACAATTCAAATCAAAGTAGATTTCTCATCTAGAACCATCATGGCCAGAAGAGGCGACATGTCATGTGTCAAAAGCGAAAGAAAACTGTCAACTCTGAATTCTATATTTGGTGGCATTTTTTAGAAATTTGGTGATTTTTTTTTTTTTTTTTTTTTTAAGAAATGACGTTAGAAATAAAGACAGTCTTACATGAAGGAAAAGAGAATCTGTGCTAGCCTTACCCTTAAAGAATGGCTGAAGGAGCTGGGTATGGTGGCACATGCCTGTAATCCCAGCAGCTGGGGAGGCTGAGGCAGGAGGATGGTGATTTCAAAATCAGCCTCAGCAATTTAGTGAGGCCCTAAGTAACTTAGTGAGACCCTGTCTTCAAATGAAATACAAAAATGGGCTGGGGATGGGGCTCAGTGTTTGAGAACCCCTGGACTCACTTCCCAATACCAAAAAAGAAGAATGGCGGGGCTGGGGAGATGGCTCAGTTGGTAGAGTGCTTGCCTGTCAAGCACAAGGCCCTGGGTTCAATCCCCAGCACTGCAAAAAAAAAAAAAAAAAAAAAAAAAAGAAGAAGAATGGCTGAAGGAAATTCTTTAAAAAGAAAAGGAAACAATAAAAACTCTGAAATGACAGGGAAAAAAAATGAATAAAAAGAACCGCAGACTGGGTTAAGTTGGTGACTGAAGCAAATATGTTACACCATCTGATGTAGTATACACTGGCTATAAAGGAAACGCTTAAGTTCACATTTAAAGAAAGAAAAGGGTAAAGATACCCAAATGACAATAAGGTTGTATATTTCACTTAAGAGTGGTAAAATACTGACAGCAGCAGACTGTGAAAAATTATATGTGTGCTGTAATATCTAGAAACCCCACCAAAGAAACCTGTACAAAGAAGTATGTTTTTAAAATCCCTATTTGAAATAAATCAACACAGAATCAATGCTGAGAATGTTCAAATAGCTTACAGAAAAGTAAGGAAGAGAAATGAGAAATATTTAGTAAGCAAATACTAGAATTAGTAATTCCACTAAGTGTTAATGGTCTAAACAAAACAAAATAAAAGGCAGAGATCATCAGAGTAGATAAAATACCATGATCCAATACGCGTTCTAGAAGAAACTGATCTTACACATGACACCACTGGTAGCTTAAAAACAAAAAGATGTAAAATGATATAACAAGCAAACAGCAATTTTTTAAAAGAAGGTAAAGGGGGCTATATTAATATCAGATAAAATTAATTTAGGAGCAAAGAAAAGTACCAGGGACAAAGAAAAATGTTACATAATTACAAAATATTCACTGGGCAGGGGTGACCAAACAAGAAAGATTCAAAGTGCAAGAAATAAAAACTGGCAGAGATGAAAGGAGACACTGACCAACCCACAGTCACAGCTGGAAACTTAACACTCCACTTTAAGGACAGTTAGAACTACTAGGCAGACAATCAGTAGGGATGCCGAAGACATAACACAGTCAACCAACAAGATCTAACTGACAGATAGAGAAAACTCCACTCAATAACAGTAAAACACATTTTTTTCAAGTTTCCATGGAACACTCATCAAAAAAGAACATACCCTGTGCTCTACAAATTTAAAGGAATTAAAATCACACACTGCTCTCTAGACCACAACAGAATCGAACTAGAAATAAGATAGACAACAGGACAATCTGCAGACACTTAGAAATTAGACAACATACTTCTAAATATTGCATGGTTTCAAGAAGAAATCTCAAATGAAGTTAAAAAAAAAATCAATGGAACTTAATGAATATGAAAATTCAACCTATCAAAACAGGCAGCATGCAGCTAAAGCAATGCTGGTAGGGAAATTTATATTACTATGTACTTATATTAGAAAACAGGAAAAACTCAAGTATTAGATGCAAAGATCTTCCATAAAAATATCAGCACAGAAAATTCAGCAGTATATAAAAAGAATTATGCACCACGAGAGATTTATTCCTGTGATGTCTGGGCATCATGAGGGCTCTCTGTGGTAATGGAACTCTCTGGGATTTTGATTGTGTTAATAATGTCCATATCCTGGTTGTGATACTGCACTACAGAATTGCAAGATGTTAGTGCTGCACAGAGAACTACAATGATCTTGAAATAAAAAGTATGATTAAGATATCTGAGGATACTGAATGCGATTCAACTCAACCATCAATTTTTAAGTAACCTTATGAAAGACTGAAGCGTCATGGTTGTTGATACCTAGGGGTAAGAAAGAGTCCTGAAAAATAAAGATTGAGGTCTCCAAGATGTCAACTTTCCAAATACAAAATGAACAGGGGATGAAATGTAAAAATTAATTTTCAAAGAGTCAGTATGATTGCAAGACAGGAAAGACTAGGCTACGACCTGGAAGAAATCTAAAGAAAGAACATGTGTCTCAGAGGGTGGGTGAGGCAGTCAAGCCAGCAATGCACACAGAGGAAGAGCAGAGCCCAGCATCCCTCCCAGCTCTCTCCAGATAGGAGAAATCTTAACCAAATCTGTCCCTGGTACCCTGTTAGTGAGGCCTTTGCATCACCAAGATGGAAGCACAGAGCTGTACTTAGCTTCAAATATTCCAGTCCTGGGTACATAACAGGTAAATATTTAGAAATCCACAGCAAACCTGCAAGGGGAAACTGAGGACACACAGGTAAAAATTATCCTTGCCTGCATGTCTGCCTTTGCTGCCTTCCTGTAAGCCAGCCAGATCCTAATCCTACATTCTTCCCTATACTTTGACTCCTTCCCTGCTGAAGGGAATAAATCAACATTCTGTTTTCGCCTATCAGTCTTGTTGATTTAATTATGCTTCGATAAGTTGTCTGAGTCCATTCTTAAAAGTCCATTTTTGGTGGCAAAATTAGCCTTCTGAGCCTAAGGCACAGCACTGGCCTATGGCCAGCTCACCCCTGAAATGGCACCAACCACAAGTGGCCTCCCAGAAGCCTGGCTGGCAGTCACAGTGATGCAGTCCCTCTGTCTTGTGGCCAGTGTGATCTTTCTGAACCTACTAGTCATTCTGCCCCAACCACCAAATTAGACATGGTGCTTTGATCTTTGATTTTTACTAACACAATTACCATATCATAATATAGAATAGAAATATACATGAGATTTTTATTATTTTATTGGCAAATGAAATAATTTGATGTTTTTGTTTAACAAAAAAAAAATCAGGATTTTAAAATTGTTATTATAATACAAACAATGAACTTATTTTCTTTCAACACCAGATTTTGATTAGGACTAATTTTAAGCTTATATTGAATTTATCATGTGCAAGGCCTTCTCCAGCCCCTTCCATGTTCCTGGATTAGGATTCCCACCTAGTCTCCAAGTGCTCAGTGCTCAAGTGAACTGTCAGAAAACAGCAACTACCTTCAAGAGGCTTAACAGGTTTGCATTTTAAAGACAAAGAAAAACTTACCTGGATATAATGATCACATATTAAAATCTATACCAATGAAATATTGCCTAAAGGGTCATTTGTTGTTAATGGCAAAAAATGCCTCAGAACTAAGAAATGAGGGTCTCAACAGAAAATGAAGAATGGAATATAATCAGAAACATTCAATGGAGATTGTTTTTTTAAAAAAGTTATTGAAAAATCAAATATTTATCATGATATTTATGTGGGAAATAATTGATCTTGATTTAAGTAATTTCATTAAGATAAATATGAAATGGGGAAAAAATCGGAAACAGATTAACAGCACTCTATGGAAAATTGATTACGGAAAGGAATTAAATTAGCTTAATGATGTTCCCTCAGGAACCTCATGAAAATTAATTCATGCTGGGCCAATTCTGATTAAAATATTTATATTCATAAACTGGGAGTCAAACTGTCCTCTACTCCCGATGACATTGCTGAGTTTTCTGAACTCTGTTCTCTCAGATGCCGAGATTCCACCTCCTTTCGATTCTCATCCCAACCTTTCCTTTTCTCCAGTCCTTCGACTGTTTTTTCCACACCTCACCTTTACACAAAGGCGATCCCCAAGGTTCTGCCCTCAGTCTCCTCCTATAAATTCCATCACGCTGGGCCCCCTCTTGATGGCCTTTGCTCTCCTTCCTCCCCCTCCCCACTTACTAATGACCTCTGACCCATCCTTTCTCCTACATGCCAGCCTGAAGACTCCAGTGCCCACTGGACTCTCTCCACATGGATGTTCCACTGAAGGATCCATTCAAAACCGGACCTGGTATCTTTCTCCATAACCCACTAGACTCAGTGGTGTGCTGGAGCTGGCTCAATTTAGCCTGTGAAATGATCCTGTGCATCTCCTCCCAAGTCCATGTTCAGTGCCACCTGCTGGAGGCAGGTGGAAATGGCCTCAGAGAGAGTATTTACACCACAGAAATTGGTAAGTGCAACATATTCAAGTTCTTTTTCCCTCAGAGATGGAAGTACAGCACAACTTATGAGGTACCACCATTCCCAAGTTATACAGCATAGAAACTTGGGAGTAATTCTGGGCACCTCAGCAACCTTTACCCTCCATAGTTAACTGATTATCACGTTATTTGTATTCTATTTGTGAAATGTCTCTCACATCCTCCTCTTTCTTTTTGGACTCAAAGACACTGCCTTAGGTCAAGCCACACCAACCAGTATGTGCCTCGACTATTGCAATAGTTTCCTAACTGGGCTCTCTGGCTTCCATCTTTCACTCCACCATTCAGACCTCACACAGCTACAGGATTCTTTCTCTTTCCATACAGCTTTGAACATACCTTTCTGCTGGAATGTCTCACTGTTTTCTAAGGAACAAAATACCAAATACCAAATATTTAGCTAGTTATTAATCATTCTGGGTTCCTAAACCCCTTAACAAGCACTTATACACATCTGTCCATGCCCTGTGCCTTGGATTCCCTTAACCTGAAACATCTTCACCCTTGTCCCCTCTCAAGACCGACTGAGCTGATAGGACTCTTCCTGGATCTCTCCAATAGGAACCAATTATTCCTTCCTTTAAAACAATCTTTGTTTGCCTCACTATTGTGTTCTTCCAGACTGGTGCTCCAGAGACTCATGTGTGCCAAATGTGGCAAGCAATTAGCATCTTTTCCCATCAGTTTTTAAAACCTGCTTTTGTCCTTAAGGGATAGAGATTCTGTTTTCCTTTCAACCGTATATTTTCTTCATTTTTGCTTCCCCAACCCAATTTTAATTATCCCCAAACCATAAGCATTTAAGAGTTAAGAATGCCTACTCTCTGTCACAATCATACAAGATGAAAGGATATTTAACCCCAGACCGGGTGTTCCAAGTGCCTGCAATTAAAGCAGATCCACCCCCCTTTGGTTGACTCCATGATTAAAAAGGAAAATGGTTTCATTACAGATAATTCAGCTGACATTTCTGCTTTTGTACAACTTGGGAGTTGAGATGGCTTGGGCTACCCTGGAATCATTTAGTAAGCAGAACATAGAGCAAGCCAAAGCGATGCATCAACGTGGATGAGTCATGGGTAAAACAAGAAGTGAGCCGGAGAGGAAGTCTGGTTGTTATGAAATCACATGGGAACCATGGCAGCTTCTGGCTAGGGAAGAAGGCTCTCTTCCTAGTGCCCACCCCTTTTCTACCTTCCCACCCCCACTTCTGCTGCCCTGCTCCGAAGCAGCTAAAGTGATAGGCGTCTTAGTTATGTGCCAAAATTGAGCAACCTATGAAGGAAGAAAGCCACAGACTCCAGGTCCTGAGTGAGAACAGAGGAACAGGAAAGAAAGGGTATCGTGAGGTTAGAAAGGGCCCCGGGGCCCTGGAGAGCCATGGAATCAGTCATCTCTGCCCACACACCTCTGTGCGAGAGCCCAGAGGCAGGAGTGTGGAAGCAGACTCCTGATTTCTGCCCCCGATGGCTCAGGTAGAAGGTAGGAGATGACCCAGGTGCCCCCTCCCAGCTGTGCACTCTGTCTCTCTTGTCATGACTCCTGCAGTGTCCAGCCCTGGGGTCACTCCATTTCTACCTTCACAGATGCCACTCATGTTTATTTTCTCTTGAATGTCACCTTGAATAAGATAGAATAACTGGTGTTATGATTCATGTTTGGACACTCTTTTCCCTATGGGGTCAGTTTAAATTTCTTGGCCTACAAAGACAGATTACTTCTCTGGTTTTTCTTAAACTTTCAAAATTTTAAATTTTTAATCGGCATAGTAATTGTACGTACTTATGGGGTACCGTGTGACAATGTGTGATTATTAGATCATAGTAAATGGCATATCCATCACCTTGAATGTTTATCATCTTTCTCTGTGTTAGGAACATTCAGATCCTCTCTACTAGCTATTTTGAGATGCACAATTGATTGCTGTCAACCATAGTTAAACCTCAATGTGCTACAGAACATTAAGAGTCATTCCTCCTACCCCACCATGCCTGTACCCACTAACCCCGCTCCCTCCATCCCTGCCCCTCAGCCCTTCTGAGAATCTAGTAATCACTACTCTACTACCTCCTTCTTTTTCTTTCTTTTTATTTATCTTTTTTTTTTTTTTTTTTTTTGCCGGTACCAGGGATTGAACTCAGGGGCATTCAACCAACTAAGCCACATTCTCAGTCCTATTTTGCATTTTATTTAGAGACAGGATCTCCCTGAGTTGCTTAGGGCCTCACCATTGCTGAGGTTGGCTTTGAACTCCCAATCCTCCTGTTTCAGCCTCCCAACCTGCTATGATTACAGGCATGGGCCACGGTAGGGCTCTACTCCCTACTTCTAAGAGATCAACTATTTTAGCTTCCACATAGAAGACAGAACATGTAGTACCTATCTCTCTGTACCTGAATTATCTCACATAATTTTTTAATGGAAAGTTATTAATCTGAAAACCTTAAAATCTTCACCAATTCTACCAGGTCGCCTAGATACAAATTTTCACATCAACAAAGATCTGCCAATACAAATAATGTTAGCATTTCTGAGTATCTATTTTTTATCTTTTTCTTTTTTTTGTATTTAGGGCCTTTGAAAATTTACACAGAATTATCACAAGAGTACTAAACATTTATATAGCATCTTCCTCTGAAGAAACACAACACATTTGCAGGTTTGCTCTACCTCAGTTCGCAAGGGCTCTCTGGCTGCACACAGGGAAACCTGATATCCGGGGCAGTGTAGGAAGGAACGCTGCACCTGCTGAGAGGCTAAGGCAGTCCTCGGCCCCCAGCTTTCCTGCTGGGCTTTCACATTTACTCCATGGCAGACAATAAATTGGTTCACTGCACTCTACAGTCCTGAAGGGAGAAGAGTCCCCTTCTTCTCCAGGACAGCCCTCCACTGCACCCCAGAGACGGCCCTCCTCTCTCTTGTCCTTCCCCTCGACCTGCTCTCCTGACCACACTTTCTTCCCTTCCCCTTTTAAATGGTCTCAGTTCTTCCACAGCTTGAACACCCCGCTGATGGATCCTGTTGCTGTCCAGAAACATCTCCCTCCCGCCCTGCTACCTCCTTCTCTTCCCCTCCCTCTCCCCTCCCCTCTCTCCTTCCTTTCCTTTCTTTGTTACTAAAGGGTTTGAATCACAGTCTCTTTCTCATCACTGCCCACCTACTGAGTTTAAATTCCTTCACCCTCGGACTTAGGTCCTTACTCAACTAGAACTATTTTTACCACTCTCAGGAAAGTCAACTGGGACCTTCTTTTTGCCACAGATAAGACCTTTCTCACGCTTGATGCTACAGACCTCCTTCCAGGGCTCTGCCTCTGCTCCAAGGCAGAGTTCTTAGCTTCCCACTCTTCTGTCTCTAACTCCCCTTCTGCATGTCCCAGTCAATGAGTGTTCAGTTGCCTAGTAATCCATCTCGGACTTTGTCTCACACGCCTCCCTCCTGTCTCCAAATGCTTCCCTGGCACTCCACTTGGATTTTCTGCCATCAACCCAGCTTCTCCACTTTCGTGAGCATGTGACTTGTACTTTCCAAGTTTCCCAAGCAGCTACATCGATACAAGAGTCCAAATATCACTCCTGCCTGATCCACGGGGTTATGGCAATGATCAAACGGTTCCTGAAGGTGCTGAATGCTATAAATGCATGGGTACGGCCATGCCAGTTCTCCAGGCAGCCCCCCTACTCCATCAGCTCCTCCCTTGACTGCGCTGCAAGGTCCAAGTCTCCTGGCACCTGTTCTCCCTTCACCTCCTGCAGATGCCAGGTCCCCAGGTCCTTCTCTCCTGAGAGCTGTCACACAGGTCCTTCTTCCCTGTCCAGTTCATCCTCCTTCACTTTCAGCCCATCGTCCCAAGTCCAGCGCTTGTTCCTCCCAGTAGTTTCTCAGTTATTTCCATTTTGCCCTTCTCAATCCAGTCTGCCTCCCTGAGAACAGTCTTTCTAAAACTTAACTTCCACTGCACCTCTTCCTGTTTCTTAAACTGATTACGGTCCCACTGTGCTCAGGGAAAACAGCCAAACCCTTCTGGCCCGTGTTCAAACTCCCCACCATATAACCTTTTCTTTCAGCCAGAACTGTCTCTAGCTAATCCAAAACCACAACCCACTACTCCTGGACGTAAATGACGCATCTTCCCTTAAGGTGGAAAGCTCCTTGAATACATTTGTCTTCCACTGATTTGTGTAATTCATACTGCGTGGTTCACTGTTGACGGAGCATGTCATGTTTGATCCATTGTGTGCTAAGATCTCTAAACAGAATGATATGATTATAAAACATAACTGAAGATCATTTTTGATGAACCAATTACTCATCATCTAGCCCTTTATTGGGGAATCAGACCCAGGGCCAAACCAAAAAAATCAGCAACAAAAGTCGAGGTACTCATTGGAGGTTTCAGCTCGGCATGAATGTTCCGGAACAATGTCCTGTGGCTCAGAGAGAAACTGGATGGTAGAAGGAGAAGAAAAATGATTCCGATTGATTTCCAATGTCTAAACTATGAGCAGGAAGCCAAAAGCATTTGATGTGTCTGTGCATTTTAAAGACAGAAGAAGTCTAAGTCTATCGACAGGTGGAACAGCTCAGATTAGATTCCAGGAAGGCACAATCCTTTCCAGTGGCACAGAAATCTCCCAGCTCAGGGCTCGCTGACCATCTGCCTGAAGTCTGGTGGCTCCACAAAACCCAGTAAACGCACTGACAGCTGGGGAATACAATTCGGGGCATCACCCAGTATGTATCCCAAGTCCAGGCTCTGGGGTCAATGACGGTCTAAAGCAGAGGTTGAAGGAGAGGCCTCTCCAGGCTTGGGAGACACAGGCTGGCTTCAGAGATCCACCAGGCCACAGGGAAACCAAAGTATCTATCCACAAAAACAACACGGACAGCGGCAGGCCCAAGAGAACGATTTCTATTCCCAGCTGCTCAGGTTGGCTAAGTTCTTCATTGAGGTCACTCTCACATGACACCCTTCCCTGCCTCACCTACACGGGGACAATTTTATGGGAAACAAGTGAGGTGAGGGTGAAGAGGCTCAGAAAAAGACAAAGAGTGACACTGTACATGGAGTGTCGTGGGATACCAACATCACGCTGCTTTCATTATGGATGGTACTTTAATTCATTAGTCCATTTATCCAACATACAACTGCTGGCCCTTTGTAGTCAACTAGGAGCATTTAGGGCCCAGGGATACAGCAATAAATAAGGCAGACACATCTCTGCATTTACTGAGGAAGCAGGTAATAAACCCGCAAATGCATGATAATTGCAGATGGTGGTAAGTGATGTGAAGGATTTATAACAGACTGAACAGAACGGGAAAGGACTGTGCAGTGGTTGAGGACTTTGCGCACAGTCAGTGAACGACAGGAAGAGTCCAGGGTGCGTTCCTAGCCCCTCAGCAGCTCCTGCAGGAGGGCGTCCTCTTGGAGCTGTGGGTCTACAGCCACCCCTGCCCAGGAGACAAGCTGCCTCGCGTTTTTGTTCTTCTGTCAAGTCTGGCACTATCAGAGCAAAGCAGTGCCTCACCCCTGATCCACGGCTGAGCTCTAGAGACCGTGCCAGAACGGTAAGCTTCTGATGTCCTCGATCTGATCAGAAATGAACCCGAAGGCAACGCACGAAGCCTGTACTTTATTTATTTATTTATTTTTGTCTGATGTGACTTCCAAACACATGACTCTCAGCTGCTCCAAGTGTTCACTGCAGACAGAGTTGTGGTTCTTAGTTTTCTTTAGCAAGCAGCACTTACCACTCACTAACTCTGCTCCTGGGTCTTGTTATCATTGGCACAGATGCCCCTAAAAAGCATTTCGCCCACTCCCTACAAAGGCAGTTCTCTGTTATGATTTGATATACGGAAGGCATGAGAGCTTTCTGTTACTGTAACAATACACCTGAGATAATCAATTTTTAAAGAGAAAAGGCTTATTTTGGCTCATAGTTTTGGAAGTTCTGGTCCATGATGAGTTGACCTCACTACTGGGGTTCGTGGCTAGACAGCATATCATGGCAGGAACTTGTGGTGGAACAAAACCACTCACCTCATAACTGGAAGCAAAAGGGCGAGGCAGGGGAAGGATTCTACAATCCCTTTGGGATCATGTTCCAATGACATAAAGATCTCTCACTATGCCCCACCTCTTAAAGTTCCCGCTACCTCCTGACAGTGCTACCCTGGGGACCAAGCCTCTAACATATGGGGCTTTGCAAGGACCTTACAGATTCAAATGGTAGCAGAGAGAAATCAGAGATCCTCAGGATTTCTCCTTTAAAATTATTTTAAGCTAGGTAGAAACTGGAACAGATAAGACTTTGACTTCCCACCACTTGTATCAATTCAGAATGCTTCCTAAATATTTTTCCCTATAGGTGCAGATAGTACAGCTAAATCATATGATACTACTTTATTCTCTTTTATGCATATGAGAAGAAAAGTCACTTAAAAGTGACCCAAATGTCTCTTAAGTTTGAAACCCCCAAATCTGTGCAGAGGGGACTGTAATTATAAATTCAGTTATGTGAAATAATTCTCATCATTTCAATTTGGGTATATGACACTGTAATACCTAAACCCTAATTGCCAGACCAGAGACCCTGCACCTACTAGAAGAAAAAGTAGGTCCAACCACTCACCATCATATCGACTCAGAAACAGACTTCCTCAATAAGACTTCTAAGCACAATAAGTAAAATCAAGACCCAATAAATGGGATGGCATGAAACTAAAAAGCTTCACAGCAAAGGAAACAATCAAGAAGGTGACTAGAGATTCTACAGAATGGGAGAAAATCTTTACCAACTGCACCTCAGATAGAGCATTAATCTCTAGGACATACAAAGAATTCTGAAAACTTAATACCAAAAAACCAAATAACCCATAAGTGGGCAAAGAAATCAAACAGGCACTTCACAGAAGAAGAAATATGAATGGTCAACAAATATTTTTTAAAAGATTCAATATCTCTAGCAATTAGAAAAATGTAAATTAAAACTACACTGAGATTCCATCTCAGTCCAGTCAGAATGGCAACTATTAAGAATACAAGTAACAATAAATGTTAGCGATAATGTGGAGAAAAAGGTTCACTCACACATTGCAGGTGGGACTGTAAACTGGTACAACCACTCTGGAAAGCAGATTCCTTAGAAAACTTGGAATGGAACCACCACTTGATCCAGCTATCCCACTCCTCGGCATATACCCAAAGGACTTAAAATCAACGTACTACAGTGACACAGCCTCATCAATGTTTATAGCAGCTCAATTCACAACAGCCAAGCTATGGAACCAACCTAGGTGCCCTTCAACAGATGAATGGAGAAAGAAAATGTGGCATATATACACAATGGACTATTACTCAGTTACCAAAAAAGAATGAAATTATGGCATTTGCCAGTAAATAGGTGGAACTGGAGACTATCACGCTAAATGAAAAAAAAGTCAGTCCCCCAAAAAATCAAAGGTTGAATGTTCTCTCCGATATGTGGATGCTGACTCATAACAAGGGAGGGTAGGGAGTGGAAGTATATAAGTTCTTTGGATTAGGCAAAGGGGAATGCAGGGAAGGGAGGGGAGATGGGAAGAGG